>NC_139974.1:12482714-13000214 GCF_963993115.1 Abramis brama
CCAGCATTCCTCAAATTGGATTTTGCTTAGTCAGAGTCAAATTTTATTTGCAGACAAAAATGATTACGGTGGATTCTTATTTTCCTTTGCTATTTGTAATATAACTAACATTGTCTCAGTGCAGTAATGAGCTCGGCTTACCTAATTTACAGAGCCAGCAGGTCAATATCCATAGGGCCACCAGGTATGGGGTTTCTACATGATGCCATTTCCAGATGACAATAGGTAATGTAGTGATGGTCGTAGTGGTAACGTTGGTTGAGGTTTCAGGGGCTGTTGACTTTGAAGAATAGTTAGAGCCAACTTCAGCAATATCTACTTCTAATGCTGCAACCTTGCATGGTGTACTGAAAAAGATCAATAATGCTAGAAGAAGTGCAAACCGTCGTAGAAGCGCCATAGCAGACATTTTTTTTCGATGCCTATTGCATTAATTAGCTCTCATTGATGTTGTAACTATGCAGCCAATCCTGAATCCTGGCGTTTCTAAGCTCCTATCATCAAAAGGTGTATTTCTCCTCGCTCTGTCAGTCTGAGATTGACTCTGGCATGTATATGCTGTCCATTCCTTCTCTTATTGTCCCTCCTTTTACAAAATAAAGATTCACTTTTGAGGTAGTATGTGGCCCCTCCCTGTTGTCTCTCCCAGGTGTGTACTTATTTGGTGTGGGACTCATCTGAAGGATTTGTACAACGTGTTTCTTTATTGAAGGGGGCAGGTTCAAACACCTTGGGCCAAGAGTCAGATGATAACAGAGGTCCATACATACAGTATATGGCAAAGACACAGTCAAACCATTGTCTCCTAAATATCAGATTGTCTTGAAAGCTATACTGTGCACATACAGTAGTGGCCGAAAGTGATGTTCAGAGGGTATATTTGTTTTAAATGACCCTACAAGTTCGATTAAACCATTAAAATAGGAGGAAAATATTTTTAAAAAAATGTTTCTTTTATTTTATTTTAAATATGATGGAAGAACAAAACGCTAAACTTGGTTAATATGTATTTGGAAAAAGTAGACATTGACTACAACATAATCAGTTATTAATATTTCATTCTCTCTTGTTTTTGCATCTGTTCATAATTTCTTTGTATTTCAGCCTGGCCAAAAATTATGTCCGCACAATTTGGCATGTTTCATTGCGTTATGCAAGCACAACTGCGTAATATGATTACAAAAAAAAAAAAAAAAAAAAACATTTTTAAAAAATATTTGAATAAAGATTGAAGATCTAATTTTGCCCAGGCCGGACATCACTTTTGGGAACGTACGCCTGAGTTAAGGTTTTATTCAGTTTTATCACTTTTGATTATTTATCATTTGACCTTTAAGTTTATTTGGCAATTAATTATTTCGTTTTTTTTCCTTCTTTTAAGTATAAACCTCACAATTTTTTTTAGATACATTGTTAATAGGGTTAAGAATTTGACATTATCAGAAAATAAGTCTTAACACAATTCTGCTCCAAATGTATTTTGATATTTTGAAAATAAAAATGATTATAACTTTTTATTTGTAGTAAATACATTTAAAAGATCTTAAACACTTAATTTCTATTTCTAGTTTGTCTGTTTATAAAATGCAACCATTGTTGATACAAATTAACAGTGGTTGCGTTATAAGTTATTATTAAGACATAAATTCATGACTTGGACCTATATGGAAATAGAAATTACTGCATTATAATGGCAAGTTCATATTGTCCAGTTCATTTGTTTGTGTTTGAGGTAAAAACCACCTTCTCCCCTCATAACACCGGAAGAAACGTCTGCCTGGCCTCCATAACCCCCATGGATCTGTGTTTATAGGACTCTGTGCTATCAGAAATTCATACTCATTGTCTGTTCCTACATTTTTCTTCTGACCTATTTTACAATGAATCCTGTGCCAAAGACAGATTTCAGACAAAGACAGACAAATATAATAGATTCATGCATTGATCTTTTTGAAGAAATCTATTAATATAGGTGACAAAATGTAAAAGTATGTTGTTTAAAAGTAGTTTCATTTAAGACAAGTACACACAATCCCCCCACTTTTTGTGCCACTTTATTTACCTTTTGATAACAGCATAATTTTTTAACAACCCAAATGCAAATTGCAAAGTAAAATGTACAATCATACCCAACGTTAGATCCTTGATTTTTAATACTGTGAAGGCCTGATTCTTAGTCACAGAGTATTTAATATATATATATATATATATATATACATATATATATATATATTAGGGCTGTGAAACGATTAATCGCGATTAATCGCATCCAAAATAAAAGTTTGTGTTCACATAATATATGTGTGTGTACTGTGCATAATTATTTTGTATATATAAATACACACACATGCATGTATATATTTAAGATTTTTTATTTATTTATACATAAAATATTTATATTTATATATAATACAAATTATATATACAGTATATTTAAGCAAATATTTCTTAAATATATACATGCATGTGTGTGTATTTATATATACAAAATAATTATGCACAGTACACAGTGCAAAAGTGCTATGTAATGTGTTGCAGTGTCATCTTTCCATCTCAAAATGAAATATCAAGAGGGATCCCAAGAGTTCAGGGTTTACAAAGATTTTGGTTTGGCTATGATATGGAGGTAGAAAACATTTACATAAATAATAAGGCTTGAGGGTAGTATAACATGTTGTTCCATGCTGGCTCAGACACTTTGAGGATGTCATCTCTGTGTGGTTTACTCTACAATGCCTTATATCATAAAACAGGCCACAGACGGTATTGTCTGCTTTGTTTTTTGTTCTGTTCAATATAGAGAAATTATTTTATTTAACAGTTAAGAGAGGTAATGAATTGACAGACCGTCGAGTTTGTGATACTGCAACCCGTAGCAAACCCAAAAAGCAGATGGACCTCAAGGCTTGTTTCAGATTAGCTTCTTCTTTTTTTTTAAACACACACAGTATGTCAAAAACCAAGGGAATATGAAGTGTTAAAAACAATAGCTATGCATCTGAAAAAGCTTTGTCACGCATGCCCATAAATCATCATTTATTTTTTAGCACAGAGAGAATTCTGTGACTTCCTTCAAAGACTCAAAAATTTAGACTCTTTATCCTTTTTTCCCCCTTTTTTTTAACTAACTTTGTTAGGGCAGCACATTTTAAACAAGAAAGCAACAAACTTAAAGGTCCCGTATTATGCCCCTTTTCACAAGATGTAAAATAAGTCTCTGATGTCCCCTGAGTGTGTATGTGAAGTTTCAGCTCAAAATACCTAACAGATCATTTTTTACAGCATGTTTAAATTGTCATTTTTTGGGGCACAGAAAAACGCACTGTTTTAGTGTGTGCCCTTTAAATGCAAATAAGCTGCTGCTGGACGACCCAGGGGGCGGAGCTTCATGAGCTCGCGCTCAGTCTCTCAGGACAATTTCATCTCACGGAATGATGATAATATCAGAAAGTCTGACAATAATGCCTACAGAGTCAGAGTGCTGTATAGAGATGAAACAGGTATAGTTTAGTAGTTTAATTCCGGTTATTATAACGTATTTGTCATCTGCTTGTATGTATCCATTATTTATTAATAGCCTACAAGTCTGCTGTCTGAATGATGATCAAACATATACTGATGAGTTTAATAAAGTTTACTGTACATCACACAAAAGATGAAGAGTCAGTTTTACTTCAGAAAATCACTGTAAGAGCTGAGTAAACACAGTAAGTTATAAGAAGTGCGCAAGTACATAAACGAATTTCGGTAGAGTTGAGGGAGCATTCCTGTGGGCGGAGGTTAGTCAAAAAACGGTTCTAGTGACGACATTAAAGAAGGAAGTAGAGGGATGTAGTCCAAACGGGCCGTTCGATGTAGGCGACTTCTGTTAAATAAAATATCTTGCTTGGCATTGAACTTTGAGCTTTATAATTTTACAGATATTATTTATACTCTAACAACAACATTACACACTAACTAAAGTTTGAAACATGGGATCACGAAGAACGGGACCTTTAAGATTTATGTACTGTCTCTTTTTCAGTACCAGCAGTTTCCCCAATGCACTCTGAGCATATGTCTTTCAGCGCCAAGGTGGAACACACTGTAATATTTTGACTTTACAGGCCTCGTGAAACTGGTTGTGTCACAGGAACGAGGGTTTGGCCATTAACAAGCCTCCTGAGTGGCTTGCTAATATTTACTGTTACCGGTGAAGGACTTCTCAGCTAGCAGGAAAGTACATTTTACAGCTGATTTAGATGAAGGTCAGAACTCCATGAACCTGCACTGACCTGCATTTACACGGGGACACACCCGTTATGTGTATTTTATTGTAACATCAAATCAATCAAACATCGCTGTCATGCTTTAGAACATGGTTTGAATCCGGATTTGGGAAAATACTTGCGGTCTGTTTGCGTTGATGGGATTATAAAAGGATGACTCACAAGGATGAGTAGTGTATCACTTTCATAGACATTTTCCTCCCTGTATGCTTTCAGAAAATACATGAGCGTACAAATGTTTTAAAGAACAAACATGCATTTATTTTGCATTAGATAGGAAGACCTTTTAAAAGAAATTTTTAATTTCAATTAAATGTTATGAATTAAACAGCTTGTGAACATACTTTATAACTAGACAAACACTAAATAATCTGCTTAACAAAAAGTATTATGCAAACAATTTAAGACGTTTCTCCTAGAACATTTCTGGCATAAAAGATTTTTTTAAATTGAGTCAAAAACTATAGGGTTCTACATATAACCCCATGGAACCTTTTTTTCTAAGAAGGCACTGTAGTCTTAAAAGTTACTTAAAAGTTTTGTTTAAGTGTAAATGATGGTATGTGTAATTTAAGGTACTATGATAGGAAGAGCATTTAAGCCCGAAGCTTCATGCGATTTACACAAACAGGACATGCTCCTGGATCAACATCCGTTGTTGTTCCTGCAACAGTATTTTTATCAACCAGTCAATGTTGTGCTGACTTTCAGATAAGTAATACATTTTTTTTTACCAGTTAGCTTTAAAAATACATCTTTGTAAAATAAATAAATGTAGTTGCTGATGTTTCTCCTAAGAATCTTATTTAAGGTAAAAAAAAATAAACAAATCGGAATATGTTTTATTTCTATTATTTTCTTAAAACAATTTTAATTCTAATAGTTCCTATTGAAATCTCTGACTTTTGATTGCACTGCCAAAATATGAGCTCAATTTAAAATCTTATCTCAAACAGGACCTAATCAGGACATTTTGATTGTGATATAAACTTGAACATTTACACCTGCAGAATGTCATTCACACGTCTTACTGGGAATGCTTTGATGTTTCTAAGATGAGAAAATATTTTAAAAGTTACAACTTGAGGATGAAAACGCATGTGGGGGTGAATCAGATGAGTTAAGTTGACACAATAAAGCATGTTGTGGCAATAGTGTCATTGTAGAACTATGGGTAGTCAATTTGGTAACATGAAAGCTGACCTCTCTCCTTTTCTTGGAAATCATAAAAAGTTGAATTTAATTAATACTCACCTTCTACCTAACTAAATATATAGGCTACACTAAAGTCTGGGGTCGATGAGATTTTTCTGAAAGAATTCTTTAATGCTTACCAAGGTTGTGTTATATTGTAAACTATTATTAGAATAAAATACCTGTTTTCTATTTTAAAATATAATTTATTCATGTGATGGCAAAGCTGAATTTTCAGCAGTCATTACTCCAGACTTTAGTGTCACATAATCCTTCAGAGATTATTCTAATATGCTGATTTGGTGCTAAAGAAACAATTCTTATTATCAATGTAAAAACAGTTGTGCTGCTTGATATTTTTGTGGAAACCGTGATGCATTTTTTTCAAAAGAACAACATTTAATTGTTGTTTTATTATTGTCAGGAATCATAATGTAGAAATCGCACGATGAGGAAAAGTTCAAGGAAACAAACTTTAATAGCATAAACTCAGAAGATAGAATAGAATGGAAGATAGAACTTAAGTAGACGGATCAAACAAAGGGAGTGTATGAGATAATTAAGACACAACAGGTGAAATGGATGACTAATGATGACAACTCAGGAAAATCAGGTTACACAGGACTGAACCAAAAACACAGTGAAACCATGCATGTAATAATTATTATGTATATATTATTTTTGTAACAAAGTATACTGTCTCTTTTCTCTCTCTCTCTCTCTCTCTCTCTCTCTCTCTCTCTCTCTCTCTCTCTATATATATATATATATATAGTGCTGTCAATCGATTAAAAAAATTAACTTGATTAATCACTTTTTTTTTATAAAAACTTAAGTTTTTATAAGTTTTAATATTTTATAATGTACTAATTTCACAGTAATCTCCAAATTAATTTAGAAACAACATAAGGACAGTATATTTTAAATACTTGATTAATGCATCTTTTTTATGAATGAAGGCCAGTATTATTGCAGTATTATATAAATATTATATTAATACAGCTACTGGTGTCTCAATTATTATTATTTTTAAACATTAATTATAGCCATTCAACATTACAGTGTAATTGAAAGCTATCAATTGTTTAACATTTATTAGACTTCAAAAAATATAACAACTTTTAATTGAATGAACTTTAAACAATCCTCACATAAACCCATAATACATGTCATATTTGCCTGTGCCCTGTGAAATAGACAGAAATTGAATAAGTTATCAAACAGTCTGCATAAATTATAAATTAAATAAAGATTAACCTTTATTAAAGCTACAAAAGTTCTTTAGTCATTGAGCTGTGAGTAATTTTCTCTGTTACCTTTGTTCTTTGATTAACATTAATGACAGATAGAATTAGTAGTTGCTGTCACTTTAAGACCTGACAACTCTTAATTTAAGACTTTATTTAACTCATTTAAGACTGCTCTTATGAGAAGTCTGTGTGCCGTGTCTGTGTCAGGAGGACCATAAAAATGTCATTTATAGACAGCGCGTTCTCTTTTGTCTTTTCACTCTTAAATGGTTTAAAAGCATTTGCATGAATAAGAGCATGATCATACAATGTAATGATAGCCAAAAGATGACAAGGAAAAACAAATGGCTGCCTTATTGCGTTAAATATTTTTAACGCGTTAAACGGAAAAAAAATGATCGTACACTTTAACGTGTCAACGTTGACAGCACACACACACACACATATATATATATATGCACTACGTGGAGGTAAAGAACCAATCGACACGAAACAGAGTGCATTCAAATCGTTTAATGAACTGCTAGCTGTATCGTGGTCATTTGATGCATTGACAAGTTTAAGCTGTTATTGGTGTTTGCAGCATGATCTCCGATCTCTGTGTGCGAGTGATGTGTGTGTGTGTTCACTTCAATTAAAGCAGCATATTAATATAGAGT
Source organism: Abramis brama (assembly GCF_963993115.1). Taxonomy (NCBI): domain Eukaryota; kingdom Metazoa; phylum Chordata; class Actinopteri; order Cypriniformes; family Leuciscidae; genus Abramis; species Abramis brama. Next base: position 12,490,086 of record NC_139974.1, read on the forward strand.
GGTGATTAAACTGGATCTAAATGACTGGCATTTTAGTACCATGATAAAACTGAAGCTACTGACTCAAATGGGCAACTGAAAATTTCCATTTGGTCATCACAGACAATGACTCTTTGTGCTGCCTTCAAATGGCCAAACTTGGTGCAGTTGATCAAAGATGAATGACCTTGCAGGGGCAGTGCCCATAAAGCCACTCCCTTGCCCCACCTCGGCCATTCAGACCACCATGCTCTTTATACCCATATACAAATCATATACAAAACTACCAACAACATCAAAGTATGGCCAAAGATGAGATCAGCAGGACTGCTTTGATGGCTCTGATGAGCATGTTCAAGAAGAGGTTAAGGTTTAGTTAGCATGATCTAGTTTGCTGCTGGCAAATGCTTTTCCATTCAAAAGTAGCTTTGTATTCTTATGTATTTGGTTCTACTCGCATACATTTACTTACGTTTCTGTAACACTGATACGTAAAATATTGGCATATTGACAGCACTAAAACGTAAATAATTTACATATGAAGAACTTTACAGATGTACAAATTTGAACGAATTCCTATTTATGAATATTAAAATCGTGGCATAATCTTGATTCTATTGTAATCAATTGTCATATTAATTACAGGTTTTCAGTCGCATTTAATAACTGACAAAAATCAGAAAGAAACACAAGTCTTAAATACAGAGGACAAACCAATAAACGAAATGAACAACAGGTGTAATTGATAATCAAAAAACGAATAACCAAGGTAACCAACTGAAAACACAGGAAACAGAACTAAACACGTGCAAAACCCACCCAAACAGACACAAAATCTAGATAGTCCCTTACTATTCTACACCATCAAGAAGGCACGTCTATACGCCTTAACAAAAATAACATCAACAACAAAGTCCAACAGAGGAGGGCAGGAGGGGACTTAGGAGGTGGGCACAGGGGAGAAACACAGGAGTCAGGGTGAAGCAAACAACGAAGAGTCCAGGGAGGAGTCAATGGAGGCAGAAACCAGGGAGGAGTTAATAGGAGGAACCAGGGTGGAATCACCAGCCATAATCCCAGATCGAAAGCCTACGGCTTGAAGACTGAGGAGTTGGGGTGGTGGAGGAATGCTGGAAAAACTGTTTTGGGGTAGAGGTAATTTGGCTATACATATACCTTCTCTCGTGCTAATTAGGTTGATTATCTGAACATGCTCCTCCCGAACTTTGTTAATAAAACATCATTTCATGAGTTCATCCTTGCATGTAATCAGATAAAAAGTATGCATATTTGGCATGGTGTCCAGGGGGAGGGCTCAGAGCTTGGAATTTGGCCCAAACTCAGAGTACTCCCCCAAAGAAGCAAATAAATATGGGACAGCCACCTGAAGACAGCATCAGATGGGTTGGCCCCACCAGCAGTCCAAAAAGGGGCTTTCAAATCTTTTAACCACCCGACCAGGAGGGCTCACACAGCATCCGATGGGAGCTTGCTGCTCACGGCATCAGGCAGGTCGGCCCCGCCGGCGGTCACTGGGGGACGTATGATATTCTCACTGCCCGACCAGGAGGGCACATGTCATATCTGACTGGAGCTGGGGCTCATGGCATTGGACAGTAAGCCCTGCCAGCAGTCGAATGGGACACCTACTTGAAGTAGGGGCTTTGTAAAATTGGGTCTGTAATTAATTGTCCCCGTCACTGCCTCCGAACAGGGATCCCACACGGCAATGTGAAGGGTGTTTCTGGTGGCAAAAACGGGCAAGCTCTCATTACATCCAAATAGGACAGCTCGACCAGCACTTCTCGCGGGTGTAATTGAGGGAGCCTTTGAACGTATGGAGCTTGCGGTTGCTGTTGTTATTATTGGAGTTTGGTGTGATGAGTAAGTTGGAGTTTGAAGAGGGCAGATACAGTGGGTTTGAAGTTTCGTAAAACATGGACTGGTTAGCTGATGAGCTTGATGGGCTTTTTTGATATGGAACTGACTGGATCTGATATAGCTTTTGAAAGCATCTGATAGTTCCTAGCATCTAAGAAAAAAAAAGCGTCAAGAGTGTAGGCAGTATTGATGGAATGGTATCCTAATCTGAGAGCGGAGATACATTTGGTGAGTATTTCTAGGGTTATGGGTTGTCTGGGGTAATGGCGGGTGGGTTTGGATCATTGAATGCCTTTGTTTAGGACGAAGGTTTGTGGATTATTTATCTCAGGGTAGGGAGTGCCGTAGATCAGCTAGTGAAAAATTGGATACCGCTTAAGTAACATTTGATGGACCCAACTTGGAGGTCTTTAATGCTGTTGAGGTATGAGATAAATGAGGTGATGTAGAGAAGGGAAAAGTCGGGAAACAACATGTTATACGAGAGATGGATGTGTCGTGGAGGGGTTTCAATGGGTGGGTTATGGGAATATTATCTCTGAATATTGAGGAACTAGAGTTGGGGATGGGTCCGCCTCTGGAGCCAGCACCCTGAATCTCTGCAAGAATCTGCAGTCTGATGTTGTGCAGGAGGAAGATGGTGGTGTCGAGAGATGCAAGTTCGGGGCCCTGTGGGCTTTGCTTGCTCTATAGGCTGCCTTGGAGGCTGTATTTAGATGAGAGGTAGGCTGATTGCAAGGAGACATACAGATTGTAAAGCTTGTGAGCTTTATCCATTCTCCATGAGTAATGGACTTCTGAGTTGATCAACGCTTGCCTCAATCCTAGTACTGTCCACTTTTCGATGGGAGGTATTGTTGGGATGGCGGAAGTATACGAGGACGCCGGGGAGTGTGGCGGATGTCTCGCAGGTGGGGGTGAGTGTAGTCCTCGGCATCTTTAAAAATCAGGCAGAGAGTGATCCTCGGGCCAGCGAGTTACGGCGGAGGATCAGAGTAGAAGTGAGCCTCGTCAGCGAAGGGAAAGATTTCAATCTCGGACATGATAGCAGTCGGTCAAGGCCAAATGCTGCAAAACTGTCATGGGATAGAGGTGAGTCGGCTATATATATATTACACTTTTACACTGTTATGTTTTTCTTTATAAACTGTACATATTTTTTAAGAAATGGTTATGGGTAGGTTTAGAGGTAGGAGGATTAGCAGCTCAAAATATATTTTTAATGCTATATTGTTTCTAAAATTGTAATTTTCCTACTAATTTTCAACCATTATTTTTTTTATATTTTAATATCCTCTAAAAAATGGTTATGTTTGGGTTTTGGGATAGGGTTAAGGGATCTAAAATGTAGCTTTAAAATAGTAAAAGGGTAATTATACCAATATCTTGTCCAGGCTGATTTTGCAAGAAACATAGAAATTGTCAAAATTTCATTATATTATTGTAGATGTTTTACCAGGTGTAGTGGGGTCATGCTATCCATCAAAACTATGAATCCTTTTTTAGGATTTGCATTTTGGTTCAATAAGTGACAATAAAGCCTGGAATCGGAACTAATTTATCCCACAGAAACTAAGAAACAAACTTTAGATAATTGGAATAACCATCTCACTTTGCAACAGGATACTTGCCTTCCTGAGCAAGAGGTGTCAATAACTCTCATTCAGTCATACTAAACTCAACCACAGGCCTTTCTCGCTCACAATTGCATTGCAGAGCACTAAAGCAATTTGCATTAAGAAATTGAAAGTTTACTTTAAGCAGTGAAGAATTGCCAAAAATAGAAACTGTATTAAGTCCTAAAAATAGACATTTGTTGCCCCTTTAAAGATAAGATGAGATAAGAAAATATAAGATAAGACAGTTTGACTAAGACAAACAAAAAAAGAAAACTTGTTACTTTACAGATTTATGTATTTTACAAAATGTAAATTATAAGAAAAGAGTGATTTTACTAAACATCTTCCTTGTTTTTAATATACATCTTGAGCAGCAGGTAGGAAGGACCTATAAAAAATGTCCACCTCTGACTTATCATTTGTTTTTGATTTTTTTTTTTTTTTTTTTCAGTTTGCATTTCATTTCTTTTTTTATTCCAATTCTACTTTAAAAGCAACTGTTTAACAAACAGGACTGGCAGAAAATCTCTTTATTTTATGTTAACCCTACTTAAGCTTCCAGTTAGCTTCCATGACTTTTAAGTAAGCTACTGTCTGGACAGCAAAGTGATGCTATTGATGCTCTCTTTAGGTAGCCATCAGTATGGGTGATGCCAGGCCAGAGCATGCTGGATATGAAAACTGAGTTGTCATCTGTAACATGAGAAACAAAAGAATAGAGCCTGAGCTGGTGACAGCTGGTGAATGGCACTTTAGGCCAAGTGTAAAGAGATTCAAATGTTAGTGTAAAAAAGGGCATCACACCTAAAAGCTCAGAGATGTGGCATACAGTTCTTTCAGCTCTGCTTTAAGTGGAAGTATATTAGAGAACTACATGGTTTGCATAATAATATTTCATAGTGGGGCATTAAGAGATTGAGTGCTTGGCCCTGTGAAGTATTTTCTGTCTGTTAAAGAAGCTGTTAAAGATGTGAAGAATTTGAGGTCATTTGAGTCATTGAGGGCTGTACGATATTAAAGTATTATAAGAAATCCTAAAATAGACACAGACTGGAAGCTGCCTCTTTATAGATGAGATAAGAAGGATAAGATAACGCTTTATTCATCCCCTTGGAGAAAATAAAGTCTTGCAGCAAAATGTAATCTAGTAAGAAATGCATGTGACCACATTATGTTCGCATGGTATTTTAATCCAAGGGCTCAAAATTAGACTATACATTCAAAAATATATATTTCTGCATGTTGATTCTTTCAGAACACACTGGTTTATCATCCAGAGAGGAGCCAGTTTCCTCTTTGACCACCAGAGGGTGTCACGTGAGAATGAGGCTGAACATGGAATCAAATATCTTGGTAATGACTGCCACTCTGTGCTCACTGTGACCATTTAACTGTGGGGGGGAAAAATAACAACAACAGTAATAGTAGGCTAAAACCCATTTAAATAATTGTATTATTATCTAATTGATTACTTAAAAAATTAATGTTTTACTATAGTTGTAGACTAATTTTTCTGTTTATTTTCCATGCAAGGTAAGACTTTTTTTACTTTAGTGAATAGCCTATTTCACAGGATGGGCCTATTTTCTGGTTGTCAATTTCTCTATGCACATACCTTAAAGTTAACATAGGTATTAGTATATGTACTATTAGTGTATTATATCTACTAATATAATTTATAAATTATTATTAATTTATAACATTTTATTAAGTTAGCAAATATGTAAAATGCAGATATAGGATTATAAAACTCCAAACAAAAATGAATGTAAAATACTCTTGTGCTGAAAACAGTAGGCCTACACTGTATTGATAATATATTATTATTATTATTATCATCATCATTATGTTTAGGCCTATGTGTGTAGGCTATGTATTTAGCTAAAGACTATATTTTTATATAAAGGCCTGCTAGTATTATTGTATGTTATTTGATTCGTCTATACCACGCCATCTATGCGACTAAACTGGAATAGTGCACAGTGTCAGTGGCAAAGTCCCGTTGATTGCCATGGAAGCGGTCGCGTCGCGTCACTCGCGTACACAGGACTCTGCACTGAACTCGTGTACCCATGATGCTGTGAGTCAGTCGAAACTTTGACAGGCACGGAAGAGGATACAAGCAAGCAAAAACACAAGACATCCTCTACCATACTATTTGGATATGAAAATGCACGAGTGTCGATAGCATTTCGCGACAGTGTGCTGTTCGATATGCGGTGCTGCTGTCAGCAATCGCTCGTAGTTCAGACGCAACGTGCAAACGCGCAGTTCATTGAGTGACAGGTAAGCAGGTAAGCGATGTTTTACAAACATTTCAGTTTGCTTAGGTAAAACTTTTAAGTGCGCGGGCTGCCGTTTTGGCCTTCGTCGCCTAAATTTGTGGGGGGGCACGTTACAAAAACGTTTCGTGATATCAATTTCATCGCATAGAAAGTTAATGAGCATCAACCTATCGCACACTGGAGCTGTTCGGCAAGTGCTGCTGCGTCGCGCCAATTGGGTTGCCAGATCCTTTTCTATTTCATGCTGTTTCCAGGACTGGTTACTGTAATAGGCCACACCATAGCCTTTATTGATAAATACTGAAGAAAACCGGCTACACAACTGAAAAACGTTTGTCGATCAATAAATTAACATGTTGAATGTTTTAGGTGAAACCTCCAACATCCATTTTCTCTAAAAAAATCTGTTTCCCCTTGTCTATCAAAACAAGCCATTCATAAAAATGAATGTTTAAATATTTTAATACTGTATTTTAATTATTAAAATAAATATTAATATTTAAGTATTTCATAAGTATTCATGGACTTTTACAATGTTGACAAAATCCCTTATTTTGCACATCACATGACACCGCAGCAGTTTGTCTTTCTGGTCATCTACTAATAAGACCTAAATAAGGAAAATTCTTACATGGTGGTGGGTTCAAAGTTCAATGGGGAGTTTTTTTTTATTGATCAGATGTGATTGTTTTCCTCCACCAAACAATCTTATTGTGAAACAGTGAAAGCAAATTGGAATCTCCGAGTGTTTATGTGTTTATTGAGTAGAGTTCTGAATAGGGATCAGTTCAACTGTAACAGTGGCTGCAGTGTTTAAGTGAATAATTCATTTCTAAGCTATGCTCCCCAGCCGTGTTTGAGTCTGGTTTCCTTTACAAATTTTGCATTTCCTCAGGCAAAGAGTTTAAATTGATATTTTACAGGTCACGACTGATTAGTCTACTGCATCTAATGATAAAGCGGGTCTTTTATTTGGCTATGTGTCATGGCTAACATGAGCCATTAGCACTGCGTGGAACTCCTATTCCAATAATTATCGCAGATGATAATCAAATCCTTTTAGGAGTCTGTGTCACACATCACTAAATATCATTTATAAGTATTACAACTGTAATTTGGAGTTCCTCCAAGCATGTGTTTTCAGAGAGTGGCCAGTTTTTTACATTCTTTTGGACTTTTATGACGCAAGGGTTGGATGCTGCAAGAATATGCTGTGGTGATCCCACATTGAGTCTTTGTGTCTGTTGACAAAGGCCGGTCTCTGCTCTCTCTCTAGAACACAATAGTTTATATTCATGATAGTTTGGCCTTTGCCTGACAGAGTTTTATTGTTTGTGTTTTGTTTATTTGTGCTTTGATACCTGTTCCATTCACATTCATAGAGATGATGTTGTATATTTTTGAAGGTGTTTTGGATTGTTCGACATTTTCATTGTTGATGTCTCTGTTCTCGCCTCTCTCAGTTTGTCAGACATGGACCATAAGGATGTATTCGCAGCACTGCAGACAGTATGTTCAGATGTTATCTTGGCTCTTAATGGATCCGTCAGCAGTTCTTCACATGTGGACGCTACGAACCGTCTGTTGGGGGTGATGAGGCAGGTTCAGGAACATGGTCGTGCTGTGGAACCTTTGATCACTGGCTTTACTACTGTTTATCACCATTTTGATCTGGATGCGCAGACACCTGGCAATGGATATCGAACCTTAGTCAAGGTAACTGCTAGTTGGTTGCAAAACTGATGAGTGGATAAAAAAAAAGATTTTTTTAAAGTTTCAAATCTCATGTTTTATTTGAAAATTAGGGGTTAGATGCAAATAATGGCATGTCATAAAAAAAGCGGTCTAGATAAATGCTCTTGGCTGTAATTTAGTTGTTTAGTAACTTTATACCTGTTAATGCTTTATTATGGTATATAAATTCCAGTTAAAGTTTAATTTAAATGATCGTTTTAATGATTAAAAGTATTTTATTATTATTATGTAAATCTAAATGTAAATGCAAATAAAGGGAAAAATGTTGGGGTAACGTTAGGTCTAACACTAGTATTCAGAAACACTACAGCAAGTGAATAAAGTAATCAAATGTAAAAAAACACTGATAGTCTTTTAGTCCTGATTAAATTAAATACATATGCTGCTATTAATTCTGATTCCTTACAATTAAAGCTATCTTTTGTTGTTGACAACATTAATGACATAGCCTACACATTGTCACGTTTAGAGCTAGTGCACGGATCATTACTGTTTGCATGCCTGTCACACTGTCACTTGCGTTTTATACATAACCGACTGTGTTTACGAGTATACTAACCAATACCGGAATTTTGATGTAAAAGCGATATAATCCGCGAAAAATAACTTGTTACTCACGAGCTGTTTGTGAGGCGGCTTTACTGTATGTTTGCACGCAGAGAAAACCATCTCTCAGAGAGCGCGCTAGTATAGTTTAAAATCGCTTGAATGTTTAAACAGATAAGACTTAAAAAGACGTGGAAATTATAAACTTTAGTTACGATGCAATGTTGGCCCGATTGTGCAAGAGACCATTCCGTCATGTACCGCGAGAGTGTAGTATAGCCGCCTGTTGCGCTTGACGCTTGCCTTGTTCAACCCATTTTGAGAGAGAGAGAGAGAGACGCAGCACCGCTGAACACTCAAGCTGTCTGTGAAATTAATTGCGTCTCTCAGATAGTTTTAAAATTATTAGTCCTGTTGTTATGTACTTGTTACATTTTCATTTTTGGCATTAATAAAAAATAATAATAATAAAAAAAAAAAGATAACTATAATCTCTGTTGGTTCATTTACTCATACAATCTACCTGCTAAAGTGAATCAATGTTTGGGGGGGAATTTCACGCTTTATAAGTGGGATTATTATAAGTGGTATGAATCATAGATATCATATATAAAGGCTAGATGTCTCGTGCGCGCTGCTGGCCAATGGAAGTCGACGTCCGTACGTGGCGGCCATCTTGCCACAGTGTGCTCGCTCACTACTTTAATGGTGCATGTACTTTTAAATAACCATAACTTGCTCAATTTTCTACCGATTTTCAAACGGTTTGGTTTTTTATAAACGTCAGAGATGTAGTTATGACACTGCATACATGCACTGCATACATATGAAAAATTATAACATGCATGTTCAAGCATTCGGAATTATAGCCATGTTAATAACGTCTGTAAGAAACCAAACCGTTTGTAAATCCGTCAAGATTTCAGCGAGATAAGAGGATTTGTGTGCATGCTGATCACTCGCCTTAATACACAGCTCCACTGTGACAAGATGGCCGAACGGTGATGCCGGAAGTGACTGCGCCATAAGACATCTTGCGTTTATATATGATATCTATGGTATGAATTATTAAAATGATGCGCAATACCTGCGCCGAAATTCGAGCCCTGTGCTAGTATCTCTTCCTCGCGTACCTTCATAGCCTGGTTGTACTCGAACGGTGTGTTTTTGCTTCAGTCGGTGAAACAAGTTTGTTGTGTGTTTCCACCTTTAGCGGTAACAGTTTTCTTGCATATTTTGCAAAATATTGTGCTTTGTTGGAGGTCTGACCTTTTGTAACCAAACCACTTCCATTCTATTTAAGTAGCTCCCTTTTTATGTACTAAACCGTCATCGAAGGCTGACATGCTGCTCTACTTTCAGACAGGTGGTGTTGTTGTGTGCGTTAGGGAACATAAATGCGCCATTCATTATCGCGTCGCTATCATTGATATCGCGATATGACACTTTTTTTATCATGTAAAAAAAAGTATACCGGTATTATCGTGGACGGTATGATATGGCACAGCCCTACTTATTCAGTCATCAAAGATTCAATTATTGTTGTGCAGAAAAAATATACTTACACTGTTGTACACCTCGGGTCATTAGTGACCCTAATACAACTTTTATCAAATATGAATGGGAAAACAGGCATTCTTTTATCATTTTATAATTTTTTTCTTGTTATATTGTTTGTAAAGAATTGATTGAGGAATACTAAGAAGGTTGATGTCTAACTTTAAAAAATGAGATGGAGGGTAGTGAATGACGTCACGGGTCACTAAAGACCTGAGGTATGCATTTAAGTGTTAATAATAAATTATATAATAATTAATAAAACATAAATTCTATTTACTACTGTATCTCTGTGTCTGATTTAAAGCAGGCTGAATGCTAGATCTAACAAGCCATAAGCCATCATTTTTACACTTCTGGTCAAATATTGCTCTTCAAACATCAATAACAGCTTTAATTTGTCAATGCTGGCAAATGACCATGGTATGAGCAGGATAATCCACAGCTAGCTGTGCATCGGGTGGTTCTTTGCGTCTACGTTGTGCATTAAAATCGTGCACAGCTAGCCATGGATTATTCCTTATTTATTTGCCTTAAAATCCACAAAAGGAGGCCATTGACTTTCCTTTTCTCCATAGGTGGTCCACTCCTGCGTCATCCACATCATCCAGAAGGCCCGTTACATCGCATCAAACTGCACTGGAGCTTTTTTCCGATTGGACCATAATGTGACAGAAGTGGAAGCATACTGTAGTGCCCTGTGCCAGCTGCGAGCGTTACTTTACCTGGCACAGATATTACTCAATGACAATGCCCACGGTCAGCTCTATTCACAGGACGAAGGGGGTTTAAGCAAGAGGTTTGTGCAAGAGTACGTCTCCATGCACAAAGCTTGTTTCTATGGCCGCTGCTTGGGCTTCCAGGTGAGATAATGTGAACATTTCTTTTGCAAAAGTTTTTACAGTATTAACAAGCACACATAAAGGTTTTTATCGGTTCACTGATGCACGCAGTTTGTGATGTCTATGCAAATTTGTTCCAGAAACACAAAGTCTCTATTTCTTTGTCTCTCCTACAAGTTTCCCCCCTCTCTCAGGCCTTTTCTACAGACAGTGGTCATCAGTATGGTGTCCTTTGGTGAAAACTACAAGAAACAGCAGACTGGGCTTGGTAAGTAAACTCGATGGGTTGCATCAAAATCTCATAAAATTAGGGCTACATGATTTATTCTTCTCATGCATTTATGTCTGTTATTTATAGAAGCTTTGTTTTCGCCACGGAATAATCTATAATAATATAAATAAAAAAGGTAACTTTTTATCTTTTTTTCTCAGAATTGTGAGTTTATGTATCAAAATTCAGAGAAAAAAGTCTGAATTGCAAGATATAAACTCACAAATCGTATTTTTTTCTCAGACTTGTGAAAAAGTCGGTTCAAAATTCAGACTTTTTTCTCGCAATTCTGAATTTTTTTAGAAACAAGCTTCCATAGTTATTCCCATAAAATAATGAGGAAATTAGTCTCTTTCAATTCTTACCCAATTACTTATCCCTTTTGTCAATAAAGTTTGATTTATTTACAGGCATGGCTGCTCTTTCTTTCTTCACATCGGGCAAATATGTGGTGGACCCTGAGTTGAGGGGGGAAGAGTTTGAGCGCATCACTCAAAATTTAGATATGCAGTTTTGGAAAACCTTTTGGAACCTCACTGAGTCTGAGATATTATCAGTAAGTACATGTATGTTTATGCATGATTCTAAGTGAGAACTGATAAAAAAACCATCCATACCTTGTTATATTGTTCTTGAAGTTAAACTGTAGGTTCACAATGATATTTGCAGTACTGTTTGGGGTCAGTATGATTTTTAATGTTGTTGAATGTCTCTTATGCTAGTAAGTTTTTCTATTTGAATATATATTTAAACGTACAGTATGGGATTTTTTCTCCACTAGGGGTCGCTAACCTATTTACAATAACAAAGGCGTAGTTTGATGACGCAACATTTGCTAAGAATTATGGATCTTGTCGTCAACGTCAAGCCGACCGATCTAATAATGTTTATGGATGACTGAATACATCGATGTTTTTATCATGACTGTGATATGAAGCAGTTCGGGATTGCTAAGAGACAGCTAACTTATCAGCTCCACACGCGACGCGAGTCCCGCGGATATAAAAGGAATATGGACATTTCATTCTACCGAATTACACGCAAGTGCAGAATTACAACTCACAGGTCAGTTTATTAGACAAATTAAACTTGTGAGGTAAGTTAACGCAGCGCTGTTTCACTTGGTCTAACATTAACACACTAGCACACTAAACTGCATTTCAATGTGTTGAAATGTATGTGTTAGTTTGTCTGTATGAGACTAGCAGTAAGCTAGATCAACATTAGAATAACATAGATCATATTCTAACATTTTATCATTGTTGAACTATATAACATTGATTAGTTTTATGTAAATGTTCTCACCTGTTTAAAAAAGTACATGTAGGAGCGGTCGAAGTCTCGGACGTGGAGCTCTCGTTTATATACTGTCTATGGGAGATCTCGGCATCTCGAAAACACCGCGCTGATATTGATTCTCGTTTTAGTTCTCCTTTTTTATCCAAAGTCTGCTTGCCATGGTCCATAATGTTTGAACGAAACAACAACAGCGTGCAGACAGACATTGCGAACTACACAGTTGTCTGCGTCTGTCGCCTTGGTTACTATCAGAGGGCTCTGGTTCATAGCTCTGGTTGCCATGGCAGCACGAGCGGAAACCAGGGACAACGCGGATATGACGGCGACAAAACGGAAATAAAGAAACGTGCCGTGTCTTCGAATTAAATTAAAATTTCTCCTGGTTTGAAAGTTGTTGGAAACAGTCGGGATAATGTAAGTACACAACAAAAAAATATATATAACATAGATATAGTGATTTTTGCTATTTTTAAAGCAAAAAAGTTACATATTGTGCCTTTAAATGTAATTTATTCCTGTGGTGGCAAAGCTGAATTGTCTGCATCATTACTCCAGTCTTCAGTGTCACATGATCCTTCAGAAATCATTCTAATATGCTGATTTGCTTCTCAGGAAATATAAATGTATTTACCATCACTGTTGATCAGTGTATTGTTTCTTTGTTGAATAAATAAGCCTGTAGTAATTTCTGACTGACCCCAAACTTTTGAACAGAAGTGTACAAAATAAGACAGAAGAGTTCAAATGGTCTTTTCTTATTCTGTGTTTCTCTAAAGAGTTTGACAAGGATTTCTTCCAGTGTGGTGCAAGTGAATGTAACATTAACTGTGCCAGCTGAAGGTCTGAGTTTGCCACTGGCCTCTGACCCCAATCTCTCAGTCGCTGTTAACCCTCCACTTGCACACTGGGGCCCTGGGCCAGTCAACGTGCGCTTGATCTCACACACACTCCGACAAGGGCAGGTTTGTGTTCGTGTCTTTTCTGAAAAAGAAATAATTAATTACATTTAGGACAAGCAGCTATCCCTTAGTCTCTGAGGGATGTTTTCAGGTAGAGTGAGCGTGATAAATGTTTTCAACATTCTCGTAATTAGTTAGAACGACTGCTAAAGTTAGCGCTCAATAATCGGTTCTGCTGAATTTCCTCCATATTTGATCTCTTCCCACAGGACAGTGCAGAACTGTTAGCACTTTCTCGTCCTGAGGGACCTCAGCTGTCTCTGCCGGGGAGTTTCAATCGTCAGACAGCTCCTCTTTCTCCTTGCCTGATCATACACTTCCACGGAGGAGGCTTTGTAGCACAAACTTCAAAATCACATGAGGTATGGCTGTGGCAGTTTTACCTCCCTGTATAAAGTTTCACATAAATGTTTTTTGTTGTTGTTGTTGTTGTTCCTAAAGGCCCTCTTGTTCTCTTCTCTTTTTATTGTAGAATTACTTGAAGAGCTGGTCAAAGGATCTGAATGTGCCTATTCTCTCTGTGGATTACTCATTGGCTCCAGAGGCCCCGTTCCCCCGGGCTCTGGAGGAATGTTTCTATGCCTACTGTTGGGCCTTGAAGAATTGCCATTTGCTGGGTTTGTATCACACACCCCTCACCAGATAGAAGCAACTATTATACAGACAGTGATTGTCTAAATAGGCCGTCCTTGTTTAATTATGCTGTCGACTTTGCAACTCCCTTGTTCCTGTCAGTGAATTGATGTTGCATGAATTTTTCACAGAGGCCCTGTTGACACCTGGTATTAAGATGCATTTTGGTCGATCTGATCACAAGTGGATTTTTCTTTACCATTTTAAGCACCTTTTTGTCTTAACATTGTCATTGTAAACTGTCCTATGTCATGACAAATGAAATCTTAAATACAAACATTCCATACAGTTTCTCAATTAATATGAGAATATTGTTAATAGTAAATGATAATATAAATATTAAAAACCTGCATGTACACTACCATTCAAATATTTGGGGTGAATGCGATTTTTTTGTAAATAAATTTTATTTAATTCAGTGACAGTAAGAACATTTATAATATTACAATAGATTTCTGATTCAAATAAATTGTGTTATTTTGAACTTTCTATTCAGTTCAACTTTCTATTTATATTCTAATCCTGAAATTTTTTTATCATGGTTTCCACCAAAACACTGAGCAGTAATAATAAGAAATGTTTCTTGAGCACCAAATCAGAATATTAGAATGATTTCTGAAGGATCATGTGACACTGAATGCTTGAGTAATGATGCTGAAAATTCAGCTTTGCCATCATACAAATAAATTACAATTTAAAATATATTAAAATAAAAAACATTTATTTTAAATTGTAATAATATTTTACAATATTACTGTTTTTACTGTATTTTTGATACAAATGATACGAATAAATGCAATCTTGGTGAGCCATAAGAGACTTTCAAAAACATTTAAAAAAAACTTCCTCACCCCAAATTTTTGAGTGGTAGTTATAATAATTTTAAAATATTTTTAGATAAAGTGTAACGTCACACTACAAAACTTCCCAAAAGTATTTAATTTTTTTTAAAAGTATTTTATGTCAAATGCCCCAAATTTGATGGCTGAATCAATTAAATTTTTAAATTTTATGACATTCTAGTTTTTACAACCCAATCAACTTGTTAGTAATAACTCATGCGACACTCTCAAATTAAGGTTACAAAAAAACGGCATAGCAGAATATTTCTTTCTAGTCTGTGTGCTAGTGAAATAAATGTTGATGCGAAGGATAACTTTAATTTAATCTCCATAAAATCCTATAGCCAAGACATGAATAACACGGTATTTAACACCTTAATAACTTAAGGTGCTGCAAAGAACCATTTGAACTTTATTTTTAGGTGTGTGAGCATAATAATAGGTGTGGACATGACAAGCAATCCATGCCAACCATGCCTCAGGACTCTCTAAATGTTGATCTTGCTACACAGGCTCGACTGCAGAGCGGGTTTGTTTGGTGGGAGACAGTGCAGGTGGTAACCTGTGTATAACCGTCTCTATGAGGGCCGTGTCTCATGGTGTACGCGTTCCTGATGGGATTGTGGCAGCGTACCCAGCAACTCTGCTAACAACAGACGCCTCACCATCCAGACTACTCACTTTAATCGACCCTCTGCTGCCTTTGATTGTGCTCTACAAGTGCATCGATGCCTACGCTGGTGAGCTTTTGGATCAAGTCAAGTTGTGTATTTATACAGCGCTTTATACAGTACAGATTGTTTCAAAGCAGCTTTACGGTAATAAACAGGAACAAATACAGCATCAATGTAGCAATATTCTTCAAATAGGAAACAGTAAGTTTGGTTGTATTTCCAACTTCAGTTTCAACTATAAAGCAGTTTTACACTAGACAATATACTGTCAAATCACTTGTTCATGATAAAATTACATTTTTATGAGAAAAAATATAGGAAATATATAGGTACCAAAAGTCTGAGACCACCATTGAACAAAACATTGGTTGAGCAATACATTTGTGTCAATATTTATTCATCTTTGTTAACGTTAGTTTATAAAAATACAAGTTAATTGTTAGTTCATGTTAGCTCAGGTCCATTAAATAATATTAACATATGACTTTTGATAATATTAATGTGTTGGTAAATGTTGAGATTAACATTAACTAAGATTAATAAATGCTTTAGAAGTATTGTTAGTTCATGTTTACTCATGTACTTATCCATTGTTAACAAATGAAACCTTGTAACCAAAATATTTAATATTTTTCTAAAGTATTTTCATTCAAATGTATGTTATTAATGTGACAATTTGAGAATTTTAGAATGTCTTAGTATTTGGGTTGTCTATTTTTAAAGGAACAATTGACCCTGTCATCATTTACTCACCCTCATGTTGGTTTCAAACCTGTACGACTTTTATTTCTTCTGCAGTGTTTTTGTCCTTGCAATGAAAGTTAATGGGGTCCAATGTTGTCATGTTGAGTTCACTTGCTCACTGTCAAATAGTGCAGAATCTTAAACGCTTCTAATTCATTAAAACAGGTTTACTGGCTTAAAGATTTTCATCTCAGACTTTTGGACCCCACTGTATGTTTCACCTAGTCGTGACAATTCTAGAATGCTCTATGTACAGAATGTACAGTAATAATAAACCTTCTGTCTTATCTACAGCACCTTCATGATTACACCGTCTTTTCGGTCTCTGTCGCCCTCTTGTTCAGGTGCGAATTGTCAGTCAGTACAGCCAGCTCAGCATTTAGACACCCTGACTGCTTTGGGACAGGACACTGTAAAGATGTTGAGTAACTTCGCCCAAGGAGCGTCAAATTGGCTTCATACTTTAATAGATCCAAAGGCACCACCATCATCACCATCATCCTCTGCAACTACATCATCAAATGGTGCAACTACATCATCAAATGGTCCTTCACCTTCCAAGTCACATTATGTTAAGAGACCACAGGAAGTCCAAGATTACCCAGAAAATTTTGAGCCTCTACGGTCTAGATGTCTGGCGGATATACAGACACCTCGCACACCAATAATGAAGAACCCATTTGTTTCTCCACTACTTGCTCCTGACAATCTTCTCAAGGGCCTTCCTCCAGTGCATATAGTGGTAAGACATGATGAATCTGCTTTTCCAGAGATAGTGCTTATTAGACTCTTATTTTAATGCCTTGATTGTTTTCCTCAGGCCTCTGCTTTGGATGCCCTGTTAGATGATTCAGTTATGTTTGCCAAAAAGCTGAGGAATATGAACCAGCCAGTGACGCTCACTGTGGTTGAAGACCTCCCTCATGGTTTCCTGAGCCTATTTCAGTTCTCCAAAGAAACCCAGGAAGCAGCAGATCTATGTGTGAAACGAATCAGAGAAGTCTTCCAGCAAGAGGAACTGCCTGCTGATAAGAGGCAGCCAGGGCTTAATTAGACCACAAAGGTCTAAGAAATTACAGTGAATACATCTAAATAATAAATAAAGTGAAAGGTTCGAAACCCAAAATTAGGGTAGTCCATCCACCATCTAAACTTCTGGAAACAACTGTAGATCCAGCTTGCAGTACCAACATCATCATATCTGCTAAGCTTAATTTGCAGTCTTGCATCAATGTGATTCATTTTTAGATGTTCGCAATGACCATTCACTGTTCTTTTCTGCCCTAACAGAATGTCTAAGCATCCACCAAAATTTCACCATTGTGCCTGTAGTGATGCAATAACATCTAAGTTGCTTTTGCACTGCAAACCAACACGTTTTTTTTAAGAAACTGCACTGTGGCTTGGTTTCTTGTTTTTAGCTAAAATCCAGTGGTTTGAATGTTTAAAAGTAGGGGTGTCAAACACACAGCCTTACTTTCTCTCATTTAATTTAACCCTTGTTCTGTGTTTAAAGATGACCAGCCTTTTAAAACTGCTTCTACGTGTCTCATTACTCTATATTATCAGCAAATATTGGATTCAGTCTTTTTGTCTACTTGTTTTCTTTCAATTAGCACAAGTTTTGCATTTCTTTTTGGATCTGATGGATCGTAGGCCTCGTTTATCTGAGCATATGTACCTCAATTTTTGACCGAAAAAAGCATTATTTGTGGATAATTTTGGCAATATTGAATAAAATTTAAAAAAAAAAAAAATGTATCACACTAGTGTGCTTTAATGTTTAATTAGGAAGTTTGTTTTCAAAATTATTTGTGTAGAAAATGGTACAGTCACACTTTGATCCTGGTCAAAAATGACCAGCCATGAAAAGTTAATGGGGGAGACTGAAAATAAGAGAAAAGTTTTTAGGAGCATGTTAATCATATTCATGTTCATATATGTATATGTGTGCTTGCAAATATAAAGGCCTGGATACATACACACCCCAGCTACCACACACACGTGTGCACATGCACATACATACACGTGTTCTTATGCACAAACTATTTTGAGTATTACACTCATTCCTTTTCACAGAGATGAACTTTATCCTACTCTGAGCTGCATCCAATATCCATTCATCCATCCAACATTACCAAACCTGTAGGCACACACAAGTGCAAGCACGTGTGCGCACACAAAACACGTTCATATACACAAGCTATTTTGATTATCACATTCTTTCCTTTTCACAGAGATGAACTTTATCCTATTCTGAACTGCATCCAATATCCATTCATACTTTCAACATTACCACACATGTGGTACCACACTTTTGAACTGTCTTTGCCCTGCAGTGACCCTGCTACAAAAAAAAGTCCTCCTTTTAATGAAGAAGATCAGAAGATTGTTCCTCATCGTTTGTTGCAATGTCTTTGATCAAGAAGCTCATGCACAGACAGCTTCTTGACCATTGTGCTGGCATTAAATGAATAAGCAGGGTGCTATGTGACATTTATATACCGTCTCTGTGCTATTACTTTTTTCAGCTTTATTGTGAAACATGAAAATCCCAAAACACATTGTTATAATATTTTGTCTGGAAGATGTGATGAAATGAAGAACAATAAATAAAGACTTGGCGGGGTCATTGTGGAGCAAACAGAGTTTGTGTTTGTGTGAGTGTGTGCACGTGTATGCAGTTCAGAATAGGACAAAGTTCAATCTCTGAAAAATAAAGTATGTAATCCTCAAAATAGTTTGTCTACAATAACATCTCGGTTACGTATGGTAACCCTCGTCCCTAATGGAGGCACTGGAGATGTGTCAAACTGACACTAGGCAAGGCAAGTTTATTTATATAGCACGTTTCATACACTATGGCAATTCAAAGTGCTTTACATAGAGAGGAATAAAAATAATCACAAAATAAAAGCAAGGAAAATTCAAACAGTTATTAAAAAGCTTTACATAGAAAGGAATTATAATAATCACACTATAGCAATTCATAGAGCTTTGCATAGAAAATAGACACAAAATAAAAGCAGGGGAAATTAAAACAGTTATAAAAGGAATTAAAAGAGAGAAATCTGGCAAAACACCGGTGTATCTTATTTTGACTCTGAGATTTCCCCATTACGGTCAATATTCTTCTGTGGATTTTCATATACCGTGGATTATCTGAGCCCACCAGATTAGTAATCTGTAACAATCCAGACCAGTAATCTGTACTAGTCACCACAGTGTTCTCTTGATAGTCCGTACCTGACTAGTAATACTAGTCACCACAGTGTTCCCTTGACCATCATGAGTCAATCCCTCTCAAACTCCATCACAGAAAGGTGAGCACTTGCTCACAAATTTGGTCATCAGGACCATCGGGGTTTCCCCCACTACTACAATATCCTTCACAAAACACCAGTTATCAGTCTCACCATGCTTAGAGTGAACCCTTGGTATTTTTAGTTGATGTGATCCTAATGATCTGAGTGATCTGTTGGGTTTATATTCAGTGAGCATATCTGCAATGTATTGAGGTCCTAGGCCATTGAATGATTTATATACCAGTAATAATACTTTAAAATCAATCCTAAATGTAATTGGTGTAAAGACCTGAGGACTGGTGTGATATGTTCATATTTTCTGGTTCTGTTCAGAATCCTGGCAGCAGCGTTCTGTATGAGCTGCAACTGTCTTATGGTCTTTTTGGGAAGGCCAGTGAGGAGTCCATTATAATAATCCACCCTGCTGGTGATGAAAGCATGAACAAGTTTCTCTGTCTTGTCTGGAAACAAAGCAACTATCTTGCAATATTTTTTAGATGATAGTATGCTGATTTAGTTATTGTTTTGACATGACTACTGAAGTTTCCAAACGCAATGACTTCAGTTTTGTCTTTGTTTAGCTGAAGAAAGTTTTGACACATCCAGCTGTTGGCTTCATCAATGCATTGGCACAGGGAGTCAATGGGGCTGTAATCGTTTGGCGATAGGGTTAAGTAGATCTGTGTGTAATCTGCATAGCTGTGGTAAGCAATTTGGTTCTTTCTCATTATTTGGCTCATTGGGAGCATATACAGGTTGAACAGGAGTGGCGCAAGAATTGAGCCTTGAGGGACTCCGCGTGTCATGCATGTCCACTCAGACTTATGGTCTCCTATACTCACATAACCTCTCCCATCTAAGTATGACCTGAACCTTTTTAGGACTATTCCAGAAAGCCTGACCCAGTTTTCCAGCCTGTCAAGAAGTATGTTGTGATCGACAGTGTCAAATGCAGCACTGAGATCGAGTAGTACCAGCACTGATAATTTGCCTGAATCAGTATTTAAGCAGATATCGTTTATTATCTTTATGAGCGCTGTCTCTGTGCTGTGATGCAGTCGGAAACCAGATTGAAAATTGTCAAAGTATCCATTCGAGTTTAAGAATTTGTTCAGCTGATTGAAGACAACTTTTTCAATGATCTTGCCTATGAAAGGAAGATTTGAGATTGGTCTATAGTTGCTTAATATGGTCTCATCCAGATTGCTCTTTTTCAGGAGGGGCTTGACAACTGCAGTTTTAAGGGAGTTTGGAAAACTCCCAGAGAGAAGTTAGGAGTTTACCACTTCTAGGTGATCTGCTTCTAAACAGTTTAACACACTTTTGAAAAAAGATGTGGGAAGTGCGTCAAGGGCGCAGGTTGATGTTTTAAGGTGCTGTACGGTTTCTTCCAAAATTTTGCCATCAATTTCTTTGAAATCAGACATAGTAACTACTTTCTCAGGTTGTGCTGAGGAGCCGAGGTAGCATCTCGGCCATTCAGCGGTCATCACAGAGTTGTGGCAGGAGAGATCCCTGCATCAGGGAACGAGAATACGTAACCAAACGTTCCCTTTCTCTTGGTCACGTACCAACACTAAGGGATCCCTCTACTAAACGCCAAAACTGCTGTACTGTGTCATGTGATAAGGTGGTGCAAATCTGGGCAAGCCTCGGCGTGCAAATGGCAAGTGCAACAACACTCACTCGTAACCTTCTAACACCCAGGGTAAATTACCTCAGGCCTCGCTTCCAAGGGACCTACTCACCTCAAAGAGGTCACTGCAACTGTAGGGCCTGTTTCTGATTTTGGAAGTAATTTTAGGAAAAAAGCTGCGTACACCTGGTTGTTAAGGTTTCCTCCACAAAACTCGACTAGAGTAAGAGTGCTAAATGATGGAGAAGGGTTCACTATTCAAGGGGAACTCAACTAGAACGAAAGAGCACACGTTAGTGCAAGCACTACACCCAGACAGTTTGTCCAAGACTTCCCTGATGTCACCAGAAACTCAAGATGAAACTGGTTCCATTCTGAGATTAATGTTGGGTATAGCCCGGCCCGCATCTCTACATATGTCTGCTAGTGAAGCACCGTTTACCAAATCCTAAGTGGCAGCAATGCCTCGAGTGGAGTGAGCTCTCCCTCCTAATGGGCACATGTAGATTTTGGGCTTGATAAGCCTGGAGAATGGCGTCAACAATCCAGTGGGCCATTCTCTGTTTGGAGATAGCCTTCCCCTTCTGCTGAACTCAAAGCAGACAAAGAGCTGTTCAGATTGTCTGAAACCCTGTGCTCGATCCAGGTGCTGCACAGGACACAACAGGGACAAGGCTGGGTTTCCGGGTTGCTTGCAAGTTGGCCCCTGAAGGAAGTAGTGGGAAGCTTGGGCACATATCCAGGCCGGGGTCTCAGGATAATGTGTGAGTAGGCCGGCTCGAATTCCAGGCATGATTCACTAACCGAGAGGGCCTGCAGGTCCCCCACCCTCATGAGAGATGTGAGAGCTAAAACGGCCTGAGTGATGGTATCTATTACCGCTGATGATAGACCTTTGAATTCCTCCTTGTCCCGTCGAGGGACCAGATGTGGAGGTTCCAGAGGTCTGGGCGCGGGAGCCAGATTGTGCCCTGCCCTGAGAAAGTAGCGGATTCACCAGGGAGGGGACTACAACATGACGGTGAGCTCTGAGACCCAAGTCTGGTTATCCAGGACTTTGCACAGTGTCTGAGCAATAAGACTCACTGGGGGAAAACTCACCCGGGGCCATTTGTGTGCCAGTGCATCTGTGCCGAGGGGAACCTCGGTCAGGGAGTACCACAGAGCGCTGTGGGAGGATTCCTAGGAGGCGAATAGGTCTATCTGTGCCTCTCCGAATCGACTGCATAGTAGCTGGACCACCTGGGGATGGAGTCTCCATTCTCCACGGAGTGAGACCTATCAATTTTTTGATAAATTGAATGTCAAATGCAGTAATAAATAATCCACTCGCAGAGCATGTCGCCTGCGCGATTGAGGTCGTCCGGGTGTGAATGGCGAGGAAGAGATGGCAGGCGAGTTGTGACATGCGACGAGAGCAGATTCCACCCTGGAGATTTATATACGTCACTGTCACAGTGTTGTCTGTCCAGACCAACATGTCCTTGCCCTAAATCGATCGAAGCCTCCTCAAGGCCAATAGCACAGCCAGAAACTCTAGGCAGTTGATGTGCCAGTGCAGGCGGAGCCCTGTTCAGGACCCCAAAACTGCATGCCCATTGCACACGGCGCCCCAGCCTGTCTTGAAAGGTGTCTGTTGTGACAACAACAAGCCTGGACATTTGTTCTAAGGAAACCCCCGCCCGTAGAAATGCAAGGTCATGCTCTGCAGAGGGGAGAGATTGCTCTTTTCCCAGTTGACATGAAGAAATACAAAACCTGTGCTAATTGAAAGAAATTGACAAAGAGATTGCATCCAATATTTAGTGATAATATAGAGTAATGACAAAAAAATTGTAGGCTGGTCATTTTTGACCGGAACCACCACAAGTATAACGGTGGGAAAAACAATTTACTAAATAAAATTACAAAAATTCTCAAAAATGTTTGGGGAAGTAGTAGAACTAGCATTTTTTGGGGAGAAAAAAATCCTCACCGGGTCAAAATGATCCAAACACAACCAGAATGAAACCTTTTTTTAATTAAATGAGTCAATTCTGAATTATGCTTTGTACCTCAAAATTGCTTATTAAAGCAGCATGAAGTTGCTTCCGCATTAGTGAGCATGTATTGCGCATTGAAGGATTACAAATTTAAGAATCTATTTCAGATATGCTTCCTTACATAACATCATGGTGAAGAATACTGATTTTAGCATTTGAGGTTTTAATTTAGATTCCAATACAAACTGAGAAAGTGATTATTGAGTTTACAGCAAGCTATTCCTGCCAGACCTGTTTTCTCTATTGTGTTTTAAATGAGTCAGATCACTGAGATTCTCACCTTTCGGAGCCCAGACGTTGAATCGTTAGGTTGATTGGATTAGCTGTAGGCAGTGGTGGAGCCAGGATTTTTTCATAGGGGTGGCCAGGCAAGGGCCAGCAACCAGTCTGGGGTGGCACAGAAATCTTAATTATTTTATCATAAAAATAATTTGACTAATGTATTGGACTGTTTTAGTGCCTACACAACTGAATAAAGTTAATTTGTAGGCTACTTAATTGTAATTGAGATAGTAGTGCATTAGGAATCATGGAATACTGAGTGAACTTTATATTTTTTTATTATTACCCACCACCTCATATTAAAATTAATTAAATAGTAATAAAAGGGCACACACTATAGCTAAAGTTCAACTTGCTCTGTTAGCTTGGTTCTGGTTCTCAAAATCTCCAATAGTTTGTTCTACATTGTTGCATCTTCATGATGAGATAACATGCAGATAATACTGTAGTCCAAAGATTATTCAACCTTCAATGCGTTTTATATAATCAGTGAACTCTTCAACCAATTCTGAGTTTGTCAAAAAAAAGTTTAACTTTCTAGTTGTCAAAATAAATAATTGCAACAGTTCTATCATACCTAAATTAAAAAGGAAAACAAAAGTTCTCTTTTGAATCCCCATGTGCAAGAATGTGAACAAGGCGGAAGTCAACAGCACATAATGTAAAATGTTATGTTTTTCATAATGTAATGTTGCCAGAATGTAAAATTAGTTATTTTATGGATTTAAAAATTATCCATTTTTGTTTGTCCTTTACAAATTAACGCAAAATGAATGCCTATCGTCTAGTACAAATGCACAGTGCTCACATTTATTTGAACATTACAATTTTGTGCCTTATATTGTGATCTCACATAGCAGAATAATCCAGACACATGTGACGTATATATAACAAATACATGCATGCAGTTTTGACAGCTTTAATCGCCTTTATGATTCTTACATGAGTTAATTGACGACAGAACTACGGCTACAGCACGCCGCGTTTGCACGTGATGTGCGTACCGCAAGCACAGTACAACGGCTGTCAGCCGTATGACAGAAAAGTTAGTTAGTTTTACTGACATTTGGCCTGACAACATCTCATCTTACCGAAGATAGCCAACTGAATAAGGACAACGCCCTTTTCTCAGCATCTGACAGAAGTGTCACAAGCTTTCACACACATCTTCTAAAATAAAAGTAGCATCAGAAAAAAGAGAATTACGTTTGTTGTTGACTGCACTATTCGACTTACTCAAAACGGTCTTACAAACCACCAGTTGAGAAAGATTGACTCTATATTTACTATGTGCATATCACTGTCTGATGTTCTGCTGAAGCTCATTCGGCACTTGCACATTTCCGCACTCAGCCTGATCTCATGAAAATGCGTCTCTATTGCACGCATTGTGTTTTTCGTGCAATTTATACGTGAAAATGAGTTTTTACGTGCATATGATACACCGTTTTCGCGTGCATTTGATACGCACTTTATTGCGTGTAATGCACACGCACCCCACACACGACTAATCCTACCCATGCATATAATATGCACGTAAAAACTCATTTTGGCGTATAAATTGCACGATAAAAACAATGCGTGCTATAGAGACGCATTTAGTGTGATCGGGTACCCGCACTCGTTTGACTTGCGCTGAGGTGAAGTTGGAGTGTGCGTCTGAAAAGTCTCACGTTTTTTGTGGTCTTAAAGAGACAGTTCAGCGTTTTAAAAAAACGAAATTTTTGTCAATAAAAAAGAGAGAGAAACAGCAGTTGTGAGAGGGGTGGCCAAAGGGGTGGCCAAGCTTAGACCAAGGGTGGCCGCGGCCACCCCTGGCCACCCCCTAGCTCCGCCAGTGGCTGTAGGGGAGACTTTCACCTTTTGTCTTTAATGGCTCTGGGATTGGCTCTTGGAACCGGAGTTCCTGGCCAGTATCAGCATTTGAATAAGTTATGCTGATTCAATTGGACTGGTAGCGCTCTCAGAGTAGGGTGTGTTCATACTTAATTTACATGCTTTGTTCAGAGACTCCACCTCTATGTAATCCCTCCCCTCTTTGAGAAGTATAATTACACTGAATACTGTATTAGATTTAGATAATGTTGGATTCCTGCAGCCACGTACAGCGGAGTTCTCAATAAAGAATAACTTCTGTTGAACGCGATCCCAACGTCTCCTGGTCTCTGCTGCGATGAAAGAAAACTTTCCAACAGCATACACTCTCCATGGTTTTACACAATTTAAAAAATTATTAATTGGCCCACATAAGGTGCCATTTAGTCCAATGCGGCTCATGACCTAATTTCTTTGACACCCCCAGCTACTCTAATATGAAATTACAATGTATGCTTCTGTTCAGCAGAAGAAACAGGTTTGAAACAACTTGAGGATAAGTAAATGATTACAGAATTTTCATTTTTGGGTGAACTATCCTTTAAGGATGTGGTTATGTGCTTTATGTGCCAGACTTTCATACTGTTGAACATGTAGCCTACATTACCATTACCTTATCATTTCCTCAAAAAGAACTGGCCAGATGCACATGAAACTTTTGCTGTGACCAGTTGCAGTTCACTTTTGCTGTGACCAGTTACCAGTTCCTGTTGCAGTAAACTAAACAACTGAAATGAACAAACATAACCAGATTAGATTCAATGTTTTTTCCCCCTAACTAGATGTTTGTTCTGGTTTTTGATAAATTGAATGTCAAATGCAGTAATAAATAATCCACTATTTTCATTAAAGCATAGTTGTTTCCAGAGCTGTTTTGCATCTGTATTTGGCTAAATTTAGCAATTGTTACTACAATAAAAACTGTGGTAAACTTGGTAAGTATTAGTTACCAAAAATTTGAGTAACAGTAGGATTCTAAAATCATTCATTATTAATTAATATATAGGCTATATATATATTTTGTATTTCAATATAATAAATTATAAAAATTATAAAAATTATAAAATTTATATTTATAAAAATTATAAAAATTAAATTATAAAAATTATATTTATATTTGTTTATTGTTATTGTGGATTATTTATTATGACTAAGAACGCCTGAAATACTCTATGGTTACCAAAAAAGAAAGAAACGCAGTAAAGTTAGGGTCATAAGAGCCTCCGTACCGTTGATGGCAGCATTTCACATGTGCAGCGCTTATGAACCCCAATGACGTTCAATACATGTCGACCGTGTTGACAGAAATACAACAAAGAGACGAGCTGCTTGTTGCGACGTGAGAAATAAATACCACGTTGATAAGCAAGTAATTTACCTAATATGTAAGGCAGCATAGGATACTGATACGAATAAAGGTAAATGTTTGGTTTTTACTGTCGTATATTATGAAGTAATATTGTAAGGTTAACCACCTAGCTTAGCACAAATCATCTGCTAACTAACGTTAAACAATTTGATGTCAGTCTGTTCGGGATTTTTAATGATTTACCTTAAAGTAACTAACATGTAAAGCGATGTTTATATTATTTGTGTCCTGGAAACAATAATCTGTCTCATTCTGTGTTTGAGATGCTCGTGTTTAAAAAGTTAAAGCCAGACTTTTATTTCATATTCGATGGTTGTGGAAACTATTGAAGAGACACGCTGCCCGTTATTGTATTTTTCCGTTTAAAGGTGCTAATGTAAAAGTTTTGAATAAAAAGTAATTATTTGTAAACAAGGGAAAGTAAATATGATTCTAAGCCAGTGACATTTATTTACCAACTGTTGGAAAGTAAGACATTTTAACTGGAAAGTTCGTACTGTTAATGACGCTGACAAAAAAGTACAATAATGTTACCATATTTTTATTTATTTTTACCGTGTTAATTCAATGTAGTTCCTTTAAGTATCACATAAATACGATGTTTGAATTTGGGAATCATCATTATGGTGCATATCAAGATACTATTGTATTTCCATTTATTACCATCACTTTACCACGGTAAGTTGCCACCACAGTACTTTTTGTCAGAGAAGCATTTAGCAGTTTTATCACATTCGCAGTTTTATATATAAAAAAATCAATTTACAATAAATTACAGTAATAACCATTTGTTCCACAAAAATAACAGTTGATATATTTACTTCTGTAAAAGCATTAAAAAAAAATTATATTTGGAATCCCTCAAAGCTTCCAGAATTTTTCCAGGTCATTTGTAATTTGCTGAGTGAAATGTCTTTGATTTCCATATTGTTTCTCTGCAGGTGGAACAGGTGTGGACACAACTGGAGGGCAACACAGAGGAAAGGATACACAAGACTTTCAACTGGCTATTCAAAGAACTGGCTTGTATTCAGCGCTGTTTGACTTTTGAACTGCGTCACCCTGAAGTGTTACTTTGTCTATTCATTTTTGAATGTGTGATTCTACTCTCAGATGCGCTGGAATGAATTCTACCTGCCAGGCAAATGTATAAATGAACCGAGACTGGTCTCCCTGATCAGGACATTTGAGAGTTTTACTGAGTGAAAGAGTGAAAATCGGCAGCCAAAAGACCACAAAGCACTGTTTTTGCACAGTGTAAATATTGTGTAGACAAACAAAAAGAAAGTTCTGGGCTTAGGAGCATTAGGTCTTTCTGTACTTCCCATTGCCTTAGCAGACTAGTTATTTATCACACCTGTCCAGGTATAATTTTCTATACTGCGTGCAGGTGTGCAATATTTATGCAAATAAATATTTATTTCTCTTCTTTTAGAAGAGCTCTTGTTAAACACCTTGGGTGGCAGCATTGCTCTTATTAATAGAGCCTAAGCTATATGTTGAATTTGTAAATATCTAAAAAAATAAGATTCTTTAGTGAAACCTTTTTACTGAGACCTTGTGGACACTGTGAATGGTTCATTAGAACTTATTAGACCTTGGTAAGCCATTCGAAAGTGAAAAAGACGTGGGAAAAAGAATATAAACTGAAAACACCCACAAAGCAGTGATAAAATGGCAACAAGGATGGAGAATGCTGGCCCAGCTGTCATGGGGTTGAACACACACAACAGGCAGTTTGTAGGACAGCCTAAAGCTCCTTCTCAATTAGGACCCCAAACTGCAAGTCCTCAGCCCATGGGGACCCAGAAACCTGAAACCAATGCATTTCAGGAAGGACCTGGCATCAGGTAAGCTTATCATTGCGCCACATTCAACAGACTTGATTGCTTAGCTAGAATGTGTCTCTTATATATAACATGTCTGTGTACACTACCTTTCAGAAGTTTTGAACTTTTTAATGTTTTAAAAAGAAGTTTCTTATGCTCTCTTAAGGCTGCATTTATTTGATAAATGACAGTAAAGACAGTAATATTGTTAAAATATGATTTACATTTCAAATAACTGTTTTCTATTTTAATATATTTAAAAATCAAATTTATTTCTGTGATGGCAAAGCTGAATTTTCTTCAGTCACATGATCTCCGAAATGTTTGTAATATGCTAATTTGCTGCTCAAGAAACATTTCTTTCTTTTTTTAATCAGTGTTAAAAGCGGTTTCATGGAAAGTAAACCATGCTACAATTTTTTTTTTAGAAAGCATTTATTCGAAATAGAAATCTTATGTAACATTATAAATGTCTTTACTGTCAAATTTTACCGATTTAATGTGTCCTTGCTGAATAAAAGTTGTAGTTTCTTTAAAAATAAACTTTTAAATAGTGGTGTGCAATCTGTTTATGTATACTGTATATATTCATAAAATATTCACTTGCACACAGGTTTGGTGACGACTGGAAAAGAAGCCTACAGCTTCCCTCTAAGGACAATAGAGTCAAAACTTCCGTAAGTCTTTTAGTGAAAAAAAAAAAAAAAATTTTTTTAATCAGAGTCCCCAAATACTGTAATGCTGATACAATCTCCTTATGATCCAACTATTCCATGCTCTTTCATTCTCTCAAGGATGTGACTGCAACCAAAGGAAATGAGTTTGAGGACTACTGCTTAAAGAGAGAGCTGCTGATGGGCATTTTTGAGATGGGTTGGGAAAAGCCCTCCCCCATTCAGGTAATAGATGCGCCCTTTTATTAGGGCTCTTAATTTAATTAATTAGTTATGGAAAAATAATGCCCGCCCCACCCCAGACCTGATTGGTGACAAACATGATGCAGGGCAACAACTCACTGCGTGATGGAGCCTATAGTTAGAATGCCCCTAAAATTCAAGAAATTGGGGAAAAGATTCTCCTGTATGAGTTTTTGTCTCATATTTATAACATATGATATTTGTCCTGAATAGCACGGGTGCAAATTGGATATTAATTTTATACAACAGTTCAATAAATTAGTTAATATTCACGATTCACGATTCAATACTTTACTGCCATACAACTCGGTGCAAGTTGTTAGGGATTTGCTTCAGTGTGCTCATAACAGGACATCAACAAAATACAACCAAAAACATAGAACAAATATATACACAAACGGAATCCCACACGGGATGACACTTGACACAGGCAGATAAAAATAAAAGAAACACACTGCTCACCACATACCCGGATGACAGTCCAGGAGGCTATAGTGGCTGTGATGTCAAGTAGAAGTAACAATTTACATAGGGATACGGACCGCAAATCTACAACTTTACAATAAATAGATAAAATTACACTAGTATGGTTAGCATAAAACATATAAAAAAGTATAATAAAATCATTATAAAAAAAATAAAAAAAAGTGCAAATTATGCAGACCCATTAAGAGAACCTTTTTTCATAAAGGACTGGTTCAGGGGTTGAGAGCTGTTTAGAGATTTAATGGCTCTGCAGTATGTGCTGTTGAGGAAGCAGGAGGTTTTTGTCTTAATAGCTCTCATCCTTCTCCCTGATGGAAGTATGGAGAAAAGGAAATTGGCAGGGTGAGTATCATCTTGTAGGACCTTTAGGCCTTTCCGATGAATACGGGCCTCATAGATCTCGCAGATGGGGGAGAGTTTGCAGCCAATGATTTTTGAGGCTGTATTAACTATCCTGTCTTGCTGTAACCTCTGCTGGACAGTAGAGTTGCCATACCAGACAGTAATAGAAAAAGTAAGGACACTCTCAATGGCAGCTCAGTAGAACTGCAACATACCCTTACAGGCTACCCCAAATTTCCTCAGCTGGCGAAGGAAAAAAAGCCTCTGATGGGCTTTTTTGGTAATGTTGGTTATATTATCATCCCATTTAAAAGAAGATGATATCGTTGTACCTAAAAACCTAAAACTGTCCACCCGCTCCACCACCTCCCCATTGATGTGCAAGGGCTGGGACGACTTCCCCCTTCTGCGGACGTCAACCACTAGCTCCTTAGTTTTGGAGACATTTAACTCTAAATTGTGGTTGGAACACCATTCAATCAATGAGAGGACCTCTTTTCTATAGGCAACATCATCATCCCCAGAAATGAGCCCCACTACTGTTGTATCATCTGCAAATTTAAACATTTTAACAGAATCAGTGTGTGATGTGCAGTCATTTGTGTATAGCGAATATAAAAGAGGTGACAAGACACATCCCTGGGGGGCTCCAGTGTTAATGTACTTATTACCTATTTTGACCACTTGTGTTCTCTGCACCAGAAAATCCAAGATCCAGTGACATAAGGAATTATGGACCCCCATTTGTTGTAGTTTCAGAAAAACATGTCTGTGTACACTACCTTTCAGAAGTTTGCTGGGTAGGATTGTATTAAAAGCCGAGGTATAATCTATAAAAAGGATCTTTGCATAGTTGCCTGGGGCCTCCAGATGCTGTAGAATGGAATGAAGACATAAGGATACAGCGTCCTCAACAGACCTGTTAGCCCTGTAGGCAAATTGGAAGGGCTCGAGCCTGACCACACTGGACAGATGTTTACATACTATTCTCTCAAAGATTTTCATTATAACAGATGTTAGTGTGTTTGAAGATATTGTGTTTTGTAGACACAATATTGTCTGTTTTTGCTCCATTTTGCCTGTTTTGGTTACCATTGACTTCTATTGTATGAACAACAACAATACTGAGACATATTTTTTTAATTAAATTCTAAATGATGACAGAATTTTCATTTTTGAGTGAACTATCCCTAAATACCCATTTGAAACCCATTAATATCTTGGCATTATTTAATTGTAATTGCAGTGTAAATGCATTCATGCCACTTCTGAGCCGCAATAAACAGTCTGTAAATGGATCTAAATACTAATTCAGATGCAGCTTCTAAAAAAACAAAAAATCATGGCAGTTGTAGCCCAAAAAGTTATGTGTAATAAATTCTGTCGTATCAAATACAATTTGGCTTTCTAAAGCTACTTTTTGTAATGTATATTTGATGCTTTTCTCATCTCAATACAGACTATGTCACATCATGTCATTAGATTAAAAATTTGATTCACTTGACAGCCCTATAAAATGCATACTTATTATTTGTATTATTACAAATTATTATTTTTAATCTTTTAATCAACCTACCAATCTTTCTGAAAAATATTTGTATCTTCAGTGTTCATGCTTAATTAATATTTTTATTTATTTTTTATTTTAGGAGGAGAGTATTCCTATTGCCCTCTCTGGACGTGATATACTGGCTCGTGCCAAAAACGGGACAGGAAAGAGTGGTGCATACCTGATCCCCCTACTGGAGAGAATTGACATGAAAAAGGATCATATTCAGGGTATCGCTCTCTCCTAAAACTTTTTACACAAGATATACATTTTTTATCCCCCTTTTTTTTTTACTGTGCTATATTTTTCTCTTTGCCTGCAGCCATCGTGATGGTTCCCACTCGTGAACTAGCTCTGCAGGTCAGTCAGATCAGTATTCAGATCAGCAAACACCTTGGCGGTGTCAAAGTCATGGCAACCACAGGTGGGACAAACCTTCGAGATGATATCATGCGCCTGGATGAGACAGGTAATGCTCAGTAATCGCATAAAAGATACCTAATCGTAAAGAGATTACAGTGTGATCATCTTCTGCAATAAAAACATGTTGTTTAAAACTCTTCTGCAGTTCATGTTGTTATAGCAACACCTGGCAGAATTTTGGACTTGATAAAAAAGGGCATAGCCAAAGTGGATAAAGTTCAGATGATGGTTATGGATGAGGTGAGCATTGCACAAGCTTACATGCCCATCAGAATTTTAATAAAATGTTATTCCCTGTTGCACACTGTCATAATTGTACATCTTAAGATAGTTATTTAGGTGTTTAGATGCTAATACCACCAATATCAAAGTTCAAGCTGTTCATTGCCTGTTTTATTGTAGGCTGATAAGCTGCTCTCTCGGGACTTTGTGGTTCTTATTGAGGACATCATTGGTTTCCTTGCGAAGAACAGACAGATACTGCTCTATTCAGCCACATTCCCTATCAGCGTACAGACGTTCATGGTCAGAGAAATCTTTTAAACACATTTATGCTTACATTCTGCTTCACTCTCTTTACATCTCAAGGTTTTCCATTTATTCGCTTTTGTGTGTCTGTAGGCAAAGCACCTGCAGAAGCCCTATGAGATAAATCTGATGGAGGAACTGACCCTAAAGGGCATTACCCAGTACTATGCTTACGTCACAGAAAGACAGAAAGTCCACTGCCTCAACACACTGTTCTCCAGGGTAAATAGTGAATTTCACTTTAGAACATTTAATAATTAGGTAATAGAACAAGTAATATTTAGGCTGGGTAAAATGTCATGTCACATCCTTGATGAGTCATTTTTGTGGCTTGGTTTTGATTTTTGATTTTTTTTTCCTTTAAATATATTTAGGGCGTATTCACACTTGTAGTTCTGTTCTCTTGGTTCATTTGGTCCGGACCAAAAAATAGAATTATACATTTTAGCCCTGGTTCGCTTAGCGTTCACACTGTAATTTTTAACACCGAACCTATAGGATACAAAAAAAACAGCACTGGGCCGAACTTCCAAACATTGCTGTGTGCTGGATTACTATGCGCATACATACGGAGTTTTTACCAGCTGAGAACTCGTGTAGGGCTTATAAAATGTGTAAAGGAGTCAAAACAGCACCAGATATTTCTCTGTTACACACACAAACAAAGTTCTGCTGCAAGAAGAAAGACGCAGTTCTGACAACAGTACTGAACTGTAGTGGGCAATATTGCAACTACGACAAGAAAAAAAACAGGTATGCTTGAGCATTCTGTCCTTTTTAGGGTTGCGTCTTGTGACATTACGTCCTGTTTTTTCTTTGCCTTCTTTGGTCCATGTATGTTGCGTTCATATTTCAGTCAAAACCCACCAGAGTTAGTTTGGAAGCGGACTGAGACCCACATTTTCAGAAGTCTGTATTGGTGCACACCAAGGATTGGATGGCAGTGTTTACACTTATTCATATGAACCACATTAAAATTAATCGTTTAAATTGGACCAAACCTGTGGACCAAAGTGTGAACACTGGATTACACTACAAAACTTTTGCAAAGATTTTTGCCCTAATTTTCAGATTTACAAGACAAAACAGATTTTGGAGTTGACAGATTTCACAGAAAATCGAGTAGTGTATAATAGGCACAGACTCCAATTTCTTTAGCTTCAGATTATGTTTCCAGTCCGAGGATATCAAAACGTTTGATATTTTGAGTCGATTTTAGAACACATATCGTAGTGTATGAAGCATCGCTACTGTATATTACTGTAAAAGTAATATACAGACGATGCATGTGCATCAATAACAACAATAAAGTGCATAGTTAATCTACTATCTTAACATATATAACTATCATAATATGGTTGGTTTCTATTAATATCGAAGGCTATATTCTTAATATGTAGCTCGGTTCAGCTAAGGTCATTCACTGTTGATTCATTTCTGTTCAATAACAGTAAAGATCATCAAATATGAAATGAGTGCAATTCATCTATAAAGTAGCTCTGTAGATGTCAAAACAGTGATGTCATCGTCCAGCTCTGTTCAGTTCTCATCTGATAGTGTCAGTACAGTCAAATCAGTAATATTGCTGAATATTATGTGACCACAACTAAGTTTGTCAGTTGTGGTATTGTGATTTAGTGAATTATAACCAAATGCTTTTTCTACAGTTGACACGACTTCATGCTCTTGTTCTCTCCACAGTTGCAGATCAATCAGTCCATCATCTTCTGTAACTCTACTCAGCGAGTGGAGCTTTTGGCCAAGAAGATCACGCAGCTGGGCTACTCCTGCTTCTACATTCATGCAAAGATGATGCAGGTACGTCTTTTGTTGTTGTTAGTTCCAGTTTAATTCAAATCTGTTCAGTGTGATTCATTTATTTCAGTCAAATGCTTGAAACTTTATTTGTGTAGTTATTTGTGACTGCAAACATATTGTGCTTCCTTTCATTCACATGGCAGGAATACAGAAATCGTGTTTTCCACGACTTCAGAAATGGACTCTGCAGGAACCTTGTTTGCACAGGTGAATTTATCTCTTTTCTTTTGCATAACCCCAACCATAAAAATAAAATGTATATTTTCTTTTCCTAATAATATTATATTTTTGTTATTCCTAATTCAGTGAATGTGTGCTTTTGAAACAGATTTATTCACTAGAGGCATTGACATCCAGGCAGTAAATGTGGTCATCAACTTTGACTTCCCCAGGAATGCAGAAACGTATCTGCATCGCATAGGACGCTCAGGTGAAGTTGACAAGCATAAATAATGCTTAGTGTTTTGGATTCAAATTTTAGTTTTTAATGTGTTCTCGCAGGGGCTGCTCCTGGCTAAAGATTTTTCTAGTCAACTAGTAGTCATTCATTTAAGCCATTAGTCAACTAATCGCATTATAATATATATTTAATTGCTTAAATATATACTGAGGGGAATACTAAACCATAAAGAGCCATCAGCGTAATATAGCCTATTCCAAGCTCAAGCGCACATGTAAAGCTTGCCGCAAAGCACCAGCAAAAGTAATGATTATGAATGTGACGGAAAAAATAGCAAAGAGACATTTTAATTATGTATTAAGAAACTGGTGTTTTCTGTGTCGGGTATGTACGGATTACATAAGCAGGGAGCATTTGTTTTCAATTTGAATTGGTTCATTTAAAAGTAGACATTTCAAGCTTTCTATAGATATAATTCTCATGTCTGTGAGAGACCGAGACGGCAGAAAGCGCATCCTGTTTGTTATCTTTATTTTACAAAGGCACAGTGTTTTCTTGTTAGGGTTAGGATTGCACAAATAAAAATAGACCCTTTAGGCCGTGTGTCCACCAAAGCGTTTTTAGCCAGCTGAAAACGCTAGGCACTCTGCTGAAAACGCCTAGCTGTGAGCGCTTGAGAGCGTTTTGGCAGCGTTGCGTTTTTTTCAGTTGAGACACGTTGCTCGTTATGATACGGAATATCCACGAAAGTGTTACTAGTATCTCATTTCACACATATTTTGTTTCTGTGTTGATTCTATATTAAAATGTCGATACAATGTAATGTATTTTCTCTGGCTCTTGTTTTAAATGATTTTGTTCCGTTATTATGCTTGTTGTTGTCATCTGTTGACGTTGTACAAGCAGAATGTGGCGGTTGGTCGGTGTGATATTAGTCCCGCCCCTCCTCCATTGTGATTGGATGGTTGGGTAAAAAGTGACAGTGATGAGCGCAGCGTTTTACCCAAAGTTGAACATTCTTCAACTGTCGGCAAACTGTAAAAAACGCAGAGCACTCGGCGCTTCAAGGGATACTCCACCGTCTTTTCATATTAAACTATGTTATTCCCTTAACTAAGACGAGTTGATACATACCTCTCTCGTCTCAGTGCGTGCACTCAATCGCTCTGGCGCGCGGCGAAACTTTGTTCACTCAGTTCATTCAATACGGGCCAAGCAGAGAAGCTACCAAACACCTCCACGTGTTCCCTATTTAAACACAGTTACTCGCGTAGTGTAACTCGACCTAGGACGGTGACACAAAACAAAACGTTGCGCTTTTCTAAGCGTGTAAAATGGATAACTATATTGTATGGCGGAATACCATAGCAAGCGCTTGTAAGCACTTCGTCTTGGCGGAGTAATATCTTCACCAGAGGGAGCGGGGGCCGGTGAGAGGATTTTTCACGAGTGAAGATATTACTCCGCCAAGTCGAAGTGCTCATAAGCACTTGCTATGGTATTCCGCCATACAATATAGTTATCCATTTTACACGCTTAGAAAAGCGCAACGTTTTGTTTTGTGTCACCGTCCTTGGTCGAGGTACACTACGCGAGTAACTGTGTTTAAATAGGGAAAACGTGGAGGTGTTTGGTAGCTTCTCTGCTTGGCCCATATTGAATGAACTGAGTGAACAAAGTTTCGCCGCGCGCCAGAGCGATTGAGTGCACGCACTGAGACGAGAGAGGTATGTATCAACTCGTCTTAGTTAATGGAAAAACATAGTTTAATATGAAAAGACGGTGGAGTATCCCTTTCAGTGTGAAAAAAACGCTCAGCGCCTCGCTACGCTCATGGCGTTTTAAAAATGCGGCGCTCCCATTGAAAACAATTGAAACGTGAAAAAACGCTTTGGTGGACTTCCAAAAATGACAGAGTTTTTTTAATTGTTTCCGCTGTTGTCAGGAAAAAATGCAAGGGATCGCGCCTGCGCCTCCATGTCATGAAGCGCGCTATACTTTAGCTTCCACACTCCACACAAACACTTCAATATGCACCTAATAATAGTGCACATTTATCTAGGTTAACATTAGAGCAAGCAGCCATTGAAAGTTGCTACTTGTTTCAAATGAAAAGCAATATTTACTTGGCCACAAGTTATTTTTTCTGCTACTAAATTTTGGTCGACTCTTTTAGTCGACTAACGTTTAGTCTATTAGGGGGCAGCACTTCAAATTACAACCGCTTTTATTTGATAATATATAATTTTACGGTCTCTGTGTTTAATTTATAGGAAGGTATGGACATCTGGGTTTGGCAATCAATCTCATTACTGCTGAGGATCGTTTTAACCTGAAGACCATTGAGGACCAGCTGGTGACGGACATAAAGCCCATTCCCGGCAGCATCGATAAGAGCCTGTATGTGGCAGAGTTTCACTCGGTGGACCCTGACTGTGAGGACGAAGCGGAGGCGGAAGCGGAGGTGTTTAAGCCTGCCAGAGGGTCTGACGCCCTTTAGGGAGCAACATTAGAGAGCAGGTGAAGGCATACAGTTGGGTGGGCATGTTAAGAACATTATGCACATGTAATGGGGAAATTCATTAAAGTCTAAAGTTACTTTATTGATCTGATATCTAATACTGCAATGTGTGTTATTTCCATCTGAATCAGAGATCATTGGAGTGACTTTACCATCTGCTCTTTCTAGGACAGTTGGAAAAATTGAACCTGACTTTTGCACAAACATCTCCTATTGCACAAACCAGTTACTACTCGGCTCATATATTTCCTCATCTTTTCCACCTCCACAGTATTTGTTTGTTTTTTTTAGTCCCTGCTTATGTTTTGCTCTTTTGTTTGCATTCATTGTTCATTTTTGGGGAGTTATGCCTCTTTATAAATGACTCTACACATTCCATTTGAGACTTGCAATAATAAAAACAAAGCATTCAGAGAACAGTTCCTGTTTGATCGAAACTGTATTGGTGAAAATAGAGCATAGCATGCTTGCATCATTAGTTGAGAATTTATACTCAAACCCTTCAACAAAACATGTTTAACCCAAGTGCCTTAATATATATCGTCTCTGTCTTAGACTGGTATATGTCATTGCTATGTTGAAGTATTCCCAAAGACTAAACCGCAGGGTTTTGCAGCACATCGGTGCTACATGATTCTGTGAAAGAATCATTGGTATTGATTTACTTCTAACATGAGAAATTCATGAAATTCTATTCATATTCAGTCTGAGGCAGCTGTAGAAACCAGCATCCATTCAAATATTGCAGAGCTCAGGGTTGAGGTGTCAACACTAACATTGCACTAAACTGCCTGAGAAAAAAAAACATCTTTTGCATTAATATTGGTGCTTTTTGAAGTTTCATTGGCAGTCATTGACAAATGGTTGACAGTATTGTTCATTGGAAATCATTAAGAAACTTGGAGGTAAATTATGGTTTTTAACCGGATAGACAATTTGTGGATTTTTTTTTTTTTTGTATCTTTTGATATTATTTTTATATAATTTTGGAACTACTATATAAGCTATTCCTAATTTAAATGGGCATGCCAAAACTGGCATAATGTAAAAGATGTCAGACTACTACATGAAAGTTGATTTAAGTCACCACAAATGATGTTAAAAATCAAATGTCTGAATGCAGTTATCAAATCCTCACATTTGTATGCACAAATACGTCAAATATTTGTCAAAAGGGGCTGCTTGGTTCATTTTATTTTCATTTATTCAAAGATTGATCAGTAGAGCATTTTGTTGTTCACTCTACGTTACATATTTTACAGTTTTCATTTCTTTAGATATTAATGAATGTATGAAGTGGCTAATGAATGGACTTTATGCTATTTCCAGTTAAAAACTTTTTCTTTTCTTTTTTCTAAAATGTTTGCTTTTATCTTTTACTGAATTTTGCCTTTGATTCATATTCTGTCTAGTGATACAAATACAAAAAAATACATAAGTACATAAATATACACATATTACTTGGCAGTAAGGAGGTCACTTGTTTTATTTTTATTTGGATGTTTGCAAGAGGAACTTTTCATAACCTTGTTTCATTTATGAATTTTTTTTTTTTTTTTATCAAGACAGAGTATTTTTGTATAGCAAAATTGTAGCATCTTCTCAGAGGCAGCTGTGATTTTTTTTTTTTTTTTTTTTTTTTTTACCCAAGAGATGTTCTTTATTGTGGAAAAATAGTTATTGCTACGCAGGGATATGTGGAGCTTTAGTGTAGAAACCTCAGTTTGCATGTTTCTTTAACTATTAAAACAGCACAGTGCAGGCAAATGTTTATTGCAGAGTTAAATTAGGAAACCTTGAGCCAGATTATAAATATCTGCTGATGATGATGTGCTGTTGAAAAATAAATTTGTGAGATTATTACCATATTTCAAAATGGACAAACTTTAATTCTTTATCCATCCTGCAATGATGAGCTGTTTTTTTTTCTTTTTCTTTGTTGCTGTTGTTTATGGTGAGGGTGTTTCTGAAAATAAAAATGTATACGTTATATAAATAAATGGGGAAGCAGATTTTGTGGGGACAAATGTTTACTTAATATTGGATTTCAGGATAAAAACTAAAGCAAACCAAAAGTGTGTGTGTGTGTGTACCATATGTATGTACCGTATGCCCATCCAACAAATATGCAGACATGCATGATATCCTGTTTGTAAGTCTGATTGATGCAAGAATGCTTTAATGGTCATGACAGTGTGTGTGACTGTCTGATTGATTTATGTTTTGTCTTTATTGTTTATTTCATTTAAATAGCTTGAGGTTATATGTATAGACTTGGAATAAAATGAATGTGTAATCTCTCCCAAAATTCAATGCATTCAAATTAGAGATAACATACAGGCTTTTTACTTTTTTTACTCAATGTGAAAACCTAGGCCATTACCTGCATGTGTTCCTTTACATATGCCATATATTGATATAAGTACCTACCGGGGGATGTATTTCTGTATTTTGCAGAGGCAACTCCTAAATTATTAAACTCTTGAAATACTACAGTTTATATTCCGTCGACAATGAATGAACATATTTTAATTGCTCTTTGTGAATCTAAATATGTCTTTTCAGGTGGTTTATCTGAAATTTGCCACTCAAATGTGTTCATTAATCGTATTAAATTGTTAATACAAATTCCTATGTTATTATATGCCAAATGCATATATATACTCTATATGTATATTAGTCATAGGCAATATTACTGTGTTTTAGTTCAACTGAACTGACCAGCTTTCATCTC
Source organism: Abramis brama (assembly GCF_963993115.1). Classification (NCBI taxonomy): domain Eukaryota; kingdom Metazoa; phylum Chordata; class Actinopteri; order Cypriniformes; family Leuciscidae; genus Abramis; species Abramis brama. The sequence goes on from NC_139974.1 coordinate 12,530,028, forward strand.
GTCATGGGTTGTCAACATTTATTTCATTTCGACACTAGAAGGCGCTTCATTACACAAATCGAATGACTTAACATTATTTCTATTTGGTTTTACTTGTACTTAAAAGACCACAAACGACCTCCAACCCACATTTCATGACCTTGATGCAAATGCCCCGCTCTCTCAAACCTGCTTCATCATGTTTACGTAGTGATTGACAGTTAAACAGACCAATAGCCATTCAGCTTGGGTTTTGTCGAGCTGAAAGTAGGAGGACTACAGTTGCGAATCGGTTCTTTCGAACAGTTCATCTGAACAAAACAATTATTTTACGTGTTGAACTTTACAGTCTGTGGTCTTGACGCAATTGCGTCATTTCGCTTTTGGGAACCTTTTTTTCTATTACATTTTATTAACGAGGAAGATGTTTTAATTTTAAGTTTGTTGCCGCCTAGATTCAAGTCATTAAGACATAGAATCGATTACAACCAAAAAAACTGAATAAATGCATAAAAATGACTCGAAAACAGCTAAAACTCAGCCCGTTTCTTGAACCATTCAGTCCGACTCGTAAATTACTTGCTCAGACTTGTTTTGTGATTCATTGTGAACAGATTCATTGAAAAGATCCGACTCTAAAAGAATGATTCAAATCGGATTTCGCTTGAAACACGTGGTTCTGTAACCAGGAGAACCGTCCTCTGCGAGTGCGAACTGCGAAGCTCAACGTGAGTTGTCAATGATTCATTGTCATTGAGCTTCTTTTATATTATTAATTCTAGTGTACTCCTTATGTATAAATGAGCTAGAAACACTTTTATTGGTCACATCTAAACGGCATTTATATCGCCAATAGATGTGTTTGACGAATAACAAAAGCATGTGGCATTTAGTGCTAGCTTTCGAGCTAATTTATCAATGAATTAAGTTGCCGTACTGGTTGATGTAAGTTACGCGTGTTGCATTTTGAGCTGGATGCTTCACGAAACAGCAGCAGCTGCTAATCGTTTAAATACAATAGTGTTCAGTCATTTTCTTATACAAAAGACCTTCAAGGACTATTTAATTGCCTATTGCCTAACCCTAACGTACATGCATGCATTGTTTATCGTCCACACATAAATACTACTGAGTTTAGACCCAAATTACTGATTACAGCTCATCACTTGAGCAAAGAATGTGCTCCCCATCTCTGTATTCTCATGTGTCCTGTCTCAGAATGGGCAGTGTTTTGGCTGCCAGTGCCCCCAGCTCGCCTGCACCAGGGCCAGGTGGAGCAGGTTTGGTGTCAATGCCCCCAGGATTCACGATGCCGTCCGTCTCACCCGTCTCTGTCCCGGGCAGTGCTTCAGCTGGGCTCCAGGACACCGAGCCTCCCCTTCCGAACCCCGGTGGCTTTGAAGAGTGCCATCGCAAATGCAAAGGTAAACATAATTAATTACTTAATAAAAAAAAACAAGATTATGTCTATTTATTCCCTGATAAACTAAGATTAATCAGGGAATGAAAACTTTTAACCAAGCCATTTCAATTGTACCACGTTCATGTATATGTGCATGTGTGTGCACAAAAATATTTAAATTAGTGATGGGCGGATCGATCCTGAAGTATCGATACTTCGATACTGACGTGGTATCAAAAAGGATCGATCCTCACATAAAAATATCGATCCAAATGGGTGTTTTTTTTACCAGTAATTTTTTATTAATTTAGCACGCAATTCAGTGCGTAAAATAAGCTTCTAAGTGGAAAAATAAGCGAATGTTAGCGGATAATTGTGTAGGATAGAACTTTTTCTCCTAGTCATCTGGATACAAGACGAAACCAATCAATCACATAGAGCGTTCGATGCTGGTGCTTCGCTGAGCTCACAGGCCCAGTGCGTTTGGGAAACGAAGCCTTGCTTAGATGACACAGAGAAACAATCGGGAGTTATTTCGCAATAAACAAACCAAAAGTGTGCATAACGGTTCAAAATGTTGACGTCAGTAAGTTTTTTTTTAAATGAAATTAATATTTTTATTCAACAAGGATCGATGCATTAAATTGATCAAAAGGGACAGTCAAGGGATTTACACTGTTAAAAAAAATCTACTTCATATAAATTGTTCTTTCAACTTTGTTCATCAAATAATTCTGCATAAAATGTATCATGGTTTCCACAAAAATATGAAACTGTTTTCAACATTGATAATAATAAGAAATGTTTCCTGAGCAGCAAATCAGCATATTAAAATGAAATATCATCATGACTGGAGTAATGATGCCGAAAATTCAGCTTTGATCACATGAATAAATTACAGTTTACTATGGCATAGAAAACAGATAGCCTATATTAAATTGTAATATTACAGTTTTTACTGTATTTTTGATCAAATAAATGCAGAAGAGAATTAAAAATCTTACAGACCCCAAATTTTTGAACAGTAGGCTAGTACTGTAATTAGGGTCGTTTTGTAAAAGTCACTGACTAATTACAGGCGAGTTGAGAGCACAAATCACAAAATATTTAGGCGTAGTAGGCTAGTCATGAAAACGTATTCAGATTTATCATATTAATGATGCATTCACCTCATAAATCATGACACACTGCTCTAGCACAGGAAAGTGCATACAAGTTAAAGCGCATGCTTTTAAAATGAAAAAGTATTGGTATCGGTATCGATATCGGCGATACTGGCCCTGTATTTACTTGGCATCGGATCGGTACCGAAATTTGCAGTATCGCCCATCACTAATTTAAATTATAACGTGTGTGTGTGTGTATATTACGGTGGCCGAGAGAGCTCAACGCGCTGCAACTGAAGAAAACACATGCAAATAGAAAAAACACCCGCAAATTAAGAAAACATCTTAATCAGTTTCACAACACATGTGTGCTCCAAATACTCGCAACACAAACAAATACAGAAACACGCTGCAAATAGGACAGAACACAACGGAAATGTTTCCGGGGAACCCAAATAAGTGACGGACGGACGGCTGGGACGTGCTTATTGCTCGTGAGCTTTACTTATGCCCTACTCTCTTAAAAGGGCAGACGGCAGAGCCCTTGAATTGGGCACTTTGGAGGGAGCGGGGCACTTGTGTGCCATTATGTTGATGAAGGGAGCAACCAGAGAATGTCTAAGCAACGAAAGACAATTTCCTCATTATTTTCACCTGGGATGTTCCCATGACAACGCAGCGCGTCTCCATCAGCTGAATAGCTGTTCTTACCAGAAATATAGTATTATTGCTGTTAACATAACTGTTGCAAATAAATATACATTTTATACAACAAAGTTTTTAAAATATGCGTTATATCTGTGTGTGAGTGTCTCAACTTTAAAACTTGCCGTCTCATATTTGGACCCTAGCTGCATTCTAACATTTCTTATGAAACTTATTTTAACATAACATGACAAAATGTGTACAATGTAACTGATGTATAGATTAATGTCTTTCCCTCATGTTCTTTTTCTCTATCTTTATTTATTTATTTATTTATTTATTTTAGTCTTCAGCTCATTGTTCTTTTTAGTATTCTTATGACATTGAACGTAAATACATTTTGTATATTGTATACAAAGTTGTATGTCATAAACGTGTCATCTCTGTATGTTTTGCAAAAAAAAAAAAAAAAAAAAAAGTAGACAGCTGTAAGCACGTCCCAGCCGGGTCCGTCACTTATTGGGTTCCCCGGAAACATTTCCGTTGTGTTCTGTCCTATTTGCAGCGCGTTTCTGTATTTGTTTGTGTTGTGAGTATTTGGAGCACACATGTGTTGTGAAACTGATGAAGATGTTTTCTTAATTTGCAGGTGTTTTTCTATTTGCATGTGTTTTCTTCAGTTGCAGCGCGTTGAGCTCTCTCGGCCACCGTTGTATATACATATGGTACAGGTCAAAAGTTTGGAAACATTACTATTTTTAATGTTTTTTGAAAGAAGTCTTGGTTACACTTTATTTTAAGGTGTCATTATTACAGTGTAATTATATATTTAAGTACTAAGTAATATTAAGCAACTACATGAACTTACTATATGGTTAGGGTAGGATCAAGATTTGGTTTAGTTGCATGTAATTATGCATAATTTACTGTTATTATTAGTACATGTAACATATGTAACAAGGACACTGTAAAATAAAGTGTTACCCTTTAAAATATAATTTATTTCTGTGATGCAAAACTGAATTTTCATCAGCCATTACTCCAGTCTTCAGTGTCATATGATCTTTCAGAAATATTCTAATATGCTGATTTATTATCAATGTTGGAAACAGTTGTGCTGCTTAATATATTTTTTATAACCTGTGATACTCAAAAGAAAAAAAAAAAGATTATTTGATGAATAAAACGTTTTAAAAGAACAGCATTTATTTAAAATAGAAATCTTTTGTAACAATATACACTACTGAGTATCCAATCAGCATATTAGAATGATTTCTGAAGGATCATGTGACACTGAAGACTAGAGTAATGGCTGATGAAAATCCAGCTTTGCATCACAGAAATAAATTATATTTTAAAGTGTATTCAAATATAAAACCATTATTTTAAATTGTAAAAATATGTCACAATATTACTGTTTTTTCAGTATTTTTGATCAAATAAATGCAGACTTGATGAGCAACGAACGTTTGACCGGCACTATATATAATGCAAGAATGCATCAAATTGATCAAAAGTGACAGTAAAGACCTTTTATAAATTCTGTTTTTTAACCTTCTATTAATCAAAGAATCCAGAAGAAAAAAAAAAAACATCATGGTTTCAACAACATTATTAAGCAGCACAACATTGATAATAATAAATATTTCTTGAGCACCAAATCAGCATTTTAGAATAATTTCTGAAGGATCATGTGACTGAAGCCTGCAGTAATGATGCTGAAAATTCAGTTTTGCCATCATAGAAATAAATAAAATTTCAAAATATATTAAAATAGAAAACTATTTTTTAAAATTGTAATATTATTTCACAAAATTGCTGTTTTTACGGTATTTTTGATCAATTAAATGCAGCCTTGGTGAGCATAAGAGACTTTTTTTAAAACGTTAAAAAATATTACAGGCCGTAAATATAAACTGTTCGAACTGTATTTTATATCCTGCTTCCCCAGTTCAAAATCAATTCAAATTCAGGTATTCCATTTGAATTTGAAAAGGCATTCTCATTTCAGTTGTACCTTTTGCTTTGAATTTCGGTGATTACAAATTCATGGTTTTTACACTAATGTCTGTTTGTCCCTCAGAGGTTTTTCCCATGCAGATGGAGGGTGTTAGATTAACAGTGAACAAGGGCTTGAGCAACCACTTCCAGGTTAGTCCAGTGTGTTCACTGGTGGAGCTAAACGTTTCTGGAGTCATGTTGTTGAAGAAAGTCTGTCAGTCCCTGGTTGTATGCATCAACTCATGTTTTAATTCCTAGGTGAACCACACAGTGTTGTTAAGCACTCAAGCAGATTCCAGTTACAGGTTTGGAGCGACCTATGTGGGGACCAAACAAATAGGACCAGCAGAGGTACATATTTGCGTGCAGTATAAATAAATATACAAATGTACTTTTTGATTTGAAAAATGAATTTGTGCTGTTTACCCTAATATGTATAGTTTACCTTAATTTTTTTTTTTGTCAGGCCTTTCCTGTCATTGTTGGTGACATGGACAACACAGGGAGCCTAAATGCTCAGGTTATTCATCAGATCACAGACAGAGTGCGCTCTAAATTTGCCTTCCAGGTGTGTATTTGTGAAAAAAGAACCTTTCCCCCGGTTTCACAGACAGTGCCTCCAGACTAAACTGCGTGTTTGAGCTGTTTTAACTGAAAGTAACTTGCTCTGGCATATCTTAAAATATTGTCAGTGCCAATGTTTTCTCTCAAGATGCACACCAGTAATGTTTTTTTTCCTTCTAAGGAACATTTATAAAAGCTACTTAAATGTCCTAATTGAACTCCGGTCTAATCCTGGCTTAATCTAATCCCTGTCTGTGAAACCAGCTCCATATGTGTTTATTTCTGATTAATTATGATGAAATATGAAAGAATCGCTAGACGCACTGAAACACTTGTGTCAATCAGACGCAGCAGCAGAAGTTTGTGAACTGGCAAGGAGATGCTGAATTAAAAGGGGAAGATTTCACTGCTGCTGTGACCTTTGGCAACCCAGATGTGTTGGTGGGGTCTGGTAATTGTCTTCTTTTTCATCCGAGTTTATTTTAGTTGCTGTATTTGTTTTTAGTCATGTCATGTTTTTTAGTTAACGGTTTTCTCACCTCTCATCCCTCGCATCTCTCTCAGGAATTGTTGTAGCTCATTATCTCCAGTCTGTCACTTCGTCGCTGGCATTAGGAGGAGAGTTGGTGTACCACCGCCGGCCAGGAGACGAGGGCACAGTCATGTCTCTGGCAGGCAGATATACAGGTAAACGCATATAAAGAAAGAGTAGTAAGGCATGCGAGTATCAAATTGTTTTGCATGTTTTATCAAGGTATGTTGAATTACATTATAAAACAGGTTGAAAAGACACACCAGTGCTGTCCTATTAATGTGCCCCTATTAGGCCTTTTCCGATATTACATTTCATGTAGTTATATAGCTGTTTGGGAAAGTAAAAGGTCTGCAAATTTTCAAAGATCAAAGTGCATGATAAACGCTTTTATGGTCTCCCAAAATAAATAACTGATTCTGAACTGCCTGAAACAAGTTGTCAGTAATTCCAATCTTACTTCCTGCACGAAGGTTTGTAAAAAAAAAAAAAAAAAAAAAAAAAAAAAAGGCTTAATGGCTGCTCGCGAAGAACGTGTACTTTGACCCTCAAACTCTGCAGTTGTAGCTGAGGCCTGGAAGAGTTTGGTTTGTTTTGTCGACATGTCGAGAAGACGCCGCTAAAGCAAATCTACTTTGCATATACTTTCAAAGAATGAGGACTCAGGAATTGATACAGTAAAACCGACGCCATCGTTACTGTTTATACAAGCGCTGAGGAAGGCTCCGGAGCTGAAATTCAGATATGGTAATTAGGGGTGTGAATCGTCACAGGTCTCACGATTCAATTCGATTACGATTATCATGTCAAGAATTTGATTCGATTCGATATCGCGCTCACTTTTCAATATTACTTCACATGCCTACATTTAAGTCAATGAAAACAAGCAGCCAATATGAACTCCCTTTTTATTTCAGCTGCTTCAAGAAAGTACATTCACTTCCTGAATGTAGAAAACATCAAACAAAACTTAAAGGGTTAGTTCACCCAAAAATGAAAATTCTGTCAGTAATTACTCACCCTCATGTTGTTCCAACCCCGTAAGACCTTCGTTCATCTTCGGAACACAAATTAAGTTATTTTTGATTAAATCTGAGAGCTGGATCACTCCTCAATAGGCTTCTAAGGCATTATAACTTGCTGGCCCAGAAAATGTATTAAAGACATCGTTAATATAGTCCAAGTGACTACAGTGGCTCAATCTTAAGTTTATAAAGCGACGAGAACACTTTTTGTGCGCAAAAAAACACAAAAATAACGACTTTATTCCACTATTAATTTCCTTCTCTCTGGGCCTCGAGTTTTTTCACGTAGTATAACTGCGCAGCGCGTCTGTGTTGCACGTCACACGCATCACACACATGACCAGCGTCAGCCAATATTGAGCCTACGTGTGACATACAACACAGATGCGCTACGCAGTTATACTACGTGAAAAAACTCGAGGCCCAGAGAGAAGGAAATGAATAGTGGAATAAAGTCGTTATTTTTGTTGTTATTTTTTTGCGCACAAAAAGTCTTCTCGTCGCTTTATAAACTGTAGTCACTTGGACTATATTAATGATGTCTTTAATGCATTTTCTGGGCCAGCAAGTTATAATGTCTTAGAAGCCTATGGAGGAGTGATCCAGCTCTCAGATTTAATCAAAAATATCTTAATTTGTGTTCCGAAGATGAATGAAGGTCTTACGGGGTTGGAACAACATGAGGGTGAGTAATTACTGACAGAATTTTAATTTTTGGGTGAACTAACCCTTTAAGTCTGAACACAGCAGACAACAGGACCATTTAGAAACACTACACTAGTAAATAGTAAAAGCGCATGAAACTGTCAGGTGTACTTAAGCTCGCACACACACACACACACACACACATTTGCACTTGACATGCATGCAGCCTCGCACGCACACACACTCACTCATGCGCACTCATACACTCAAGCTCTCACCCTGTACATTTTAAAATAGTGGGTGCATTTTTTATTACTCTGTTTTATGTTTCGCCTCTGTCCAAAACTAGGAACCTTTAAAATAGCAGAATAGGGGCACTTTAATAACAAGTTTAATTTTTGTCTTCTTCAAATAACAAAAAGACAGTACACAAAAAAAAAAAAATCATGTAATCAGGTTTAAGTTAGAAGTGTGACACAACTGTATAGAAATTATAATAAAGATCAGATCACTTTTAGCCAATGTCTAAAAATCTTTTCTGGACTGGCATGTTTTAACCCAGATTAAAAAAGTACAAATTTGGTTTAATAATGGCTTTTTGAAAACAGGCAGCAACTTTATCGCCACATTGACACTAGGAGGAGCTGGAGTTCACGGGTCATATTACCACAAAGCCAATGATCAGGTAAATGTTCTTCAGCAGAATGATTCATGTCTTAATTCATTCATTTATGCTGTTTTATTGCTTTATAATGACTTTTGTTGTTGTTGTTGTTGTTATTTTTGTATCAGTTGCAGGTTGGCGTGGAGTTTGAAGCGAGCACCCGTATGCAGGACACTAGTGCATCATTTGGGTACCAGGTGGACGTCCCCAAATCCAACCTGCTCTTTAAAGGTTGGTACACATACATACAAATGCATGCATGCATTCATCAAGATTTCATAATTTAAACTAAAATCCATCCCAAAATCCTCAAATGATTTTAAAAAAATTGTTTGCATGGAATTACATGGTTACAAAGTATGTGAGAAACCCTGATTTACAGAATCTTTCACTCTATCTGTAGGTTCTTTAGACAGTAACTGGGTGGTTGGAGCTACGCTTGAAAAAAAGCTGCTGCCTCTGCCTCTGTCACTGGCCCTCTGTGCTTTCCTTAACCACAGAAAAAACCAGTTCCAGTGTGGGTTTGGCATCACCGTTGGTTAAACCTACCTTCTTTCTTGGTTAATTTTTCGGTTTACACACCAGTGCTGTTGCTGGTGAAACAGTTAAGGTTGGACCCACTTGCAAATCCACACTTGAACAAAATCTGTCAGTAACTAAGAAGCAAAACAAAGGAATATTTGTTGTTAGGTCCATGTATCAGACCAACCCCAGGGTTTTCATTTTGTCATTCTTGTAATATAAATAAAAAGCAATGACAATTCCAATATCCCCCCAAAAGAGTAACATCACCACCTGATGCATTAGAAGAACCAAGAAGAAATACAAATACACACATAAATGTGTCATTCTTTTTATTGTTTGTCAGTTCAGTTCTTTTTATAAATTATTTCCTTGTTTATCTTTCATTTCATTGTCAAAATCTTTTAAAAATTCATTGCTGTACTCATGTAAGCATGTACATAAAAAAAAAAAAATGTGTGCATTGCTGGACAAACATGGATAAATTATTAAAACAAAACATATCTAACAAACTGAGATGCAAGTATAATATTTATGGATGTATTTTTGTGGGTGTGAAAAATACATTATTTAGAGGTAGGAAGTCTTTTTTTTCTTATAAAACACTGTTCAATGGTTGAGAAACGTCCAACTAAGCCAATAAAGTTTTCACGTTATATTCTGTTAACTAATCCCAAATCTGACATTTCCCACATTGTATGCAGTGCCTTTATAAATGTGTATATTGAGTATTACCTAATGACATCTGCAAAGTGGTCAAATAGATTGTTTATGATTAAAAGGTTTAAGTGAAATACTGATTACTACAACTACTTTGACATATTAATGGTTATAATATTGTGTCTTTAAAAGATACGAATTTACTAACATATCACAAACAGATTTTTATTTAGTTAAGTGAATACATGCAACAAAAGAATATAGAAAAAAAACCTTTGTGCCATTCTGTGTGATTGTATGTTCAGCAGATATCAGGCACTTTTAAATGCAGATAACTGATGTGATGAAGAGAGCAATGTCCAACAATGTCTTCTTTAAAACCTGACACATCAGTCATTATTACATCAACCTTATATACGTGCAGACCAACATGCATAGACACAAATGTACCTCTGTACCTTAAAGATAACTTCACATGACTGCAAATGAATAATTGCGAGAGAGTACTATTAGTTTTTACTCTTTGTCCATATTCAGTGTTATTTTAGCAATTTATAGTTTAGTAATATGTATAACACGTTTCCACCGTTCTAAACAATTCATTAGTAAAGTTCATATTTTCATTAAAAAAAATACATTTATAAAACTATACCTTGGCAGTAAATGACAGAAATGAATTAACGCTGCTACGAGGGTGTTTCTAATACAACAGTTGATGATGTGATAGCAAATTACACATCTTTATTTCTTCTGACCACTGTAATCAGTCTCTCTATATTTTCCTGCATTTTGAAAGTCATGAAAATGCTATGATGGATTTATTGGAGCAAATGGGAATCCAAAAGTTTACTCAACCATGATGACTTCCACTTTTGAGTACCCTGTTGATTTTAGCATGGATGATTTGAGCAACAGTGATATTAAATGCACAACATATTTTCTGCATAGGAATGCAGACATTTTTTTGACTGGAATGCAAGTAGATCAATATGACTGAAGCTCAGCGCTCAGTTCTCAGTGTTCTCCTTGACCTGATTGATAAGTGCAGATGCAAACAGTCTTGATGACTTGATGGCAGTAATTGGATAAATGCCTAGACGAGTTACAATATTGCTTAAAGTAACCTTTTACCTCACTGATGTACCGCTGATTTGTTCTTTTTTAGACTGTGTCTCAAACCAATAAACACGTCAGTTTAAAACGAAATCAAGATTGTGGAACATTGTTTGTTCTTTTACTCTAATATAGCAAGCAGAGCTTGCTGAAATGTCAATTTAAATGTGCAAACTGTCAATGCTTAAAAAGGGCAGAGATAGACCCATCAACATTTCACATGTAATTTAAAATAATAAGAATAAGAATTTACAGACAAGATACTGCAGATCCCTATTGTAACCTTATGTTGTTTTCCCATTAATTATTCCCTTACAGTTTTTCCTCATACATTATTTTTATAAGCCAAACATCTTAAACTATAACAAAAATGATTTAAAACAACACTGTAAAAAATGTTGCTGCAGTTAGTTATAACAACTTAAAAAAATTTGAGATAACTTAAATATCTAACTTAACTAAACTAAAATCAACCAAGCTTAATATTTTAAGTCAAGCAGGAACAAATACTTTTTTAAGTTGAAACAACACATTTATTATTCTAATGTTGAATTTTAAGTTCACAGCAATAATTTTTTCAGTGAAGAAACACTCCTTAAATTCTTACAGTTGTTAAATGTGTGCTTCATTTTGAAACATAACAGAAATCTGTATGCGCAGGAAAACCCTCTATAGCCAATAAATGTGTGTGAGAATGTTACCATGAATTCTGAAACATAAAGTAGACAGTGTTATGGTGTATATGTAGATTTCAGTTGTTAATAAACATGATTTCTATGATAAACATTCTATATGCAAATATTTTTACATATATATGGTGCAATGTTTGGGGATTCTATTTATTTATTTATTTATTGAAGAAAAAAATCTATACACAAAATCAAATTTTGTAATTATTTTTATTTTTTCATTTGATAATTTTCTTTACATTTTCTCAAAACAATGCTGGTTACAAAAAACCAAAACTATAGGATTTTTTTTTTTTTTTTTTTTTTTTATACAGTAATGCATCTTGATTACAGTTTGAATTTTTGGTTTTGTGTTTATAGTATGTTATAGGTTTCAGGAAATGTGTCTTAAATATCTACAAGGCATTCACTTTAGACATATTAGTTATACAGTACTTAGTCACAGATCTGAGTTCAGTTCAGTTCAGTTGATTTCATGATGTGGAATGAGTGACATGGCATGTACAACTGACAGCAGGGCATTACCTTCTGGACTTTACTGCCTTTATCAGAGCTCTGCGGTCCATTTATATACAGTGCTGATACCTTCTCAACACTTACACACAGCAGAGGACAAGAGAAAGGTAAGGAACTGGACAAAAGCAAAAATGAATGCATACTTGTGTCCTTTTCAGTAAAGTGAAAACTAAACAAAAATATTCATTTTTTATTTTTTTTCTTGTAGAGCTGGCAGATAACCATGAAAATCCTTGTAGTGTTTGTTATTGCAGCTTTCTCTGGTAAGCATTCATAGAATTTGACTAAATTCTTAAAAAATGTTTTTTTTTTCCCTCTCAAAACTGGTCAGAAAATAATTTCATTCAGTTAATCAGTTTATATGTGTTTATTTACATATATTTCTTGAATCCATTAGGTTGCCATGCCAGTATTATGTGGCAGGACCGACCAGAGAGCAGTATGGATCTAGTGAAGAACGCATTCTGGAATTATGTGTCTCAGGCAACTCTCACAGCTGAGGACACACTGCAGGTGATTAGAAACTCAGAACTGGGTCAAGAAATCAAGTAAGTATGTAGTAAATGAGATGATGACCTGATAAACTGTCTATGAAACAAATCATAAAACTTTGAAGAACACAAACATCCATCTCTGTTTCTCCACAGTGACAGGATCTCTAAAAGTGCTGATGCCATCAATGGATACACCCTGGCCGTTCAAAGTCAAGTAACTCATCTGACACAACAGCTTCTGGACAAACTTTCCCAGGATGCGGATCAGTTGAAACTGCGCCTGGAACAGGAAATGACATCTGTGCATTCCCAGCTCAAGCCTTATGTTGAGGAGATCAGAGCTGATATTGAGGAGCAGGTTGAGCGGCTGAAAAAGGATGTGGCCTCGTATGCAGAGACCCTGAATTCTGATGCCCTGAAATCTACTCTGGTTCAGGGGGCTGAGGAGCTGAAGGCAAAACTGGAGAGAAGTTTCATGGAAATGGGTCCCCAAACCGAGGAGCTGAAGCAGAAACTGGACCAACACTTTTTGGAGTTTCAGATGAGCATGACTCCATTAGCCCAAAGCTTTCAGAGTCAGCTGACCCAGGGAAGTCAGGAGCTTCAGAAGAATCTGGCTCCGTATTCAGAGGAGCTGAGAAAACTGGATCCATACGCACAGGACCTGAAGGCCCAGTTAACAGCTCTCTGGGAGTCTTTTGACAAGATCAGCAGTCTTGAAAGACCTTAGAGACTTTATGGAGACCATTTGGAAACGCAAAAGGGTGCTTCTGTTACCATTGGGGGTTCACCTAATATATTTCTTTGATGCTCATGTATGTTTTTCAAAAAATTGCTAAATAAAATAATGTAAGCACTATGATTGATATCCACATTTTTTAAAGATATTTTACAATATCATCTCATGATAGCATGTACAACCATTCATTAGCTTACCAAAACAAGGAAGGAAATAAAGAAGAGAAGAAAAAACATAACAAGACCTTTGATGTAAGACTCATAAGTGAGTTTTTCTAATGGCAAAAGTGTAGGAACTTGACTCATTTACATTTTGACTGAAGGTATCTGTGCAGTTGACCATAACAGTATTATACTTTGTTTTTAGCCAAATAAATGCAAAAAATTACTATACATCAAGAGATATACATTTGGAGACAATGCAAATGTCTTTCCAATAATCTTGGAAGTGAAGTGAACCCATACTTGGAATTTGTCCTCTACACTTAACCCATCCAAGTTAGCACACACACATTAGGAGCACACACACACTGCAAACACACTGCAAACTATTCAGCAGGCATTATTTTATCACAATCCCAAGGATGAAAGGTTTTTAAACATCTCTAATTTCTAATGTTGTGGTCTATGTTCAACATTTTGTATGTGTGAGGCTTCAGAACTTTTATTTCACCCCTAGTGTGATTATGTAAGGCTGGAATACACTAAATAACTTTAAAAATCAAAAAAGATTTTAAAACGCATCATCATACACTTGCCGACTTTGCAAAAAGTGCAGTGAACAGTACATCCAGGGTCCAGTTTTATGGCGGGCCCCCTCTCTGACTGCAACAGTGGAGAAAGGTTTGCTACATTTTGATTGAATCTAGGAACAAACAAACGTCCAACACCATTAGATAAGGATGGTAACTGGCAGACACCTCAAGCGTGAGAATTGAAAGACTAATCCCTAAGGTTTTGGTCAGAAACACCATAGAAATTCTTTAGGACATTTTATGTACAGCTGTGATGTGTTTTTTGCAAATTCAACCTTCAACCTTGCAACCCTTGCTCTTACTGATGGAATGTGAAATAAGTGAAGATTGGCCATCATATATAGTGAAGCCTCCACCACTATATTGGCCAGTGTTTCAGTTTCATTGTCCAACCCCTGTATGTTAGGTAATAATAATAAACTAAATGTGATACAGGCAATAAGTCATATAATGTCAATTGTGCAAATGACAGTGTATCAGTGCCTGCAAATTTATATGTACAGCGGGGGAAATAAGTATTGAACACGTCATCATTTTTCTCAGTAAATATATTTCCAAAGGTGCTATTGACATGAAATTTTCACCAGATGTTGGTAACAACCCAAGTAAGCCATACATACAAAGAAACAAACAAAAATAAGTTCAGAAATTAAGTTATGTGTAATAATGTGAAATGACACAGGGAAAAAGTATTGAACACATGAAGAAAGGGAGGCGCAAAAAGGCATGGAAAGCCAAGACAACTGCTGAAAACTTACAGTAATTAAAGAGCAATCCAGCCCCCTGTCAGTGGAAATTAATAACAGCTGGTTCAGTCCCAAATGATGGCCTACAAAAAGGTCTCATTGCCAAGGTGTCACACAAGACACATCTCATGATGGGTAAAAGCAAAGAACTGTCTCAAGACCTTCGCAACCTAATTGTTGCAAAACATAATGATGGCATTGGTTATAGGCGCCATTCTAAGCTTCTGAATGGTCCAGTGAGCACTTTAGGGCCATAATACGGAAGTGGAAAGACAATCATTTCACCATAAATTTGCCTCGACCAGTGCTCCTCGCAAGATTTCTGATAGAGGAGTGAAAAGAATAATCAGAAGAGTTGTCCAAGAGCCAGCACCAAGTTGTATGGTGTTTTTAGGGTAATGTGCACTGCCATTTCTCCTCCAAATATGGTGTGTATTATGACATCCAAATAGTTCAATTTTGCTCTCATGTGACCACACTATATTCTCCCAGTATTTCACTGGCTTTTCCAAATGTTGTGCAGCAAACTTTAAATGAGCTTCAACATGCTTTTTTTTCAGTAATGGAGTCTTGCGTGGTGAGCGTGCATACAGGCCATGGCGGTGGAGTGCATTACTTACGGTTTTCTTTGAGACAACAGTACCTGCTATCTGCAGGTCTTTTTGAAGCTCTCCACAAGTGATCCTTGGCTCTTGGACAACTCTTCTGATTATTCTTTTCACTCCTCTATCAGAAATCTTGCGAGGAGCACTGGTCGAGGCAAATTTATGGTGAAATTATTGTCTTTCCACTTCCGTATTATGGCCCTAAAGTGCTCACTGGACCATTCAGAAGCTTAGAATGGCGCCTATAACCAATGCCATCATTATGTTTTGCAACAATTAGGTTGCGAAGGTCTTGAGACAGTTCTTTGCTTTTACCCATCATGAGATGTGTCTTGTGTGACACCTTGGCAATGAGACCTTTTTGTAGGCCATCATTTGGGACTGAACCAGCTGTTATTAATTTCCACTGACAGGGGGCTGGATTGCTTTTTAATTACTGTATGTTTTCAGCAGTTGTCTTGGCTTTCCATGCCTTTTTGCGCCTCCCTTTCTTCATGTGTTCAATACTTTTTCCCTGTGTCATTTCACATTATTACACATAACTTAATTTCTGAACTTATTTTTGTTTGTTTCTTTGTATGTATGGCTTACTTGGGTTGTTACCAACATCTGGTGAAAATTTCATGTCAATAGCACCTTTGGAAATATATTTACTGAGAAAAATGATGATGTGTTCAATACTTATTTCCCCCGCTGTACACTCCAATTGAGACCTATTACACAGATACCTTTATCAAAACAACCTATTATTTAATCTATTTATTATGTGTGATACATGAGTCACAGCCATTTATCACAGTCTTCTTGCACAAAGTCTCCATGTAAGAAATGCTCAAGATAATAGACTCATTCTCTCTTGTGAGATGATAGCAGTTTGCTGACATGGTGTCTTATGTTTTAGTTATTTTATAATACAATGATATTTCTAGTAATTGAGGGGTAATTGTAAAATGGACGTTGAAAATAAAACCGTCTGTAAAAAGAAGCCAATAATAGATGGAGAGAAGAAAACATGGATACATAGGTTAAACATGTTCTTACAATGTAAAAAATATTGTTGGTTTAACTTAAAAAAGTAAGTACCTTGTTGCCTTAAAATTTTGAGTTCATTGGAATTCAAAATTTGAGTTAATACAAAGAAGGAAATTGGTTGAATCAACAGAAAATCAAACTATTATGTTATCTGAACCACATAAACTATTTAAGTTGATCTGACAAAAGAAAAATTGTGACAAATCATGAAAATATTTATTACAGTGTACAGACCAGAACACAATTCAGAACACAAAGAACGCATTACAATGTTCATTCCAAATGGGTTGAATGTGAAGTACAAAGTGATAAAATGGTAGAGAGAAGAGAGATAAATGATAAGCTTTGATCCTTGAATCATGCAAGGCAAGATGTCTTTTTAGTAGCAAATGTCTTGTTACATAATAACTAAATCTTACCATTTTTAACATTTCACTTTTTAAGATGTGGTCCATCTCATTCGTTGATTGTTATGAATTTTTGAACAATGTTCAAATTGGTTCTGTGCTTTCACTGAGCTGGCAAGATCACCTAAACAACTGGACTACATTCATTATTAACAAAACAGTTTTGAATTATAGCACATCTTGTCCCTTTGGAACCTTAATCATGCAACGTGGAATTGAATACTGCGATAATTATCTCAAGTATCTCAAGAGAAGAACTTTGGACACAGGCTGCCAATTCACTTGTTCATAGTCACATTATGGCTATCAACATGACTGTGATCCAAGTCATATAAATACCAGCTGTTTCAAAAACTCTCGTTACAGAACACATTGGAAGATCTGTCTGGTGTACTGTCCAAAACCAATCATGAAGTTTGTGGCTGTAATCCTCGCTCTCGCTGTAATTTCAGGTAAGCGACAATCAACAGTGCCAGTCTTCACAAACAGTTTATTTACAATTGTATGCTAATTCAACAGAGGCTGATAGTTTGATTTGATACATATGCTTAGAACTTGGATTACTTTGAACGGATTATGTGATGGATTTCATTGAGACCTTGACTGTACATATGGTGTATCTACAACAATGGGACTACATTGACAAATATTCCAAGCGCTAAAGAATATTTGGTCTCCATTCTGACTTTACAGGCTGCCAAGGGAACTTCCTGTTTCAGGATGAGCCAAAAAGCCCCTGGGAAAAGGCAGTGGATCAGTTCTGGAGCCGTGTGTCTGAGCTGACTTCTAGGGCTGAGGAGATGAGGGACAACATCAAGGCCACTCAGCTCGGCAGAGAATTAGAGTGAGTAAATGCTACCGCAGAGCAAACATTTGAGCAGCTCAATTTGCAAAGACTTGGTGGAAAGCTGATTTATGATACTGAGATTCATTTCAAATTCTTTGCAGCACACTGATCGGTGACACCATGATGGAGCTGCAAATGTACAGAGATGACATTCACTCCAAACTGGGCCCCTATGCGCAGGAGACTGCCGAGAGATTCAATGAAGATCTGCAACTGCTGACCAGCAAACTCCGCACACACATGGAGGAAGCTAAGGATCGTGTCACTGAATACAGCCAGGAGCTCAAGACTATGGTGGAGCAGAACGCTGAAGACGTCAAGAACAGGGTCAACACCTATGCCAAGAAATTAAGGAAACGTTTTAACAAGGACGTCCAAGAGATCAACAAGTGAGTCATGGTATCAAGCTTAATTACATGAGCTTTTGCATATCTTTTGCACCACTTCTATACAAAGTACACTACCATTGAGTACGTTTTTTTTTTAGGCATTAATTGGCATACTTTTATTTAGCAAGCATGCATTCAAATGATTAAAATTTCTTCTTCAAAATTTATACAAATTATTTGAAGTTCTATTTCAAATAAATGCAGGTTTTTCAACTTTCTACTGAACAAAGAAAAGCGTCACTGTTTCCACAAAGATATTAAGCAGCACCACTGTTTTTAACATTCATAATAATAAGAAACATTTCCTAAGCACTAAATCAGCATATTAGAACTTGAATAATGCCTGCTAAAAAATTCAGCTCTGCCATCACAGTAATAAGTTGAAGTTTATAATATAAAAAAATATTTTAAATTGTAATAATATTTCACAATATTACTCATTTACTGTACTTTTGATCAAATAAATGCCGCCTTGTTGAGCACAAAAGAATTCTTTCAAAAACAAAAAAACCCAAACTTTTGAATGGTAGTGTATAAAGCAAACATAATAACTTAATGTTCTTATTTAGATTATTTAGTTTAATAGTAATAGGAATCATTGTTTAATATGCCTCATCAGTTTAAGACGAACATTAAAAAAAAAAAAAAATCACATTTCGATTTTGATATTTTTACTTCTGTGGAAGGGAAATATAATATAAAATATGATATGTTAAGAAATATATGAAATTATGTTATGAAATATGATATGAGCTTAGTTTAAAATGGAAAAAAAACGTGTAATATATTACCAAACCGGTAAAACATAGATATGCATATATGCATATTTTATAATTAATTTACATTTACAAAATATATATTATAAGAATTGCATATATAAAGTTATACTGCAATATTCTATGAAAATCTAAATTTTGAGCGATTTGTCCTCTGATCTAAAGGAAAATGGAAACATACTTTGAGGAGGTTCGGTCTCGTGCTGCTCAGAATATGGAGGATGTGAAGGGTCGTCTTGAGCCGTACTTCACTTCAATGCAACAGCGTGCTGGAGAGAAGCTGACATCTCTGGGAGAACTGCTGAGAAGCCAGGGTGAAGGAATAAAAGAGAAACTGGAACTACAAATGCAGAGCATGAGAGAGCAAATTGAGAAGACCAAAGAAAATATGGGTAACACTCTTCAGAAAAAGGCAGAGGAGCTACAAAATTGGTTTGAGCCCTATTTCTCTCAAGTCCAGAAGCAACTGGGCTATTAATACAAGTGCATAAGAATGAGGTCTCAGAAAAATGATTGGATTGACTTTTTCATTTAACTTTGCTTACAGAAATGTATTGGAAATGTAAAGGTAATGAGTAAAAATATATCTAGGCTACCATTAGTACTACATGTATGTAGCTACAGATGTAGACTATGTAATATAAAGCTTAATAAAAACAGCATGTATTAATGAGTACGAGTAGGCTATCCTTGTTATACACATACATTGTTAGTTCATTCTACATGTTCATGGGTCAATGATGTCACTTATTTTCAGTGTTGGGGGAAACTCATTACAAGTAACTTGAGTTACGTAATCAGATTACTTTTTCAAGTAACTAGTAAAGTAACGCATTACTTTTAACATTTACAACAAAATATCTGAGTTACTTTTTCAAATAAGTAACGCAAGTTACTTTGTTTTCCCATTTATTGTCTGACAGCTCTCCTGTCCCCATGTTGAGACAAAAAAAGTGCAGAGGCGTTGTGTGTGAGTGTGAGTGTGTGTGTGTAAACATGATGGTTATTGTAGTTCTAGACTAAATGTGAGCGTGCATTTACTCATCTCACTTGCACAAAAAAAGATTCAATATTCTTCAAAATGAATAAAATCAGTGAAATGCAGACTCAGAATACTATGCAAACCTTCAATAACTAAATGTTACATAAAACACATTTTTATGCATTTAATCTCACTTTATTGACCAATGTACTTGCTTCTGACCTTGGATGATTCAGTTAAACCATAAGCAAAAATGACTATAGATTTTTTAGTTTTTGTTGGTTAAGTAAGTGTCCTTCAGCATTTCATTGATGCTTATTATTTCACTTTTGGTGTAAAAAGGGTTCCCCCCCCCCCCCCCCCCCCCCCAAAAAAAACAAAACAAACAAGCCCAGCCCAAGTGGAAAAAAAGTAACGCAAAAGTAACACATTACTTTTCGAAAATCGCATATTTGGCATAGTTTGGTACGTATTTATTTTTATTATAATTAAAAATAAGCAGTGTTTTATAATGTTAATAAGAAATAACTTTTTTTGAAAAGGTAATGTTTTTCAAACCAACGTAAAAACAAATATCCCAGTTTAGAACGTTTTTGAACTAGATTTTAAATTCTCCTTTTTATCAAATATCATTTTTCCTTGCCCCTTATAATACGATAAATTGTGTGGGTGTTTCACTTTTTAACTTTTATGAATATGCACTCCCCAGTACAACACACAAATGAAATCCCGACAAGTCTCGCACATCACACGGACCTCTCGGTCTTCCGGTCTATTACGGATGTTGTGTTTTTTGGATACACCAGGAGGACCCCATAACAGACCACCACGAGGAACATAAGCAGATTAATTGAACACGAAAGATAATTTACACGACACTGCTATTCAAGTAATAACGCTATGAGACTAACGGGCATACTTATAACAGCAAAGGATAAATGACCGCGAGCGAGACATGGATTAAGCGCGCCGACCGCATCGGTGAGTGCATTAGCCCACTGTGGTTTCGCTCAGTGGCTTTTAATTTTTTTTATTTATTATTTATTAAGGAATACAAAAAAAAAAAAAAATGGTTGCCAGAACTGCTTTATCGAGCAGACCACAGACGGGGTTTTTACAGAGCATCCATATAAGTCGTGTTGCATGTAAGTTTATATAATTTCAATAAGGTTTAGTTTGCAAATTAGCACACAGCTAAGATTTTGGCGCGACCAGCAAACAAACTTAGTCAAACAAAGCTTACGAATTACTTTTTGAATACTGTTTGTGCATTAGTAGTATAACGTTACGCCTTTTGGGAATATTTTACGGTCGACTGCACAATAAGCTGATCACGTTGAATCCTAACTCCCGTGTTTGTTTTGCAAACAATTTAGTTCCGTTCAATAAAATTCTTTCTCCTCTTGTGTTTTTGAAATGAACATGAAAAAAACTATCAAAAATAATCACCTGTGGAGTCTCGTTTGTCAGGATGCATATTTATGGAGGACTGGTTTGAATTTCTGTCTCAGTGTTTGTTAATCTTTTACGCAAGTGAAATAAACCCTTTAACCAATACAAGTAACTTTAAGTGAATGATTTGCATCAACAAATATATATTTACAAGATCATAATTTTGTTTACCTAATTTGATGAATTCATTTATCAGTTTGCACACTGTAATGTTGCACCCCAAAAAAAATATTCCATTACTGAACACTAAAATTAAATAGAAATTTTAGTTAAATAGATGGAAACAAAGTTACAAAAATGTGTCTTACCATTACCTCCTTACTCTGTGCCATAGAGGTATGTCGACTATGTTGGGGCAGTTTCAGACTTGAAAATGTTGCCATACAAGACAGAGAAGATGCAGGCATGGAGATTAAAATGAAATCAATTAAAGGAGAGCATTATAACTTTATGGAGCAGTCAAGATGGTCATTTTCATTTGCCAAAATGTAATGTCTTGGTCAAGCAGTGTGTTCTATTTTCTGACACTTAAAAGGATCATGAAACCCTAAAACAGTAGCACTCATTATGTTTATTAAGGGAAAATGGGTTATTTGTTCATTTTTTTGAACTATTTCGTAAAAACTTCTGAAGCTTTTTTGAAACTTCTGTTTTAAAAAGCAAAGTTGAACCAACATCACAAATAGTGAAGTAGCCTATATGTGTTAATTTGGAGTGGTGATTGGCTGCCGTGGCTGGAGAGTACACGTCTACGTCATTGGTTTCTCTATATTATTCATGAGAATAAACTATTTTAATTTTTCAGATTACAGTGGCCACGCAAAATTGGTTCGCCACTGTTCGTTCACCTCTCTGCCTGTTCAACTTTGCGTTCAGATCACTGATCTATATGAATGTCTGGATTGCTCATTGCGTTCAGACAGTGAAGCCACCAGAAGTGTTCGAGCGGCCATTTTACGATTCCTTATTGCCAAAACAATGGCCTAAAATCACCCAATTTGCACCGTATAAGTCGCACAGGAATCGTTTTTAAAATATTTGTATGTACATTGATACTTGGAACATTATTGCTAATGTTTATGATCTTTTTAGGCAGGATAAGTAATATAAATCATAAAGATTGGTGTGTCTACTGCACGCTGCTGACTCCGGTAACTGAACTAAAACAAAATACTAATAGGTTTCTTTATGTATGTAATTATGCAGGAAATATTAAGCATTAACTTATCTGGGATTCAGACCAATTGATTCAAATATACATTAAATAATTACAATATACAATCCCCTATTACTAAATTGCACTATATTATATTAAAAAAAGTTTACCATGCATCATCATGCTTGGAGCAAAATAAATACTTGAAAATAGCTTCATGTCTTTAAATCCATACACAGTCAGCATAATTTCTCTGAATAAGTTGTGAAATGTGTATATATTATTTCCTGAAGTCTTTTTGTTGACCAACATCCACTTCAGACTCTTGGGTTTCCTGAAACACTGCGTAGCTTAATGAGAGTCTGCAAATTAGTGCCTGACGAAAAATCTTTAATATTTCCAACGTAATGTTGGAAAACACTTTTATCAGAATAATTTCTGTATATTTTTAGTTAAGGATGTTAAGTTAAGCAATTTTTCGTGGGTTTTTTCCCTTTGTGTTTTATGTACTGTCCACTAGGAGGTGCTCTGTTTTCCTTGATTGGTTTTCCCTGAAGAGATAACCTATACATTGTTGTTGAAAACAAAAGTAAAAGAGTGAGCAAGTTCTATGCATTTTGCTGTGAAATGACAGTTGCGTGTCTTTATTAAAATCAACACGTTAATGATTTATCTCTTATCCACCTGATTTGGAATGTTATTTTTTATTACTTGGCCCGCCTGAGCCGCGCGGATATAACCGCATCATTAATCCACACATTTTAAGCATTTGATTTAATGATGGTTGTTAGTAGTCTCTAAATGATAAGATTTTTGGGAGATTTATTAGGGTTATATTTGTTAAAATAAATCAACTGTTTTTTTTTTATACTCCTATTTTAAAATTAATTTGTCTGTATGATGAGTGTATTGTAGGTCTGTGTTTTATTGGTTGTTGTCTGTGTTGGTTGTATACTCCCACTTTTCCACAGCTTTACACGCTTATTTTTTGTCTTTTTACAAATCTAAGGTGTGAACAAGCAGTGCTAAACCATGGGTTTTCATGACAATATAATTATAATATATTATAATTAGAATTAAATAGAATTTATTTTTAAATATTAAAAATGTGTAAAATCCAAAAAATGTGTAAAGTCTGCAAATAATACTCATTTTGGTTGTAAACGTTTTTTAAATCTAAAAACATTCTCAGATCTTGACATTTATTATGATTAACCATGTTGCTTGTAAAAGAAAGTCACAACAGACACAAAACAAAAGAAAGAATATAAGTAAATGCCGCAGAAAATACAGTAGGGGGACGAAATGGAACGAAAATGAATAAAGAGTCTGCTATGTTTGTTGTTTAACACACATCATGTTTTGCCTTGTTTGTTTTCTGAAAAAAAAAAAAAAAGTGTATATATATATATATATATATATACTTTTTTTTTTTTTTTTTTTTTTGCTACAATTCTTCCAATTTAATTAGCTTTAAACTGATTCTAATTTCTAAATCTAAACTATTTCCCCCTTACAGGCATTTTATGAGAGTACTTTAAATCATATCAACCCTTTGTGTACCATGGACGACAAGTTACCACCATGGAATAAGCATGGAAGCCATAACAGCAGGGTTCCCTATAATATAGCAGGGGAACGTCAGGAGGTAGGTTACAATAACTATATATCTGTACATTATGATAAAGTAATGGCTGAGGGGAATTACGGAGAAAGAACAGAAGAGTTCTCCCACAGTACCTGGCTCCAAACACAGCCAAAGGTAAGTGATATATCAATTGTGAGGCTGAATAGCAACATTATTAGGTTGCATCGAGCTCCTCACTTCTAAACTTAAATATATTTTTTGCCCCTTTTTTTTCAGGATCATGACTTGATAGAAGACAGCTCTGCTGCTGGAGAACCCATTTCATCGCTGTCATCTTGTATGAGTGGTGCATTTAAGGCTTTGTTACCAGATTACCATGGAACTTCCTCAGAAATGACAACAAGCTCTGTTAAATATTCGTATTCTCCCAATAATAATTCTCTCGTTAAACCTGGTACTACAGTGGACGAAAAGATAGTAGTGGAGAGAAGGGAAAAAGGCGATTTTCTGAAAGACCCTCTGTGTGAAGCATCAACTAGTGTGACACACTTGCTTCCACCCAGATGTGCCCAATATGTGCCTCAAGAAAAGGTATGTGACCTCTACAGCGCACAACCAAAATAAATGTTATTTCTCCATTGTCACCTCCATTATTTTTTTCACAGGACCGAGAGGTGGCCCGAGGAAACTGTAATTGGACATCAGTGATCAAAGATGCTCTAGAGATGAGTAATGGAATGGAAATGGAACAGCCTTTATCCATGGATGTATGTGGCCCCTTAATGGACTTAAATCCTGTATATAAAGGACCTGAAACTGAGGCAAAATTTACATTAATGGACCACTATAAGATAGCAGGATCCAAACTAAATGAGAAGCAGGATGGTCAAGGAGTGAAAGGAGAACCGGATTCCTTTATTTCAATGTTGTCAGATGGCATCAGTAAAAAGAAAGATGTTCTGGAAATGGTAGGAGCTGATATCAAAAATCTTTTGAATGTAGATTTTATAAAACAGCATGCAAGCAATCAAAGAACAAATAATCAATTTATTGTCTCAATTTGCAGGGGGAAAATGATGAACCAAGCATATTAGTTGTTGGAACATCTCTAGGCAAAGAGGAACTTGGAATGACTGGAATCAGAGAAAATGAGCCAGGGTTTTTACCAGGATTTAATAGGAGTTCATACACTCCTTTTTCTTCATCAGAAGGTTTTATGAAAAGTGAAGAGCTCCTAAGTATTCCTTCGGTCAAGCAGTCTGATGAACACATCCTCCAGGGAACAACACAAGGACCCAAGTCGTGCAAAGATGTCAGTCCTAGAAAAACTGCGGGCACAAATATTTGCTTCAAACATGCAACAGTAAACAATAAAACTGTTCCTGAAGGTTCTTCTGTATATGGTCTTCATCATCTTGATCTTCAAAAGGACTGTCACCAAGCAGAGGTTACTGATGGAAACGCTTCAGTTAACTCCCATGATCATTCCTTACAGCATGATGTGCAAGACAAGAGGGTAAACACAAGCAATCTGCATGCCTCTGAGGCTACATTAATAGAGCAAAGTGCTGCATGTTTTCCTGACACTCAGTACTTTGGCAGTAAACTAAAAAAACAAGATCATGATCTTGTACTCTCTCCAGCCTCAGTGGGCAGTCAAAATACAGCTGTGGTCGAATGTGAAAACTCAAAACTGCAGATTCCAACAGAAGATGGGACCTCAGAGAGCAGCCTGTCTGTACCAGGACAAATTCAAACTGTTTTTCAAAAGACACCAGTTAACACAAAAAATGCTGAACTCGGTCTAAAGATGGAAACAGAATCTGCCCGTGAAATTCAAAACTTTTCTTCAGGATCAGAGATGGTACCAGATCAAACTGTTGTATCCAACAAAATTCACCTTGATTATAAATGTAAGGATTCTCAGATAGAACCAGAGGAAAGTGGCAAATTAAATCCAAGTACAGTTCTTCTGCCTTGTGATGAAAAGAAACAAAACTCTGAAAAAAATGAAAGGAAATTTCTCAACATTACTTCAGAAAGCAGTATTCCTCCACCTACTGAGAATGCTTATGCAGCTCCACCTTCTCCCACGTCAAGGATCGATTGCTCCTCTCAGCTTAACCAACAGAAAGCATTGCAAAAGCATAAGAAAGCAAGAAAAAGAAAAAAATCTGAACTTGAGGAATTAATTGGACCAATACACAAATCTAATAAAAGAGATGATTGTTCTGTGTATAGATCAGTAATTTCGGACAGTGCTGACAAACCAGACACAATTGAATGTGAAGACACTAATCAAAACTTTTCATTGACTAATCATGACAGTACTGCATTGAAAGAGGAGGACTTACTTGCAAATGGTTATGTAAACCCACCTTCATCTAGAAGAAAATCACAACTGCGGATGACACAACTTGAGCTAGTGGCGGATACAGCAGAGACCTCACAAAAACCAGATCATAACTGCTCTGAAACCTCTCAGGTAAAAGCACCGTCAACCGCTATGATCGACAGGAAGGCTGTTTCTAGAAGGAAACTGAAGAACAAAACAAGGTTGCGTTTAAAAGCAAAAAAATCTGCTAGATTTAGCAATCAGTGTCTGTCTCAAGGCACTGTCTTGTCCTCAGAAGAGGACTGTACATCACATTTTCAGGTCAGTGACGCCACCCTGGTAAAAGAAGTCAGTAACCCAGCAATAATCCAAGAGGCCACCTCTAGATTAGAGTCCAGTATTGCTGAGTGCAGTCCAGAAAAATCTACAAAAACGAAAACATTGCAAACAAAAAAATATGCTCTGCAAACACTACAAAGCAAAGGTGATCCACATGATGAACCCACAACATTTACAGAAGTCGAGGCAGGCTTAATGGACTTCAAGAAGCTTCAGAAGGTGAGAAGACCTGGTATAAAAGCTTCTAAAGGCAAAAATGATGAGCATGCAACTAGTCTGCTTAATAATCAGTATTTACTAGAGCCTTTGAGTCAAGCGGATTCAGTTTCAACCTCAGTGACTGAATCTTCAAACATTCTAAGCCCTGAGAAAAACCCAAAGAAATCAAAGCAAAAGAAAAGAGCAGATATCAACAAGGCAACACAATCCCAACAAGAGGATATTATTCCCTTACCATTATCAAAATCTAAGGAACACATGGCGATTTCCAATAAAAGGACTTTGAAAGTAAAAAGATCTATAAAGAAGGCTACTAGAACAGATGATTGTGACACTACTCTTTTGGACCTACAACCTTCTATAGCCACTCTGAAGCAAATAGATTCTGTTTCAACTGTGGGAACTGAAGTTGAGTCGCCAGTTGTTCTCAGCACGCAAAGGAAGTCACTGAAAAAGAAATGGTCAGATATTAAATGTAAAGCAGTACATATACCTACAGTTGACCAAACAACTGCTCAACAAAGTGTTTTGAATCCACTCTCAGAATCGGATGCCAGCATTGTGCAACCAACTATAAGAAGGTTCAGTCCAAGAAAAACATTTGACACAATTTTTTCTCATAACACAATCAGTGAGAGCTGTGAAAATGTTCATTTGAATCAGTCCATTTCTTCAGTTGATTCTATGTCTTCTACAGTAACTGACATTTCAGGTGTCAGCCAAAAGAAAACAGAAAAGACGTCAAGTAAAAGTATAAAGACAAAAATCACATTTATGGAGGAACAAACATCCAATACTAGCCAAAAGGAAGATGTGACTGTACTGCCTTCAGAAGATTTTGCATCTATTGTGGTTTCAAATCCAGAAAAGACTGTGAAAGTTAAAAGTCCCTCTAGAAACAAAGCAAATGACAACCACTTAAATGATAATTTGGTTGAAGACACATCTTTATTAGCATTTGTGACACAAGACAATTCTATTTCACCTTCAAAGATTGACTCTTCAAGCTGTTTTAGACAAACCAAAACACTGAAAAAGCCAAGAAAAAAGATTGTAACCAAAATTAAAAACGAGGCAGACGAAATACTCAATGTAAACCAGCATGAAGATTTTGTTGCAATAACCTCAAAATCTAGTGCAGACATAGGGGCCTCCAGTTCACAGATGATTTTAAAAGAAAAAAGGCTTGTGGAAAATGCAATTGCAGAGAAAGTGAAGGACAACCATGCAACTGCTCTTTTCGTCATGCAGACTTCTACAGCCACTGAATGTGTTTCAACTTCATTTGCTCACAGCACACCAAAAAAATCTAAGAACATGTCTGACATTAAAGGTGAAGCAGTACATACACCTGAAGTTGCCAAATCAATGCAACAAGAACTCCATCCATTTGATTCTGTGTCAGCTACAGAAATGGATAATTCAGATGGTGTACACCAAAAGAAGATAAAAGTGAAGACGAAAAGACAGAGTAAAAAGGTCACTAAAAGCAAAACACATGTTACCCAAGCAATCAGCAAAATTAGAGAACAGTCTTTTTCAGCAACTGTGCAGCAAGAATATTCAGTTTCTAACAGAAACACAAATTCAAAGTCAGAAGAATTGAAAAAGAAGACATCAACACTAAAAGTCAGAAATGTTCAACCAGAGGACCATGCTGAACATCATACAGTTTTGTCAGCACTTTTGCCTCCACCAATATCTCTGGGTAAGGTTACAACACAAGACCCTTGCATAAAAACAGACATTTTTAATGAATCAGCTGAAAGTCATGTTGGAAACCAGGTTTTCACTGAAGATGTTGCATGCTCTCAGAGCTCGCTGAAGAAGGTAAAGAAAACAAAAGTGAAACAATTGCTAGTGCAAAAAGAAGATAATGAACAAAGCAATATTCAAGAGCTGGCTCAAGAGGACGGAAAGTCTGACACGCCATCTGTTGTGCGGGAGGTAGCCTTTGAGAATTTTGAAACGTTAGAAGCAGACAGCTGTGACCAGCAGAAGAAGAAAGCCAAACAATCCAACCAAATTGCAGAAACGCATGACTTTGCTAATGTTTCTTTGTCTCAAGAGAAAAACACTGGATCAGATGAGGCAGGTGTCATGGTCACCTTTACACAGATCCAAGATTTCTGTAAACTGCATGATGGTCAGACTGTAGAACCACAGCCTGAAAAAGAAGAGGAAGAGAGTAGAATTAAAAATCTCAAAGCCACAAAACCCCCTAAAACAAAGAGTAGAAAAGCTAGGCGAAAGAAGAAGATAGCAGGCCTGTTAACTCAAACAGTTAAAGATGAGGAACATAAAGATATATCTTATGATAACAGAATTGGCTGTGATTTTCAAAACAACACACAAATTACAATTTCTGATAGCTCACAGAGGACAGCAGTTATTCCAGAAGAACCAGTAATGACATCAAGAAAATCAACCCGCATACAAAAAACAAACTTGGGTCCATTTGTTCAAAATGTGTCAACCCAGGGCTCTTTAGACATCGAGTGTCATACGATGCTTGGAGAGACTCTTTCTGGTTCCATGCAGCCTGCTGATTGTGAAGGCCAGCACACTGTTGAGCAGAAGTCTCCAAGACGTGGAAGACCACCCTCAATTAAAAGCAAGAAACAGAAGTTATCTATAGCACAGTTAGAAGATAACACCACTCCATCTGTCCATGTCTCAGATTTCGTTTTATGCCAGGACAACACAGAGACTCTTTCCAGTTCCATGCAAACTGATGATTGTGAAGGCCAGTCCACTGTTAAGCAAAAGTCACCAAGACGAGGAAGACCACCCTCAATAAAAAGCAAAAAACATAAGCTATCTATAGCACATTTAGAAGATGACACCTCTCCATCTGTCCAGATTTTAGATCTCTCTTCATATCAGGACAGCACAGAGACTCTTTCCAGTTCCATGCAGCCTGCTGATTGTGAAGGCCTGCACACTGCTAAGCAAAAGTCACCAAGACGAGGAAGACCACCCTCAATAAAAAGCAAAAAACAGAAGTTATCTATAGCACATTTAGAAGATAACACCACTCCATCTGTCCAAATCTCAGATCTCCCTTCATGTCCGGCCAGCACAGAGACTCTTTCCAGTACCATGCAACCTGATGATTGTGAAGGCCAGTACACTGTTAAGCAAAAGTCACCAAGACGAGGAAGACCACCCTCAATAAAAAGCAAGAAACAGAAGTTATCTATAGCACAGTTAGAAGATAACACCACTCCATCGGTCCAAATCTCAGATCTCCCTTCATGTCCGGCCAGCACAGAGACTCTTTCCAGTACCATGCAACCTTATGATTGTGAAGGCCAGCAAACTGTTAAGCAAAAGTCACCAAGACGAGGAAGACCACCCTCAATAAAAAGGAAGAAACAGAAGTTGTCTATAGCATATTTAGAGGATAACACCTCTCCATCTGTCCAGATCTTAGACCCTTCTTCATGTCAGGACACCACAGAGACTCTTTCCAGTTCCATGCAACCTGATGATTGTGAAGGCCAGTACACTGTTAAGCAAAAGTCACCAAGACGAGGAAGACCATCCTCAATTAAAAACAAGAGACAGAAGTTATCTATAGCACATTTAGAAGATAACACCTCTCCATCTGTCCAGATCTCGGAGCTCTCTTCATGTCAGAACAGCACAGAAAATAATGTTGAAGCAGCAGCAAGTCCAGTGAAGCAAAAAGTCCAACCCCTTAAAAAGAGGAAGGTAGTTAAAGTGGATAATGTAACTGTTACCCAACAATTGGGGACTGATCCCTCAGAATCCCTTCAGAGTGTTACTGATAACTTGTCACACAACATCCCTGCACCTAAGCATAAAAAAGGGAAGAACTTTAAAAGACTTAAGTTGTCAAGCTTGAGAGTATCCAGCAGAACATCTGAACCTTCAGTCAACGGTTTTCAAAAAGCAGATATACATTCCATCCCTCAAGACTCCACAAACGATTTCAATGAGGAAGGGAAAACATCTTTGCCTATGCCTAGGACAGCAAAGAAATGGAATCTCTGTGAAAAAACTGCTATACGAGATGGAGATGTCCTGGCAGATATAAAGATTGAGAATAAGGCAACAGTTAAAGTAGTGAAAGGAGCAAAACGTGGTCGGAAGAGACGGAAAATTAAAGAACCACCCCCTGATCTTGTAACTGATCATGAAGAGCTTCAAAGATTAACAACAAAAAACAAAAATGACAAAAGACAAGATTGTTCTGAACCAGCCAAAAGTTTACTGACAACGTTTAGGATAACTAATGAATATGCCACTAAGGACCAGAATAATACAGTCACATCGGAGAACAATGATAAGGAGAAAACTTCCACTCAAATGTCCACTTCTTCCACTCACCTATCCTTCAATTTAATGAAAGAAGTCAAGAAGTACAAAGAACATGATGCTGAACCAAATGGAAACCATTCATTTGTGGTTATTGATAATACAGGACTCTCTGGGGGAGTCTCTAGTGGAATTTGCAACTTAATTTCTAGCAATGTGGTCAAAGAGGAGTCAGAACACATTTTTCTGGATACAAAAATTAAACCCAACATTGAGCTGAAATGTACTCAGGAAACAGATGGACAAAGTGTGGAAATGTCCGGGAAAAAAATGCTTAACTTGTCTGAAATAGAAAACACATTTCAAACATCTACAGAACATAAAGTGGATGGCTTCACACAGGATAGTGAGGAATGTGTTGTAATGCCAAACAAGGTGTCTAATAAGAAAACAGTGAGATCCAAGCCTAAAGAAATAATGAAGAAACCTCTCACATGCAAATACTGTGGTGTTTCCTTTCGCCACATTACAGCATACGCCATTCATCAACGCATTCATACAGGTGACAAACCCTACAAATGTAAGATCTGTGGAAAAACCTTTGCTCAACTGTCTAAACTCAAGTCTCACCGTAATGTACATAAACAGGATACCTCTTTTCCTTGTCCTTGCTGTAGCCAAAAATTCTTGCAGAAAGAACATTTGCTATGTCATTTTAAAGTCCACCTGCATGAATCAAAAACAAACACTGAACCACAGAAGGGCATTAAGAACAAGAAAAATACTTTATCAGATGTGTGTTCAGAGACCTCAAACAATTACAGGTGCCTTATTTGCAAGAAAAACTTTGTAAGTCACGTCAAATTGCAGAATCACGTGCAATCACATGAAGTGGAGAAGCCCTTGACTTGTAAGGACTGTGGGAAGAAGTTCTGGAACCTGCCAAGCCTCACAGCTCATGAAAAAAGCCACTGGCCTGTGAAACCATATGCATGTTCAATTTGTGGAAAAGGCTTTAACCAGCTGAAGGCCCTAAAAAAGCATTCTCAAGACCATGCCGGCGAGACCCCTTTCTCCTGCTTTCACTGCGGTCATGCATTCAGTGCCCTGTCTGCACTTAGGATGCACCAGGCATCCAAAACTTGCATTGCAAGGAGGAATGATGGGACAAGTGGTAACATTGAGGGCTTTATTGTAAGTCAAGGAGTTGATGGTCAAGTGAACACACCAGTATTCTTCAAGTGCCAAATATGCAAACAGCTTTTCAGGAAATGGTGCCAATACACTCTTCATCTTCAAACGCATACCAGCTCTCCCCCATACATTTGTTTTTCTTGTGGACAGTGTTATGAGAAGGATTCAGATATGAATGTTCATTGTGAGGTTTGTTGCCAGTCAAGTGGGGAGGAGCAGATTTGTGGTGCATCACTCTCTGAAATCTTGCAAAGTGTTACCCAAACCTACCCTTTAAAGTGTACCTCATCTCAGACTCTACCAAGTACAGGATTTCAGCTGAATTCCCAAATGCCGACCAGCTCAGAACAACTCCCACAACTGCCTCAATTGATAGATGTGGAACCTACACAAACAAAAGAGAGAGGTCTTTCTGAAATTCCTAAAATGTATTCTACCCAGTCACCCATCAAGCTCCCAATTGCCCAATCTCCCTCTCATTCTGATGTTAGATGTACTTCCACAAGTAGCTCTATAGAATGCATTGAAACCACTCAGAGTCTTTGGAAATTCAAGTGTTCACGTTGTGGTCAGCGATTCGAGCAGAACAGGACTTTGAGTGCTCATATGCAAATGCATGCTCCTGGTTTCAGATATACCTGTGCACATTGTGGACAGTTCTTTGAAAGGTGGAGTAAACTATGGCTACATCAGCGACATCATCGCCTAAAAAGCCGTTGCTACTCTTGTAATCAGTGCAATCTGCAGTTTCGCTTCTTTAGCTCCTTTAAAGAACATATGATTGACCATGCTGGGCAGACAGCGTATGCTTGTTCACTCCGTCCCAGTACCTTCATTCAGGAGCCAAGCTTAAATGCTCACCAATGTGAGTCTCATAAACAACTTTGTAAAAGTCTCAAATGTGATGTCTGTTCTAAGACTTTCAGTAGTTTAACAAACTTAATCAAGCACAGTCTTCTACACAATGGTTCTACCTCTCATATTTGTCTCCCTTGCAATCTCTCATTCACAAATACAAGAGTCTTAAAGGAACACTTGAAAACGCACACCACATACCATGGTCCGGCCCTCCCTGATATTCCTTCAAAGCCCCTTGATTTTCCTCACAAATGTAAGAGATGTAAAGCTAGCTTTTCAACGGGGGATTTGCTCTACGCTCATCAGATACGGCATTCCAGAGATGCAAAGAGTCATGTCCATCCAGAAATGGTACCTACCTCAAAATTGTCAGATTCTTGTTGTACTGAGACACCATCTACCCTATCCTCCACTCGAAGGAATCATATATCAAACCTCAAACTTGATGGCATACCCAATGATGAAAGCCTGTATGTTTATTCCCACCCTGACAGACTCTACGTGCCCTTTAGTCGCAGAGTACAGATTCCAGTCATTAATTTGGACCCTGATGAACATGAGGAGGTCTCAAACTCTCAGAATACCAGTCCTGAACTTCCAAACAGTGAAATCACTGCTCAGTCTGACAGCACACATCTACCTCAGGCCACAGCAGGTCAGGAAACCACCAACCTAAATTCAAGTGAAAGCGCAAAAGAGATGGCAAATGGTGAACATAATTACACCTCCACGCATCAAAGAACTAGATTTGTGGAGACAAGTGTTGATATGGAGGTAGAAGCGACTGCTCAAGAAGAAGAGTCAGAGGAGAGATTTGAATGTGCAGACTGCACTGAAAAACTTAGCAGTGTGCCGAGCCTTTATGAACATTACATACTTCATGCAATGGGAGATGCATATGTACAAGTACACTGATCTTTGATAATGTTGGAAGGTAGATGGTTTCCCAAGTGTTGACACTATTATCTTATTTACACTTTGTTTTTGCATGTTTGAAGGAAGTATTGGCTAAATGTTTCTTGTATTTTAGTTGATCTTGAGTTTAGTTGATTACCATACCTCTTTCCTCTAACATGCTCTTTGAGCCCTCAGGTTCTTTTAGTTTAAACTGTTGTTACCCACTAGCCGTGTGCTACATGGGTCATGTCACTATGCCTTATCTCAAATCATCTCTGTACTGCACATTTATCGTCTTGATTTCTTAATTTGTGCCTTCAGTGAGAGGTTTGGTTCTGTAAAGGATCTGTAAATAGCTATACTTCATAACTATACAACCTGCTAGTCACCCCAGTCAAAAATGTTTTCAATTGAAATCTTTGAAATTTTGGAATATTGAGAGGTGGTTATTAAATATAGGTTAACCTAGAGCAATCATATATGAAAATCTGTATGGGACAAATATAATGTATATTGTAAATAATGTGTAGAACATTTGAATATTTCTATATGCTTGTCATTGTAGTCAGGTTTCTTTTAATAAAACATACTACTTATCATGTGTAATATTTTCATTATATTGTCAAAACAAGTTACTGACAAGCCAAGGTAAAATGTTTTTTTTAGCAAAATAAGGACCTGTAAGGCTTCTGGTCAGATGTCATTTTAATGGCAATAGAAAAAAGAAAACCATTCAGATTACATGTCTTGCATGGGATTATCAAATATTTAATCAATTGTGCACAGAGCAAAAAGGGAAAAAAGCAAGCCATGTGTGAATTTTTGAGGTACCACACAACATTGCAGTAATTTGGTTATGAATGTCTGATTGCAACATTATGCTCATTATGCATCTAAAACTGCTTTTATAAAGACTTCTGCTGGCCACTTGAATTTAACTCATTTCTGCATTTTACATGTCAAATGGCTTGTACAGCAATAAATCAGTCAAGAACACTTGAATTTATTTCTTCTTCTCATCATCTTTTTTCCCCTCTTGTTTGTTACCACTCTGAGAGGCCAGGGAGCCCATAGCATTACGGATGGCCTCATTGTTGGGGTCAACACCAGGTAGATTCTCCAGGACACTTTGGAGGAATTCTGGGTCCTGCATTACATCATAATCATCCTCTTCCTGTAGAATCAGTTAAAAAGTGAAAGTCACCAGGGATTCCTGCTCAATTTGAAACTATAAAATTTAAAATGAAGTTTTTTTTTAGAATACTGAAACTGATGAGCCCAGCAGACAATATTTTTAATTACCTTAGATTCCGCGGTGTCCATTGGAGCTCCCGTATCCATTGATTCTCCAAATTCTGACATAAGAGGGATAGATAATGAGCAATATTACATTCTATGTCAAGCACACAAAGTATGTTCTAAGATTAACAAGGTACAAGAGGGCAACACAAACCTCCACCAGCCAGGGACATCTGCATGGCATAGGCTATCTGCTCCTCCTCTGTCATGCTGCTGAAGTCTGGCAGTGCTGCCACAGCACTCTCGGGCTGAGAGACGGACATCTTCAGAAGAGCTTCCTCTGATTCTGAGGGAGAGAACAAACAGCATTGTCTGAAACGGGAATCGACTTTAAGGTAAAAGGAATAGGCCACAAAAATGAGTCAATAACTGATTCAGCTTTTTAGAAAAAGGTTATTCAGTACTGAATTAATGATATGAAAGGCAGAAATCATCTGGTAATATATGTACTATGATGAAATATTTGTAATTTAAATGATGCAAAGAAAATATAAATTAAAAAAATATAAGCTAAAATGTTTTTTTTTGTACCATATGCGGTAACACTTTATATAAAACTTTAATTAATAAATCATAAACAAACATATAATGCTTAACAGATCATTAGTTAATAAATATTCACAGCTAGAAATATAATATAATGTGCTTGTTACTGAAGAACTAAATATTGCATGTTGATTGATTAACAAATTATTTAATGTAAATTAAAATGCTTACAAATGTCATTAAACTTTCAATTTATATGATCATGCACTTCTTGAAAATCTACAAATGTCATTAAACATTAGTTCATTTATTACTTTATGCACTTTATTTTTACATTTACAAATGCAAAAAGTCGTTTGGTAGCTATGAATGATCCGGATGTTTAACAGAAAATTAAACAATATAAGAATGTCTGGTCCCACTTTATATTAGGTTTCTTTAACTACTATGTACTTGTGTAAAAAAAGTAAAAAAAATTATATTACATTGGTTTGATAAACGAACAAATATTTTCTTGAAAATTAGATTTTTCTCCTGTTGATGTATGATTCGAGGAATATCCTGTTGAGGCATAAAAATGTGTTTTGCACCCAAATTACAAAAAGTATGTGGTGCTAATATGTCTTTAGCAAGCAATTAGCTAAACTTAACCCTTTACACAAACTTTGTTACAGCAGCTTAAAGTCCAATGTCCATAAAGGTACTAAATGATTCATAGTAAACATATATAAACATTTACAAATTATGAGTAGCTTCAACTTTAGATTGGGTACTGCAAAAACATGAACAAATAATTCATAAATGATTTGTAAAGATGTGTAAATAGGGTGAATTCAGGTTATTTGGAGCACTTTTCCATTGAGATAACTGTCCATTAATTTACTAAATGGTTAGTAAATGTGTATAAACATTTATAAATAATGAATGGTTTCAACTTTAGATTGAGTACTGCAAAAACATGAACAAATAATTAATAAATGATTTGTAAAAACAAAACAAAAGACAACAACAAACAAAGACCAAATGTATGACCTTTACAGACTGTGGTTGAGTTCAAATTTGACTTAAAATTACTATTTTTCCACAACATTTGTAAATGTCAAACAATATGTAAATTGAAGTGTAATGAGATTTGTTAGCATTTTATTTACATTAAATATTGATCTGATAATCATTACGTAATATTTAATAAGTTCATTAGTAAACATCAACCAGCACATTATCTCAAATGTGAATATATATTACCAATGATCTGTTAAGCATTATATAATGTTTGTTAATGATTTATTAATAAAAAATGATATAAAGTGTTACCCTTCCAATTATTTGCCCAGAACCACTGTGCCCACCACCATCCTTCAGTATTTCAAACATCCACACGTGTGTTTACCGTCAGCGGTTGCGGTGGGAACGCCAGCTTCAGCTGCTGATTGGGCGGCCGCCCTACGAGCCTCCTCTTCCTGCCTCTGCCTTTGTTCTTCCATAGATACACGCAGCGCCTGTTTATCAAAAGCAACTCCAATAAACATCTCCCCTTTTAATGTCATCAGAACAGATCTCAAGTGAGATTGCCCTAAACAACATTCTAAAATTGTTGCTAATTGCTTTAATAATTTGAATCAATGTGGGAGAATTGATCATTCAATAATGCTGCTGAAGTTGTAAGGCATGCACAAACAAACAGAGCAATGCTAAAGTACCACAGAGCTTTAATGTTCACCCATTTTGAGGGTGAGAGAATGCAGAAAGAGAATTCTGGGTCGAGACAGAAAATTCAGGACGAACTAGGCTGAAAATATTTTTGTATAATTGTATTAATTTTAGACTTTTTAATTAGTTTTTACCTGAACAACAAACTTAAAGTTTATGTAATAATCCAGAAATAGAATCATAGAATTAGGTTTCTACTCCAGTTTGTTGGTGAAATATAAACATTTAAACAATGGCTGTAATAAATAAGTTGTTTTCAAGATTTATTCAAACATACATTAAATAATGAATACATCACTGACAGGTTAAGTAAAAATATAATGAATATGTAATGCAGTGCATATATTTAGTAAAATGCTGCTCTCTAGAGTAATTTCTTTCTAGCTAACTAATGAGATATAGAGATTGAATGGCTTTCCTGAGGTAAATGTAATGTTATGGGACATCATGTTTACAAGCTGTTTTATTAAATCTTTCCAGTAAGTCATTTAATTTCTTTTTTTTATGAAAAATGTTGTGATAAAATCAACTAAATTTGAAAATTGAAAGAAATCAACACTAGCAAGAAATAGACGCTGGAGAGTCAAAATGCGCCATTGGAGAGGCGCTAATCAGACATAACTGTTTCTGTCATTGATTTCAGCCCTTTAAAACCATTTTGTCCGCCAAAATTTCAGAATAAATGTTTTACTTATAGACGTCTCTGCATTTTAAACCGATGTAAAAGTAGTGTCACCTTTAAAAAAAATGACATTTCACTTTTACGTTTATGGATTCATTCTTCAGTGCAATTATCCCAGAGATGAATTTGTACATTACCAGGGCCAGCTCTGGGTCCGCACTGGGGTCCACTCCAAACTCAAAATCACTTGCACCCAGGCCCATCATGGTACCACCCTCACCAGCCAGGATGGGAGAAGAGAGCAGGGCATCAGCCAGGCTGGGACCAGGGGGAACCGTGACCAGATGAGAACCTGTGCCCTCCTTTCCATTCAGAGTGTTCACAAACGCAGTCAGTTTCTCTGTGTTCACCTCCTGAACAAGTTGATTAAAAGAGACAAAGCGAAACATTTAAGTAAGAAAAACCTGAAAGATTTTTAAGTGATTCACAGGTAAGAAAGTTTTGAGCAGTCACCTCTTCTCCGAAATTGATCAGATCTACATTGACTTTTTCTTTTTTCAACCGTTTGGCCAACTTCACCAGCTGGAAAAGATTTGATTAAAAAAAATGATTAGAACTTGAACTACCTAAAATAAAGACGGATAATAAATGAATAATAAATAATAATAAAATGAATAAAAAAATAAACACATACATCTTTTTCGTTGTCCTCCACTGGGCTGCCCACAAAAGCGACAATCCTCATCTTGTGGTTCTTGCCTTGTCTATGCTTTAGTGCCAACTACATGCAGACAAACACAAAAGTAAATGTTAGAGGATTAAAATACTACTTTCACTTTTCAAAGAAAAATTACCAAAACCTGTACGAGTTTCTTTCTTCTGCGGAACACAAAAGGAACATTTCTGAAGAATTTACAGGAAGTTTTTTCCAAGCAATTACAAAGAATGGAGATTAAGGGTTCAACATACATTAGGGCTGAGTATTGACACAAATTTCACAATTCGATTCGATTTCGATTCACAAGCTTGCAATTCGATTCGATTCGATTCGGATTCGATTCGATTCAGTATGGATTATTTTGGATATCAGGCTTCATTAGCCTACTATAATATTGAAGGTAAAAATGAACTGATTTGTATACAAACACTTAAATTACACTTTTATTTATTTTATAATAATAAAGTTATATGAAATATAAACATTTAAATGCTGGCTGTCATAAAAACTTGCCAGATTTATTCAAACATGCATTACATATTGAAGAACATTAAAAACTATAATGGATATGTAATATGGTGCATATATTTAGCAAAATGCTCCTCTCTAGAATTTTTCAAGCTGACTAACGAGTTTATGGTCACTGGATATGGTTTTTCTGAGGTAAATGTGACGTTACATAACGTTGTTTACAAGCTGTTTTACTGACGTCTTTCCACGGTTGAAACACTGATTCCATGTGACGTGTACTCTCTTTTAACACACTTTCAGATGCTCATTCATGTTTATTTCACGCTGTAACTGGTATTATTAAGGCGGAAGAGAAGATCATGTGCGTTCTGCGCTGCTGCTTCTCTTGAGCTGAGCTGCGCCAGAGCGAAAACAGTATTTATGTTTTTGAATTTCGTAAGAAAATGGACGTAATTTGAAATCTGACACTTTGTTTCATATCAATAGTAACAAAGCACAAAGATTATTTGCGATTTATTGGATGGGATGATAGATAAACAAATTTCTGAACAGAAGTAATCACTCAATATGATGCTTGTGTGTCATGGCTGTATGGCTTATGAGTCATACAGGTTTGGAAAAAAATTCATTTTTTGGGTCAACTACCCCTTTAAGCATCAATGAATGTACTTACGTGTGCCACTCGTATGCCGGTGCAGAAGCAGATTTTTCCCACTGGCTGAACCGCATGGAGCTTTGAGAGTATGCGGCCGCAGTCTGGTGTTAAAGTGGTGAGGACCTCACAATTACTGCAACCAAACCATGTGTTATTACATGCAAACATCACCACTGCATGAAATAAAATACAACACAGACAAACTTACTTGGCCATTGTGATTAGGCCCACGTTGTTCTCTGGGTTGCTACGGGTCTTTGAGTGACAGACAATGTTGACCGCATCCTGCTGTGCCTGTAACCTGGTGGGCAGGAAGTCTCCATTCCTCATGTATTCACTGTTGTCCACACTGTAAAGACAAATGAAGGCAATCAGCATGTTTCCTATTTAAAACAATCATTGAATTTATGGAAGTGTAATAGTATAAACTGGGTGATCAGAGGCATCCTTGTATCCTTAAAGTCAGCATTAAAGGCAAGTTATGAAAGTGTTTTCTTCCCTATTGTGCTGTATATCAGAATGAAACAGCTTCTTGAATGAGTAGAAATGTAGGGCTGGACTTGATTTTGTCCATAGGGAATTGATTGGATAGTTGTGGTTTGCTATTGCTGTGATCTCATGTGAATGTCAGAGAAGAGATGCCAATGCAAGAGGGATGGGATTAAAGATTACGAGGGCACATGAATTTAATAAAAATAAGCATGTGCACAAACAAATGATTTATTATAAATGGCAATATTTCATAAACAATAAGAACTTTCAAATTTGATTTCATGGTGACTTTGAATGCCAGCGAAGACTACGCCAATTAGATGAGCCTCTATGGCCAGCTATGAATGTGCCATTCCAGGACCTGCTAGGACAAGTAGTTTCATGATGATTACAGTAATTTCATAATTGATTAACTTCACATTATTAAAGTTATTTAATTGAACTGAATCAACGCTGAACTGCCTTCAGTATAGTATAAAGCGCTATATAAATAAAGGTGACTTGACTGGCTGACATTTGCAAGGAATGAAGAATGAAACACTAGCACATAGTTATCCTATTTTCATTTGCATAACAGCCAGAGTGAGTGAACTAGATCCTAGCAGTAGACAACTGCTTTAGCTATATGACTGTGTATCAAAAACAAGCAAGCTGCCT
The DNA here is from genome assembly GCF_963993115.1 of Abramis brama. Classification (NCBI taxonomy): domain Eukaryota; kingdom Metazoa; phylum Chordata; class Actinopteri; order Cypriniformes; family Leuciscidae; genus Abramis; species Abramis brama. The sequence continues at coordinate 12,571,294 of NC_139974.1, forward strand.
ATCTAGACAGCATTAGAGGGCGTTGGACCAACAACACATTCAGTGTCACTTCATGACAGTTCTAGAAGACTGAATAAGATGCTATCAGACCGAGTTAACAAACAAGTGGTCGTTGTTTATGGGTCATGAATGTGTTTGTGTGTTAGTGATCTGTTTCTTTATGATAGATCTACCTGCTGAATAATGACTCAGGAGAATGTCATTCTAACCAGAAAGCGACTATTGAATTATGTAACTTGTTCCCAACTATGAGCTCAAAAGTGTGACAGAACGAAAAAAGTACGTATTTACAATACGTCGGAGGAGTATTAACTATGCAAAAGGCGTATTTATATCTAAAACAACGCGTTTGTTTATTTCTTACCAGACCATAGTGCTTTCGAGCCCCATCTTGGAAATCCTCTAGTCCGTTTCCCAAAGTGACGGCATCGCTGATTGGTTTACAGATGTAGGACACTGACGATATTTGTAACCGCAAAGCTGATTGGTCGACAGCTCCGTCGCTGCTTCTCTTCCCGGTCGCGGGGTAGAAATATATTTGTAAATGCGTAGCGCCCACATGTGGTCGGAGGTCACGTGTCTGAGATCAGGGTCGTTCACTTCAAAAATGTAAATATCCTCACCTTGTTGTTCCAAACGGTCTAACAGCCTCAGTCACTATTCACTTTCATTGCATCTTTTTCACAAACAATAAATATTAATGTCGACCGAGAAAGTCATTTTGCCTAATTATCTTTTGTTTTCACAGGAATAAGTCATACAGTTTTGGAACAACGTGAAATTTAAGTGCAAATGTAAACCCTAAAACACATACAATGCCTTAAACAGGCTTGAATAGATCATCTGATAGTAAAACATAACACAGGAAATTGATTATTGAAATTTTTTCAGTGTTGTTTATTTCAGTAATTTACATACAGCATGAAATGTTACAATATTTTCCACTCCAAAAGTCTCAATATCTTCTGACAGAGAGCTGTAATACAAGAATGTCATTGTAAGAGAGAAATATTTTAAATAATTTTTTTAAGCTACTACTTAAGACAATTCTCAGTTTGAGGCAATAAGCATTTTCAGAGCAAACAGCAATTGCACAAGAATCCCAGATCGTGAGTGTACAGTAAAAAAAACGCATTCACCAACCCAAACAAATTTACACAGCCACCAGGTGTCAGAACTTGCATACCGTGTCACATAAAAACCTGCAATAGACAATTTGGAACTTGAGATAAAGAAATAAATTACAAACAAACATACAAATAAATATGACTTTGTACAGGAATGTTTTTTTTTTTTTTTGTTCATAAAAATTGTCACAGAAAAAGTTCCAGCAATGTTCTCTTACTCAACTACGTATCCATATTTCATAATATTTGCATCTTCATCAATGTCTCTGCATTCAGGCTGACTGATTAGCATGCACATTCAAAAATGATTAAAGAAAAAAAAGTTTTGTTCAGGATTTAGTTTAGTTTGACTTAAATTCTCTTAACAAAACCGGAGAAGTTCCTAAGCTACACAGTCTATGTAACCTAAATTTCATTAAAGGATAACAGCACAGATGCTATATATTGTTTTACAGTAGCTGTTCTGCCAGGTCTGTCTTATTGTGCCCTAAAAAACGGCCATTTTAAAATCAATGCTAAAAAAAAATAAAAAAAAACATTAGTCCTGCAAGCCGAAATACTGAATTAGGTCTTTTATACATGGTTTAATATTTCTGCCAATGTTACATAAGTGATCTGTTGCCTTGTTTGCTTTTGCCTTCTTTTTTTTTTTGCAAACAATGTAAAGTTTAAGTAAATCAATCTCCAAACTAACTCCAAATATTTTTTTAATTAATTATGTTAATAGGTCAGTCACACATGACAGACTGATATTTGAGAGAGAGAGATACTGTGTTTTTGTCTAGGTGACCCATGCAATCCGGCACAATCCACTTGCAGGCATCATGCACAGTGAAAGGCTTCCTGTTCATTACAAGGCAAAATAACTCTTGTGATTAAGGCACATAAATATTCAAAAAACATCACAGTACTGCATTTGAATCAATTTCTAAAACCAAATCGAACCTATTTTACATATTCAAAGTTTTGAAAAAAAGTGTCTTGTTACATGATTGTTCCGGCAACCTGATCTGGATTGACTCATCCAACACGTTTTTGTGTTTTTTTTTTTTTGGGGGGGGGGGGGGGGGGGGGGGGGTAATCATGACATATTCCTAAAATGTCTTTAAAACTCACAACCAGCCAAATGTCCTTTCTTCCCTTAGCAAAGTAAATAACGACTCCAGCAGATGCTCTCCTTGGCAAACTAAGAGGAAAAAAAGACGCATGGTCAAATGAAGTCACAGAGGTCCTCAAAAGTCCAGTTTGTTCTCCAAGAGCCAGTCACATGATGCAAAATTCTCATCACTGTTCTTCTGCTGTGAACATTATCAGGTCCTGGGAGTTCTTGTAAAAATGAAACTGTTTGAGAACAGTGAGAACATCACACACTGTTGAGGTATACAGTGGCATCTTTCTTTTGGTTCCATTTCTTAGCAGCAATATTGGATGTACTGACATCCAATATATATATATATATATATATATATATATATATATATATATATATATATATATATATATTTTATATATATATATATATATATATATATATATAAAGGGGGGGGGGGGTATCTTTATCCTAATGTTTTACAGTCTTATGAACATGTGCACTTCTGTCTTTTGTAATCCAGATTCTCCCGTTTTCACTTCCTCGGATGTTTACAGCAACTCCATCTTACTTTCATGCTTTTCATTTTCATCCTGTTCCAATATCCTTAAAAGAGAGTAAATCTTGGTCTTTGAGGGCTTTATTTTGTCCTGTTCATCCACAGTCTTTCACTGCAACAGCAAAAGAAAGAATAAATAAAACTCTTTTACAACAGGGTAGAATGACTAGACAAGTAATTCAGCATGCTTTGTAGGAGGCAGTTCACATATCCTGTTAAATGACACAAAGACCACATTGTAATTCGCAAAAGTGCATGCACTCTGAGGATAAAGAGATCCTTTAATTTCACAATCTTTTTGTTTGTTGGCATGGTAGACCAGAGGTTCCCAAATGGTTTCACTTCAGATTTTATATTGGATGTCAAGTGGTAACACAACAATGCATAGCTGGGACATTATGCAAACTTATTAAAGGGATAGATCATGTTGTTCCAAACCTGTATGAATTTCTTTTTTCTGTTGAACACAAAATATGATATTTTGAAGAATGTCTGTAATAGGGCTTGGCGATAAAACGATAACGATAATTATCGCGATATAATTTTTCTCGATAAAACGATATCAAGAGTTCGATAAATGTTCGATAATGTGTATGCGCCAAAAGCGGAACGAAACTCATTTGAACCGCGCGCCACACGGACCATTTATCCGCTCGGCTCAAAGTCCAAACGGCAGCGCAGCGCGAGCTCACTAGAGCCGATGCGTTTACTCTGATCGCTCTCGTCACGAGATCCAGTGAGAAGCGCTTGAATTCAGCGAAGAACACAATGTCTCAGTGATTTAAACCAGTTTAAAGGCAGATGAAGGCAGTTTTCGGTCGAAGTCCACAGTAGTCGATTGTCGAGTTCACGCGCGTGATCATAGGTAACTAAGCAACAGTGGAGAACTCGACAATCGACTACTGTGGACTTCGACCGAAAACAGTAAGTAAATACAGGTATGTGCGCTGGCTGAATTAACATAACTTTTATTCATATCTTTCACATCTACAGCAGTCAGATTCACCGTGTTCACTCTGAAGGAATCACTCACATGGCTGGGCACTTGTAATGACACATCAAGGATGTTAAGAGGCTAAAAGCAGGTTTAAAACTTGCCCCATTAAGTCAACAGGGTGCAAATTTTAAAAAGAGGATAACACGGTGTAGGCAACATAATTACAGTATTTAATCATGTATTTAGGCTACTGTTTTTCATACAAAGACCATAGAAACCATAACGTTACATTTTGCCATGATAGTGAGGTTATCATGATCTAAATGCATGATACTGGATGACCAATGGATAAGTTTAATAAAACTCAGACAGTCAGAATATTACATTTTACCAAATAAAAATTAGCACATGCAGAAACTAAGAAATTAATTGTCCAATAAAGATATTTATTTTGTTAAGGAAAAATGACAAATGTTTGAATGTTCTACCTCAGATTTGTGAAATGTTGACCAGTTTGGCAAGTGTTTGTCCTGATATGTTCTGACAATAAAGAGTAGTTTAAAACCACAATTAACGCTCTGGTTTCACTTTCACTTAGGAGCAAAAATCTGCCTTTAAACTTTAAAGAAATAAAGATTTGACTTTTATCGTGATAATTATCGATATCGACTGATATTATCGTGATTTTATTTTTATTTTTATTTTTTGGCCATATCGCCCAGCCCTAGTCTGTAACCAAACAGTTAATAGACCCCATTGACTTCCATAGTATTTGTTTTTCCTACTATGGGAGTCAATGGGTGCTTGGGCCTGTTTGGTTACCCATATTCTACAAAATATCGTCTTTTGTGTTCAGCAGAAGAAAGAAACTCATACAGGTTTGGAACAACATGAGAGTGAATAAATTATGACAAGTTTCATTTTTGGGTCACTATCCCTTTAATATGGCAGGCTGAAAAAGGCTGACAAGTTGTATATGCATAAAGTATTATAATATAAAGTGTTCTAGATTGCGGCAGCTCCAGTTTGCTATTACAGCTGACACAGACAATTGCAAAGACTTCAGATGGCGCCAACTCGACATACAAAACTATCAAATATTATCCTTATATTATAATCATTACAAGCACAAGTTGTAATTGCTGCCTAACATTTTCACTGGTTCTGCTTAAATTAATCGACGCACATAACATATTATATCAAGGCTGTATAATACAAATTACTTTGATACACTGATCTCTGGCTGATAACAGAATATTTCCAAAAATGTAACAATGAAACAAGCCTTTTCTGTAAAGCTGCTTCGGAAAAATATTTATTGTGAAAAGCGCCATACAAATAAACTTGAATTGAATTCAGTTTGTGACCAACTAATTGAGAACCACAGTTGTAGTAGGACATAAAACACTTTACTAATGGAATTTACTCTATGTTGTTTAGTCTACTACACTGAAATAGATTGCAGCCCAGAACAAAATGTCTCTTACTTCTGACGTGCTTGTCTGTGGAACAATCTCACTGAGTGAAATGACTTCGATATCCAAACTTTCCCCTGATGACTGAGCAGCTATACTGCTACGACTGGAAATGAAATGCATCAATAGACATTTATTATTAGTGAAAACAGTGAGTGTATGTGACAAAATGAATAGTAGTAGTTGTAAAACTTATCTTTCATCAAATTCAACCAAATCATCTAGTCCAGGGGTGTCAAAGTCAGTTCCTGGAGGGCCACAACCCTGCAGAGTTTAGCTTCAACCCTAATTAAACACACCTGATCAGCTAATCAAGGTCTTCAGGATTACCAGAAACTTCCAGGCATGTGTTTTTGGAGCTGGCTGGAGCTAAACTCTGCAGGACAGTGGCCCTCCAGGAGCTGACTTTGACACCCCTGATCTAGTCTAAACATCACATACCTCAGAACTGGAGTGTTCGTGGAGGGCCGAGAGCTTCCAGGAGAGGTTGCTGACAGGGTTGTATCAGCTGAGCTACTCGTGATCTCATCTTCAGTAACCTGTTGCGGGAGCAGGTCAGGACGAGCACCTGAAAAGAGAAGAAGTGCCAAAAGAGTGAGCGCTTCTTAGTCAATAATGATTTAGTCAGGGTTGAAGGGGAAATCATGTTGATAATGTCTCAATCTAGGCCTCTAAAATGTCAGATGATTCAAATGCAAAAACCTCAGAGAACTGGACAGGCTTTATTACATGCATGTGCTGTAGGGGGCAGACATTTACAGCTCTCATTTGCTCTGTTATCAGCACACAAGGGCATCTAACTTTTAAACTACACCGTTATCATGCAGTATCTGCTAGCATTGAAAACATAGCACAACATGAACAATGTTTTCCATAATAGCAAGGGCAAGTTAAGCAACCCTGGCCACCGCTGAGACCCACAAGTAGATAGAAAGACCCACAAGTAGAATCTAAGTATATAGATTGCAGGCAAAAAAGTAAGAGACCCATTCTTCTCAGATCAGAGAGTTTATACATTTATCAAAATCAAGCAATCATCAAAACAACACAGATGTAGAATATGTCAGTACCATATCAATTAGGTCAATATTGGAGATGTTTTTTAAAAAAATATATAAAAAAAAACGTTTTTTTGGTTGCTATTAAAGTAAATTGGTTGCTATTAAAGTAAATGTGATGAAATTGAAGCACCGAAAGACCTTCCGTATTTTGATATATCTGAGTTTTAAGGATAACTGAAAGAAAAAAAATGCAGGATGGAGACTTGGTTCTATTCATCTGGTGTTGATTGCATTTTGAGATGTGGGTGTTGAATTCTAAAGTGGAGGCAGATGAATGCAAGCTTGAGGTTTAAGCAGATTAGTTATGATATTGTGATTAAAAATTTGCCAAAATGTCCATCTTGGGGACTTTTAATTTAAACCACCTGCTCTCTCTGTCATTTAATGTTAATCAAACAACAAAAGAAAAGGTTGGGGGTCATTTTTAGGTTTTTATGAACGCATTGACAGTGACAGGGGCCCCCGGACAAAGTTTGGCTTAGAGCCCCCAGAAGTCCAGGACCTGCCCTGGACAACAGTATAGAATTTTACTATCTATATCTATGCATCCCAACGCAGAATCACCAAGGAAACTTCCAAAACTGGTTGAGGAAACAATCTCAACTATTTTTGAAAGAATTATTTTGGTTACCACAAGAATTTACAGTCTTATCTTGCTCAGACAGCCTGCTTAACCTTCCTTTTTCTATTTATCTCTCAATGTGTTCTCCTACCGCTGTCTCCTTGAGAGTCTGGGCTGGACAGCTGCACTGTAGTCTGCTGTGGCTGTGTTTGTTCTGCTGCTACAGGAAGGGATTGTTGTGACTGTCCAGATACTGCGATGTTTGACTTCTTCCCAACAGACACGGTTCCTCCTCGACTTTTCTTTGAGGGAGATGTTTTTACTAGCGTAAGAAAGAAAAAATAATCTTTAATGTGTCAGCACTTAAATGCAGCAGTTACAAATGTTTCAATGTAACTATCAAACTTACAAGTTGGTCTTTTAAAGACTGCGCTGCACATAAACTTCTGGAAACGATCTGCGTAGAAACTTGGCCGGTGCACGGATACCGTGTCCTGCAGAGGACATCATCAAATAGTAGACAAAACATAAATATAATTTTTTTATTTGTTAAGTGCGCTTTTTATTCAGTGTTTGATATGGGGTGTGTGACATACCCCATCATGCAGCAGAGCTTTCCATGAATGCTCCAACTTCTTTACAAGCCTAAATACAGAATGTTATTAGTAAGTTATAGGGATTTATTATGAAGAAAACACAAAGATGTGGAAATAAAGTCTACCTATAAGATTGAAGGATATCAATGATGCCGATGAAAACCAGCAACCTTTCTCCTTTTGAACTGAATGCTGGAATTCCTCCCATACTGCAAAGAAAGAAAGAATATTGCACGTCAACAGTTGTGCAGGCACAAAGTAATAATTTCTCAGTAAGAATAATCATAACAGTACAATAGCATCTACAAACTAGGGATGTCACACTGAGTGACTATACCTAAATTTTTTCTCATATTTTTTGGTTTTAATATTTATCTGCGTTGAATTTTTTTTTTATTCCAAATAAATGCTGTTCTTTTGAACTTTTGATTCATCAAAAAATTCTGGGGGAAATTTTTTTATCAGTTTGCACAAATATTATGCAGCACAACAGTTTTTAACATTGATAATAAGAAATGTTCCTTGAGCAGCAAATCAGCATATTAAGATCATGTGACACTGAAGACTAGAGTAATGTATGCTGAAAATTCAGTTTTGCCATCACAGGAATAATTTACATTTGAAAAAATATTAAAATAGAAAACAGCTATTTTAAATTGTAATAATGCTTTGACTAGGGCTGTACTGTCCTAGTCGATTAGTTGGTCGATACGTTCTGGTTCGACCAAAATTCTGATTGGTCGATTTTCTGCCGGTTTATTTCATCAGTTTTGCCACGCTAAGGCACGCTCATTTCATCAGGTGGAAAGCACTAACTAATGGGTGTGTTTTCAGAGTACCCTTGTTTCACTGTAACAGTCTGTCTTCAAAACACCCCCCTTGTTTTCACCTTTTTTGGATTATTTCAACCCAAGAGAGAGCGTCGAGCGTAGAAGGTTTGATGCTGAATATTATTTATTTAATTGTGAGAGCATTTAATAGTCAGTCCTCTTCTAACATGTCAACAACAAAGAAATCGACAGTGTGGCAGCATTTTGTTAAAATTGATAACAGGAAAAAGGTCGAATGCAAAGTTTGCAAGCAACAGTTTTCCACAGCTTGATGACAAACATGACATATCATCTAAAAGTGGTAAGCTCACTTGTCTGCGTTAGCTTGCCCTGTCTGTTTTGAGTAGGCTATGAACATATCAGAATTTGCATATTTCAATGTTTTAGTGTGATAACCTAACTTTTTTATTTTTTATTTGGAGCCTAATGCGCAATTGCGCTGTGCTGTTGGTTGTGTTAGTTTTGAGCCTAGGATGCTTTATTTTTCAGTTATGCACTTTATTTCGTTTCTGCTCTTGATCTGGTTTGTTTAATAAATATAATTTTTTTATTAAAGTGGACGTGCCTTTTGTGTTTATTAAGAGTAAAAGCTTTAAGTTAATAGTCTATTCGTGTCTCAGCTGCGAAGCTGAGCTCATGTTCAGCCTCGCTCGGTGCGAGGACATGCACGGTGAAATGATAGTGTCTGACAGTTATAACTTATTATTATAACATATGACAAAAATAATTGTCTAAATTATGTTGCATATTCCTCAACAGTTCTTGTGATGATATCACTACTTGACAACATAGTACTATTTTCGGAAATCATAAGCTATGATATTGCGCGCAGGTGCACGTGATGCAGCGCTGTCAGAGCTGACAGACTCGAGTGTCAGACTCATTTCAGTGCAAAATAATTAGGTCAAAAACGATTTAATATACTGCAAATAGCCTACTAGTTGTTTATGGTTATTTATAATTCATTTAGGCGGACAACAAGGCTACCAAGTACTGCGCACAGTGCGCATCTAATTAATTTAACGTTTTTTTTCTAACGTCATTTTTAGTCGATTTTAGTCGATTTTTAGTCGAAAATTTCAGGACTTCAGTCGACCAAGATTTTCTTTGGTTGAGTACAGCCCTAGCTTTGACTGTATCAATAACTGTGGTCAAATAAATGCAGTCTTGCATCAGAGACCCATTTCAAAAATATTACCGACCATTAACTTTTAAACAGTGTAAATTCTTACAAAAAATATAGCCATATAGTTATATAGCAAACACATACAGACAGTCTTGTGGTATTTTTTGGTGCTTTGCGGTTTCAGCGGTGCCAGCCAAAGGTTGATCACTCACCTTTCGTAGGGCTGTGGTGAAGTATTGCCCTTCGTCTCCCCTTGAATAGACTCAATGGCTGTGCAATAAAGGGGCTTCTGGCCTGGTGCCTTTTTCTGGGTATCGGGCACTGCAGTAGACACCTCTTCACCTGCCCTGTCCAAGTTGTGGATACCCATCAGCAGACTGTAGTCCATGATCTTAAAGCTCTGTAGTACCTATAGATAAAAGGATATATAGAAGTGTGACAGGCACATTTAGCAGATTCAAAATGTAGAATGGTTCAACCAAATAGGTTTTTAAATGGGTCATGAATTGAGAATTAGAGGTCACTGTGCTATAAAAATATCCTGTAAAATTCAGAACTCAAAACTTTCTTGTTAGTCCAAAAATAGCTTTTATTAAAAATCAAGTTCAGAAAATGACTCGTTGCAGATTTTGTCGCATTATCACATCATAGTGCGATGAAAGGGCGCCTCTGCAGAAGATTAACGCCTACTTCTACATCATTGCCTCTTCAGCCCCACCCACCGATTCACGTATGTCATGTAGTAGTAAATACGAGACATATGCAAACACAGAATTACTCCGGCAACAAAACCATAGAGATGCTTCTAAGGTTTACGAAGTGTTTATGCATTCAGATCAAAAAGAAGGTCGAAAGCACTTGTCAGAGGCACAAAACTTATTTTAGCTTTAGGTAAGTGCTTATTACCAACAAAATCCAATCAGAATTTAATTTTATATAAGAATTAAGATTATATGTGTTTGCGCTTGTTATAATAGGAAGCAACATAATAGGCACATGACGACAGGGAGGTGACAGGCGAGTTACCCCTCCCACCTCTGCTAGTTTTACTGAGATTTCTTATCCCGTGCAAATTGGCCATGAATATTACAGACGTCCTATGGTAAAGTTACATTACTCCATCTACCCTTGTAAAACTAATCCTGTCCAAATAGGGCTTAACATTTAGAAAACTTTATTTTTAACAAAGTTTAAGTCAGATCGCATCAGTAAGACACTGTTTGTTTGCTTCATTTACTGCATATTCATTTTTGAACAAGACAAAGTTTGACGCAGACTTTTCAGATAGACTGAAAATAAAAGATGCAGTTAGATCCTACAGTAATGTTGCATTACACAAGTGTGAGTAACAGTGTTTATACCATGTTGCTTTGGCTCATACAGATCATTTGATATGTACTGAGTATTTATACTGTAGCGCCGCAGTCAAACTGAATAGTTGTGATAGTTGCATTTGCAGTTCTTTCTTGCATTTATGGGGTTAATGAGTTGGATTATCAGATACAGAAGCATATAGAGAATGCTGCTTTTGTTATTGTTTTGATTCTAAGCCATTCACTGTGATGATCATGAAAAGCTTCAGTGAGCGACATCTGTTTTTTTTATCAGTAAGACATTACAACACGCTGCATTTTATTTAAAACACGACATTGCAAATGACAATGTATACGATTTTCACTTCATCGAAAAGGATGAACTATGAATAGCCTATAAGACAGTGTGACAAAAAAAATGATACATTCATTTATAATTCCATTTACAAGAAACAAACACCGTAAAAGTCATCCTTTTTCAATTACAACTGTGGTAACTCCAAGTACTTAAACTTTAATTTGCCACAACCAAGACTTGTAAACCATTTAACACACATAAATGTTTCACAATGTTGGCAAATGTTTCTATGTAACAAGATATTTTTCAGCATTGGAAGTTTTCGAAACAATGCCACATGTGAAATGGCGGGGAAGTTATTATTTTAATATGCAAATATGTTAGCCATTTATAGCTGCTGGCGTTTTGAAAGTCTTGAATATTTACTTCCAAGTCTTGAATGTGGTACGCCCATCAAAACAGAGTGTTTGAAAGAGAAGGTCAAAAACAGGATAGAAAATAGCTTTTTACTTCTAAATGAGATGTTTTTTGATGTAAAAATCTTGATAAGATCCTAAGTGGACCTCAGAGAACATTATAAAGTAAAAAAAAAAAAAAAATGTAGTTCATATCTCCTTTTTTTAAAAGAATGGATTTAACCTGGGGCGGTTATAGGGTCGGTGGATATTTGGGGCTTAGCCCAGACTTCTGTGGATGCATATGGAGCCATCCTTTTAATATTGGAATGTTAGCTATATACTATAAAATATTACTGTATATCAGGTTCTCAAACTTTTTTCGGTCTCGCCCCCTATAAACCTTTAAAAAACTATTTTGGTTCGATTCTGAGAACACTATGAAATATGTTGTGTGCCTTATTCTGTGCCTTATTCATCTCACAGAAGGATGTTATGTCAAGCACTCAACTGATGTTATGAAGTGAGTAAAAATATGTTGCTAAATGTTGTCTTTTGTTGGACAAGAGGTTCATAAATGCTTCTCATGTTTGGAAAGATGTTTGACGCATGTTGCTTTTTCAAATGCATGTTATAAGAGACACAAACTAGCAATGCTTTAAGACAGAGCAGCATTTACTGATCACAGAGCCGTGCTTCACTGACAAGCTGCACATAAAAAATAATTCTTGTTTACATTCTATCCTCTTTACTTGTCCTTTATGTCGACAATCACTCCTGTAGCTCAACCAGTAGAGCATGGCACTAGTAATGCCAAGGTCATGGGTTTGATTAATAGAGAATACATGTACTGAAGGAATGAATATGTGACCCTGGATGACAAAACCAGTCACATGGGTCAATTTTTTTAGATTGACATTTACACATCCTATGAAAGCTGTATAAATAATTTTTCCATTGATGTATGGTTTGTTAGGATAAGACAATATTTGGCAGACAACTATTTGAGAATCTGGAATCTGAGGGTGCAAAAAAAATCTAAACATTGAGAAAATCGCCTTTAAAGTTGTTCATTTATGTTCGCGATTGTGCTGCATTCACTCACAAAAATAAATGTTTTATATATTTATGGTAGGAAATTTACAAAATATCTTCATGGAACATGATCTTTACTTAATATCCTAATGATTTTTGGCATAAAAGAAAAATCGATAATTTTGACCCATACAATGTATTGTTGGCTATTGCCACAAATATACCCATGTGATTGGGTTTGTGATCCAGGGTAACATATCTTAAATGCAATGTAAGTGGCTCTGAATAAATGGGTATGCCAAATGCATAAATGTATATGTAACTTCTGTCTCCTTACCCGACAGTCTCTCTGAATGGTCCTACAGAGGGCGTTGTAGTGGTCACTCTCCAGCAGTATGCCCTCAGGCATGTCCTGCATAAAGTCTAGGTCTTTGAACGTGGGCACACCCTTGGACTTTTCTTTCGGCGAAGCACGTCGCTTGTATGTGGACCCCTTCAGGTCGAATTTAAGGTGCATGGGTACAGCGCATGGCAGCAGGTTGTTCATCACTACGATTCGGATGTTCTTCCCCTCTGCCTGAACGCAGTAGAGACCGTAGAACTTGGGAAGCAGCGTACGCATGTTCTGGTTCAGGTTCTAGAAGACAAATGGTGAATTATATGAAGGAAACTACTATGCTTATAATGTTCAAACAACAAAAGAATGAACTAGAAAGCATTTTAGAATTAAACAATTTTTTAGTAAATAAATTAGTGCTGTCAAAATTAACACGTTAACACACATAATAATTTTTTCAGTTTAACACGTTAAAAATATTTAACGCAATTAACTCAGCATTTGTTTTTTCCAGTCATCCTTTGGCTAGTGTAACATAATATGACCACGCTCTTATTCAGGCAAATGCTTTTAAAACATTCAAGTGCGATAAGTCACAAAAGAAAACGCGGGTCTGTGAATCTCCTGTCTGTGTGACACACACACGATTCATGCGCAAAGAAAGCCCAGCAAATGACTCCCTCTCGTGACGTAATATGATGCGATGTTAAAAAAAAAAAGGAAACCGTCACGTTTTCTACTAAATTTGTGCCCTTATGTCTTGCAAACAATTGTAAATTCTGCATTAACTTTTCATATGGTACTTTTAATACAAGGTTAATAAAAATAAAAAAAAACCTGCAATATGCCCTTTAAGGATAATCAAAGAACAAAAGAAAAATCACTCACTGCTCGTGACTGAATAACTTTTGTAGCTTTAAGGATTAGTTTATATTTAATTTATAATATATGCAGTGAAGACTGTTAGACCTAACTGAAAATCTTAAAGCACTGTTTACAAGATTAAATGGATCAAAAACAACGAAAACCTGGTCTGACACTGGGATAATAGAAAAAATTTAGCCCTGATATATTGAAGGGGCACGGGTAAAAGTGACATTTATTAATGGGTTTATGTGAAGATAGTTTTAGAGGGCGCCTATTATGCAAAATTCACTTTTACATGGCGTTTGAACATAAATGTGTGTTGGCAGTGTGTGTACAGTGTACACAACCACCCTATGATGATAAAAATCCACCCAGTGCTCTTTTTTTTTTAAATCCCCATAAATCATAAACACTGTCTCAGAACAAGCCATTCCCAGATTCAGGGCAATGTGATGTACTTTTGCACAAGCCCCGCCCACGACTGTTGATTGACACTGCAGTTTTTAGCGTAGACCCGCCCTGAGTGAGATGTACACAGTCCACCATTTTTTCGACGCCGGAGCAGCTGTAGACAAGAATCTCTTCTAAAGCGATTGAGGTGTTTTGTTGTTGGATGTAAGAATGAACATAGCAGTCTTCATGTACTCTCGTTGTTACTCGAGGATGGATCTGTACTGTTCGTGATCCAGCTTACAGTCTCCAGAGATAGGCCTAACGTTACTGATCACAGCAGAAATGAAAGAGAGAGCGCGCACTTTATGACAGCTCATCGAGTCGTTTTACGAATATAAAGTTTACCAGTTTATTAAGCACCCAGTGAAAAGGTGTGTATACATTTGTTTACTGTTAGTTGTAATGAGTGTTTTGTGTACTTCGCTGTGTATGTTGATGATAATGAAAGGAAGAGAGAGAGAGTTTATGGATAAGACTTAAATGCACACTTATGTTTATTCAGCTCTTACAGTGATTCTCTGGAGTAAAACTAACGCTTCATCTTTTGTGTTAATTAACTTTATTAATAAACTAATAAACCAATAAACTTTATTGAACTCATTTAACATACATAAATGTTTCACAATGTTGGCAAATGTTTCTATGTAACAAGATATTTTTCAGCATTGGATGTTTTCGAAACAATGCCACGTGTGTAATGGCGGGGAAGTTATTTTAATATGCAAATATGTTAGCCATTTATAGCTGCTGGCGTTTTGAAAGTCTTGAATATTTACTTCCAAGTCTTGAATGTGGTACGCCCATCAAAACAGAGTGTTTGAAAGAGAAGGTCAAAAACAGGATAGAAAATAGCTTTTTACTTCTAAATGAGATGTTTTTTGATGTAAAAATCTTGATAACATCCTAAGTGGACCTCAGAGAACATTATAAAGTAAAAAAAAAAAAAAAATGTAGTTCATATCTCCTTTTTTTAAAAGAATGGATTTAACCTGGGGCGGTTATAGGGTCGGTGGATATTTGGGGCTTAGCCCAGACTTCTGTGGATGCATATGGAGCCATCCTTTTAATATTGGAATGTTAGCTATATACTATAAAATATTACTGTATATCAGGTTCTCAAACTTTTTTCGGTCTCGCCCCCTATAAACCTTTAAAAAACTATTTTGGTTCGATTCTGAGAACACTATGAAATATGTTGTGTGCCTTATTCTGTGCCTTATTCATCTCACAGAAGGATGTTATGTCAAGCACTCAACTGATGTTATGAAGCGAGTAAAAACATGTTACTAAATGTTGTCTTTTGTTGGACAAGAGGTTCATAAAAGCTTCTCATGTTTGGAAAGATGTTTGACACATCTTGCTTTCTCAAATGCATGTTATAAGAGACACAAACTAGCAATGCTTTAAGACAGAGCAGCATTTACTGATCACAGAGCCGTGCTTCACTGACAAGCTGCACATAAAAAAATTATTCTTGTTTACATTAGGCTTGGCGCGATAGTCGGTGTTACCGGTGTTACACGGTGTTCAGTCGCAACACCGGTTTCATCACTTGCCTACCGCAGCACCGCAAAAAATTTTTTTAAAGCAATTACGCAGTATCCATATTTTCTGTCACCAGTTGACTAGCGTTGTATGATCATGCTCAACCATTCAAGCGTGACAAAACAAGAGACCGCGCTGTAAGTCCTGCCTTTTACACATGCACACACACACACACACACGAAAAAGACGCGCGTCAGTATCGAGTTCTCTTTTCGCCCTTGAACAAGGATTGGTATACCGGTAGCCTAATAATCATGAATGCACTCTCTTGTGTGCATGAATTAA
Organism: Abramis brama; assembly: GCF_963993115.1. Classification (NCBI taxonomy): domain Eukaryota; kingdom Metazoa; phylum Chordata; class Actinopteri; order Cypriniformes; family Leuciscidae; genus Abramis; species Abramis brama. The sequence continues at coordinate 12,587,185 of NC_139974.1, forward strand.
TCTTTTAACACATCTCCGGCGAACTTTTCACGCAAAAGAAAAACTCATAAATCGCAGTGAAATTCATGTGGCGTTTCCTGTTGGAACGAGGTTGTTCGTTAAATTCACACGAGCTCTAAACGAATGCGAGACTGCTGCGATTAGTCAAAATTTATTAATGAAACAAAATCAGAGGGAATAGTTTCTTTAATGTATTTTTTCACCGGTTGGCCGGTCACACGGCTTTCATAGTTTTCAGTTAGGCTAGTGCGGAGATTCCGGGTTTCCCGATAACGATGTATCTAAGCTCTTAAGAGCGTTCTCTATGTGCAAGGTTACGCTCGTCACACGCCGCAATTCCACGCGCGTTTCCCAAAAATGCACTTAACATGAATGCGCGAGAACGCGTTCCTGCTACTTAAGAGTCGCTGTCCATTCGTGAAGTGATGAAATGTAACCTTACATGGTGTATTCTTATTCTTTTTAATAAACGTTTTATGTTTAATATTAGGGCTGGGTAAAAAATATCGATTTCTCGATTTTAATCGATTCTCATTTTTACGAAACGATATCGATTCTTAAATCCCAAGAATCGATTAGTCATCCTGTTTTCAGTGATGAATGAATGGAGCATTGTTGCGTGCATCCCATTCAATAAATCGCAATAATCTTTGTGCTTTGTTATTATTAATATGAAACAAAGTCTCAGATTTCAAATTACGTCCATGTTCTTATGAAATTCAAAAACATAAATACCGTTTTGGCGCTGTGGCGTGAGATCGCTCTTGCTCAGCTCAAGAGAAGCAGCAGCGCGGAGCGCACACAATCTTCTCTTCCGCCTTAATAATATCCGTTACAGCGCGAGATAAACATGAATGAGCGTCTGAAAGTGTGTTAAAAGGTAGAGTACAAATTATCGAAGTCCGTATCGTCACATGGAATCGCTCAATCAGTGTTTCAACCGTGGAAAGACGTTAGTAAACAATGTCATGTAACGTCACATTTACCTCAGAAAAAACATATCCAGTGACCATAAACTCGTTAGTCAGCTAGAAAAATTAACTCTAGAGAGGAGCATTTTGTTAAATATATGCACCATATTACATATTCATTATATTTTTTAATGTTCTTCAATATTTAATGCATGTTTGAATAAATCTGGAAAGTTTTTTTATGATAACCACCATTTAAATTTGTATATAATTTCATATAACTTTATTATTATAAAAATAAACAAGTGTATTTTAAGTGTTTGTATACAAATCAAATCAGTTATTTTTTACCTTCAATATTAGAGTAGGCTAATGAAGCCTATAGGCTACAACTGACTCCCATAGTTTACAATAATAGTTAAGAGATTTGTTTTCCTTGAGAAAATTTGCAATGTATTGTACCTGATATCCAAAATAATCGATATTGAATCGAATCGAATCGTAATCGAAATCGAATCGAATTGCAAGCTTGTGAATCTAAATCGAATCGAATTGTGAAATTTGTGTCAATACCCAGCCCTATTTAATATAAGTTGCGTTTGCGTTTTTCAAGAATAATAACGAACCCACCATTCAAACACTGTGGTTGAATCCGAAATCGCGCCCTATACCCTCAAATAGGGCGTTATTGTTCTCAACATGATCTCAAGCAGTGAAAAATAGAGGACACTGACAACGCGCGGAAAAGACAGGACCAAGCAGGTAATATTTAATATGAAACTAAGTCTCAACTTTCAATTTTGGTCAGTCAAATATAAAATAGGCCTACCGTTTTTTGGCTCTTTAATGTGTTGTGACAGATTGCCTCAGTTAAAGCCAAGTTCAAATCCACCGAAGTTAATCAATAACTCTTCTGACTGCTTTGTCGCACAAAAATGGTGGAATTTGATTGGTCAGATCGCATGTCAATCAAACTCAATAAGAATGATGAATTGACGCCATGTAAAAAAAAAAAAAAATTACATTACTCTAACACCCCCCACCCCCACGATGAAACCGGTAATACCGGTGTTGTCACAAGTCGATTAACCGGTGGGAGAATATTATCACCGCCACATCTCTAGTTTACATTCTATCCTCTTTACTTGTCCTTTATGTCGACAATCACTCCTGTAGCTCAACCAGTAGAGCATGGCACTAGAAATGCCAAGGTCATGGGTTTGATTAATAGAGAATACATGTACTGAAGGAATGAATATGTGACCCTGGACGGCAAAACCAGTCACATCTATTTTTTTAAATTGACATTTACACATCCTATGAAAGCTGTATAAACACGTTTTCCATCGATGTATGGTTTGTTAGGATAAGACAATATTTGGTAGAGATACAACTATTTGAGAATCTGGAATCTGAGGGTGCAAAAAAATCTAAACATTGAGAAAATCGCCTTTGAAGTTGTCCATTTATGTTCGCGATTGTGCTGCATTCACTCACAAAAATAAATGTTTTATATATTTATGGTAGGAAATTTACAAAATATCTTCATGGAACATGATCTTTACTTAATATCCTAATGATTTTTGGCATAAAAGAAAAATCGATAATTTTGACCAATACCATGTATTGTTGGCTATTGCCACAAATATACCCATGTGACTGGGTTTGTGATCCAGGGTCACATAGCCTATCTTGAATGCAATGTAAGTGGCTCTGAATAAATGGGTATGCCAAATGCATAAATATAAACTTTACTGAACTCATCAGTATATATTTGGCCATCATTCGGACACAGTCCGCTACAACAGGCTTTCACTAATAGTGGATAAAAGCAAGATGAAAAATAAGTTATAACCATAATTAAACTAGACTATACCTGTTCTATTTCTATACAGCATATATTCTCTGACTCTGTGGGCATTATTGTTTGACTCCGGGTCGAAATGAACAGCTAGTGAGAGTTTCTATTTTGATATTATCAGATGAGATTGCCGGCGGCAACAGATCATTTGCATTTAAAGGGATACACACTAAAACGGTGCATTTTTCTGAGCCCCAAAAAGTGACAATTTAAACATGCTGTAAAAAATGATCTGCTGGGTATTTTGAGCTAAAACTTCACATACACACTCTGGGGACATCAGAGACTTATTTTACATCTTGTGAAAAGGGGCACCCTTTAAGTTCACTTAAATTAAAAGTTGTTGTATTTTTTAAAGCCTAATAAATGTTCAAATGTATACCTTTCAATTATACTGTAATGCTGAATGGCTATAATTAATGGCAAAAACTGAGGGGGAAAAAATCTATTTCATAGAGACATCAGTAGCGGTGACGCCTTCTTTCATAAAAAGATTCAATTAAACAAATATTTAAAATATAGACAACGGTCTATGTTGTTTCTACATTATTTTGGAGATTAAATGTGAAATTATTACAATATAAAAATATACTTAAAAATGTCAATGTTAGGTGCAATTAATTGCAATCAATTACAGTTAATTAAATCGCAATTAAATTACGAATCAGTTAATTTAATTGATTGACAGCACTAAAATAAATAGAAAGAAACCCTCACTTACCATGAAGTAACCTGGCAGGAGTGTTTGCAAGAATTCTGCCTCTTTGTGTTGTACCGTCTTAATGATAAACTCATCATCGGCAGAAACGTAGAAGAGAGACCCGCTTGCTCCAGGGTTAGACAACTCGATAAGGGGTTCATTACAAAGAGAGTACTGCAGAAAACACACACACACACAGCAGATAACATATGACTGGAGTGTTGCACGTGTCCATCACTGAGAAGAGCTTTTGTTCATTAAATTGTAATCTCAAGCAAGAAAAAAAAAACAATAATACTATAATCCCATTAAAAAAGAACTTGGACTGAACAAGACAAAACCAAATCAACCTTTTTAGATGGAAATGAATTGATCACGTTCATCTTACATTCCGTTTTTATGGTTTTTCCAGTTAAAAAGATTTTTTTATTATTTTGATTCAGAATGATGTGATAATGAACCATTCAGATCATTTTATGAACCTTGACCAATTAATTGAAAAATAACCACCCCAGAATGGCTTTCAAGCAAGTTTAACTCTACACAAAATCAACAGAAATTTCCAGCTGATGAAATATTTTAGTCATTCACAAAGATTCCAGTAAAACAAATCCCATGACTATTACAGGCCTAAAACACACAATTTTAAAATTCCCATATATTTCCAGGAAACCATGGGAACCCTGTTTAATGAACAAACAAGATTACCAGGTAGTCATCAGGTCGGATCCCAAACATCTCTCTGAAGTAGCGGAATGCAATGGGAGCGTAAGTTTTAAACTTGAAGTCACCATGGTGATGACCTGGAGTTGAGCTACTGCCTTGACTGAGAGGAAGACAAATACAAGCACGTTTAAGTACACAATGTGTAAAACGTTCCTTCATCTCATAGCTACTCTAACTCTATGCAGACACGTGTACAAACGCACCTGGGAAAGAAGATGCTTTCTACCACTTCGAAGTCCTGCATGAGCACATCTCTCTCTGGCTTCTGGCTCAAGCTTCCCACGCTGTGTGTGATGCCCAGCTGAATGGCACCTTTCAAGGCTGATGATGTGGTCTAAAGATTTTCAACAGAGGGCACAAGATGAGCAGAATAAGAACATGGTAATGTGTAAAGGCCCGTTCACACAAAGAACGATAACTAAAAAAGTTATCATCTTTCATCAGCTGGAAAACAATTTGTTCTGAAAGTGATTACAGTGATATTGTTTCTCTGTGCCGTTATCGTTATAGTGTGGACTCTGCTATTCTTTTATATTAAGAACGATTTTTAGAACTATGTCGTTATCGTTATAATTATCGTCCTTGGTGTAAACGGGCCTTGGTACACAAAAATACAAGACAGTTAATCTGTGACTACGCAGAAATATAGCACTAATGCATGGGTCTTTGCATGTGATTTAATAAAACTGAAAGGGAGTAGCAATAACACAAGGCCTGCTAGTTTTACCTGTATGTACATGCCCATACCATTTACTAGGCTGTCATTGTGCCACACAAACAACAGATAACACAATAATAATATGTAGATATGACAGATTCAGGAATGTGTCATTAAACTGAGATTGGAAGTTGAACTGCTGATTCTTTTGATCTGGTCTCTCCAACAAGCATCTATTTTGAAATATTTACAGGATATCAAAAATACACAGCTCAAACCTTTTTATACGTAGTCTCCCCAGTAGGGTCAATTCCTCGGTGGCCCAAGGTCTTCTTGTTCGTCTGGGATGAGCTTGAGATGCTCAGACCCTGAAAGATAATGACTGCTCAATAAACACATCAGACAAGACAAAACTTAAAACCATATTATATTTAAAGCATTAATCATTTGAATCAATTATAGAATGGTGCAATTATCATGATTTCACTGGGAGATTTTTCTGTACATAGATTATACATGATTATAAAGTGAGCGCTCTTAGCTCGCATCCTGTTGATAACCCATTTTCATGCTGCTCAGTACACTGCAAAGTTTCTGGATTTACAACTGTAATGACAGATTGAATCTGAAACTACAATGACTGACAGCTATATAACCATAGCAACAGATGGAACAGAACAATATGATATTGTATGTCAAAATATATGCAAACTAATAGACCTGCCACATGTTCTGTGTATGTGTTTCTTTGTCCTTCATTGGATTACAAATTTTTCACTTGATCTTTAACTATGACTACTTAGAAACATTTGAAGACAATAATTAATTTATATTTTCAAATAGTTAACTAAAATAGTAAATTAGTTTTTACAATGGTATCTAAATTGGTACAAAGAAGAGAGAACCATGAGATTTTTCTGGTATTGGTACCGACTACTGGAATTTTAGTACAGTGACAGGACAATGTGAAGTAGAATGTGAATTTGAAACTATTAAAGCAACAAAAAAAAAGCATATAATTACCTCCGAAGAAGCCATCTTTCGATTTCCAGGAACACCTACAGTAGGAAAAAAAACTTCTCCATGAAAATGACTAGTGAAAAAAAGCCATTAGGCATTACGGTGCATGTATGGATTGCAGCTAGTTGAATTATAATAAAGTATAAGATTCTTGCCAAGTAAAAAAACAGAGCTCATACAAATTATCTTCTTAGACTTTGCACTATGCACTTTTCCCTATGCACTGGGATCCTAACCAGACACTGAAGTGATTATAATCTGCTTTTGTGTGAAAAGCTACACCACAAATAAAATGCAAAAAAATGCAAATACGAATGCTAAATAGCTTTTCAGACTTGAGATGTGTCGTTAACCACAATTGTGAGTGTAAACATGCAGCATGCACAGACACCTGGGTTTCAATTCCTTTGTTCTTCCAAGAAAACACTGTAACCCAATCACACCAGCTGAGTCTGAGGTGGCACTACGATTAAAATAAAGACAAGCTCAACCCAAGCAGTCATGGGCCTACTACAGATTGTCTACAACACTGATATTCAAATTAGAGATCATATGCAAACACAGTCAGCCACACATGTGCTTTTACACACATGCATGTACCTTTCTGCTGGAATAACCTCCAAAATAAAGACATCTGAAGAGTGACAACAGTGATTAAAGAAACAAAACACACAAAAAAAATTCTAATTCTACCATCACTAATGAAATATTAAAAAGTAAGCATTTTTAACAGTCCATTATCATCTCTCATTTTGTTAGAAAGCATTCATCACTTATCTGAGCACCATAATACACATTTATATTATATATGTGTCGCTAAACGCTATTATAAGAGCTATTGGATATCTGCAAATTATAAAATCATCATGTGTGCTAAACTGAAGGGCAACAAAAAAGGAAGAAAAAATAATAATGAACAACATCCTGCCAGCAAATAAACTACAAAATCTAGGTGAATTAGCTTATTATTTTGATGAATAAATGGCAAATTTTACCATTCTATGTTATTTTTTTAAAAAATCAATAGTTTTGTATGCTCTAGTGCCAGTCAAAGGTTCGGAAACAATACTATTTTTAATGTTTTGGAAAAAAGTCTCTTCATCAAGCCCACATTTATTTGATCAAAAACACAGACAATACAGTAATATTGAGAAATAGGCCTATTATTACAATTTAAAAAATGTTTTTCCTTTTTTAAATATACTTTAAAATATAAACAAAGCTTAATTTTCATCAGCCATTACTCCAGTCTTCTTTTTTGAAGAAATGCTGTTCTTTAAAAAAAACAAAAACATCAAAGAATCCTGAAAAAGTATCACAGGTTCCAAAAATATATTAAGCATCACAAATGTTTCCAACAATAATGATAACAGAGTATCAAATCAGCATATTAGAATGATTTCTGAAGGATCATGTGACACTGAATACTGGAGTAATGGCTGATGTAAATCCAGCTTTGCATCACAGAAATAAATTATAATTGAAAGTATATTAAACTAGAAAACCACTGAAATAATATTTCACAATATTACAGGGTTTTTTTTCTGTAGTTTTGATCAAATATATGAGGCTTGATGAGAATTAGAGACTTCTTTCAAAAATATTAAAAACTGTAATGTTTCCAAACTTTTGACCGGTACTAATACTAATATATATATATATATATATATATATATATATATATAATGTATGGTTCAGTGTACTAGCCTATACAGTGGTGATTGTTCCACGTGTGCTCAAAGCACCATAACTACACATTTCTTGCATTTAGGAAACCACAAGACTAATTTACTATACGTGAACTCATTCTTTTAAAACTAGAGCACAGTAACACAGCTTCATCTACTTTACACTAATGTGTCATAAACGGCAAGAGGAAATAAAATGCTCTCTTACTGGAGCTCGCTCCATCCGTGGAAACTACAGCCGGCGTAGCCATTTTCTGGCGGAAGTTTCATATGGTCCTGCTTGTTTTCACTTGTGGTTTATGCAACACAGACACACACACAGACACACACACACACACAGACACACAGAGAGAGAGCCCTGAAATATCGCAATGTCCAAACAAAGTCTGTTAGTCAACTCAAACCTGAAGGAAACTAACTGATGTAAGGTTACAAAAAGTTGCTTAACTTAGTGTGGCAGTATTTTACCATGATGTAGGGAGTGTGGAGGTTACACACTACTTTAACCTGTCATACTTTTACTTTATCATTTAAAAACACTCGCTATATAAAAATGTGTTTGTTTGCTTACTTGCATACTAATGGCTTAGTGGCTAGAGACCCACAACAACAACAACAGGTAAAGCTCTTACCTCAACTTAATCTCTTCGTTTTTTACTCAAGAATCAAAAACAGTATAGTTAAACTTCTGTTTATGTTCGCAGAACGGCTCGACGTCTCGTGCGAACCTCTGAGGTACTCGAAATTGTTGTTATTATTACTTTACTGGGTCCATCCGAATTCCGAAGTAAATAACCCGCTGAATCGCACGGAAGCGTCCTCGCTCCTCTCGAGCCTCCTCCCAAAACAAGCGGAAGTGACGTCGTTGTGACGTTGAATGGCTCGTTCTTGGACAAATCTGTTTTCTACAGGGGGCGCTCGACTGAGAAATGCCACTCCAGCTTCATTCAAAACCTTTTGCATTTTCCCCTGGATTGAACGAGGACTTTTGGTCATTTATAAACTTACAAGAATAGTTCACTTAAAATTAACGTAAATTAAAGCGGTCACAAGGGACCTGTAACGTAACAACGTCGAGTGTCTTTTTTTTGCTTTAGTAAAATGTGCTTATAGGCAAAAAATGCTCAACAATAATTACAAATAGGCTATTACAAATCATATACAAACCTTACAGCTTAAAGTAAGCTTTGACTGAGCTGAAAATACACTGGAAGTTTGCTATATAAGACTATTTTATGGAAGGTAGTTGCAAGTCCAGTTACATTTATAGGCCTATATAAAACGCTTTTTTACATAGATTGTTTCAAAGCTGATTCACTGTAAAATAACAGTATTACTGTTGTAAAATCCACTTATGAAACGACTTCAATTTTAGCTTTAAAGAAGCTCTATGGAAGACATTTTTCAGCTCAATTTCGTTAAATGTGAATTCAATTCAGATCAATAACGGTGTCAATGTTGCAATTACGCAAAGTTCAATTGTGGAAAAAGTTCATTTTAGCTATAAAGAAGCTCACAGAAGACAATGGTTATTATTCAGCTCAAATTAGTTCACGGTTTTGTGTTGCCTAGGATAACAATAAGGATTTTTGTTTACATTCTGGTATGTATTAAGGAACATTATATTTCCATAAAGGGTAGGCTAAAGAATCATACCAGTGTGGGTATTTTACCCCTACATTTATAATGTCACTAAATTAAGTATAGACCAAATATCATAGATGCTGAAACTCCATTCTAACCTAATTGAAGGTAACAATTTCTTTCGAAAAACAAGTTTATTCTTTTAAAATAAAATCTTTCACTAAATTCCCAACCTTTACATTTTTACCTTAGAAATTAGACCGAATGGCAGCTGATATACGTTTATGATTTGTGATCCCAAATACATTTATCATGCAAAAAATTGGATGTGAAAGATATATAGACTAGCAACAGTTATTATCTCAAAGGAAAAGTCAAGGTTAAACAATGAAATGGCTTCAGATTTATTTGAATCTTTTTACAACTTTGGAAATACATTGAGTGATAGCAAGCTGCTGCACATTGTATTTTGCATGTTTTCTGTAGCTTACAATAATACATGTGAAGATATTGATGCACAGGGTTGTATTCAAGCTCTTCTAGAACACTGTGCATGTTTAATTTACTTGAAAATCATGTTATATTCTGACTCTTCACAGTTGATTGACACTGGTTTTGTGCTGCTAAATCAAATAAAAATGCTCAGGTTGTCATTTAGCATCTTGACCTTTAACAGGTGTTGGGGTCCCAGGTGAAAATCCTATCAGGTAATATTATGGGGGCCCTGTAACCAGAGAGGGGTTGGTAGTTGGGGTTAGCAGCCTTTTTTTGAAAGCAGTTCCACCTTTCTTCTCGCTTCTTTTCACAGCACTCATGGACCAAGGTCATGGTGGAGTACTCTTCAATACAGAAATGGGTCAAAGCAGTTTTCCACTGCGAAAACAAGGGGGGAAAAGACAATTATTTTTCTGTTCAGTAAAATGTAAATTGTAAAATGACATATTATGTTTCTCATTCTGTGTACTCACTGCCTGTTTTGCACAGCAAAGGATTTGTCCATTTCCATGGGCTAAACCTCCATAGCAGCACCGACTGAACCATGCCTCTAGTCTGTTTACTGCCTTTCCAGCACGACGAGCGTAAGCGTAACTGGATGAAGGGAAACTGGAGTCAGGGTATCTGGGGCGGCCATTGCCATAAAGACAGATCGCCTTGAGATTGTAAACCGAAGGTCTGGCTGGAGGGAAGTTTGATTCCAGCAGCACCACAGAGTGAAATTTCTTTCCCACTAAATGGAAGAAGGACAAAATAACCAAGTAGCTGAAGTTGATGAAGGACAAGATATTAATACATATTATGCAGAAAAGTAAACTTTTTTTGTCAAGGTCCATCTTAAATGTATTAATAAGAAGACCAGAGAATGAAACATCAACTATCTATTAGATAAATACATACGTTTACATTTATTCATTTAGAATTTTTTTTCCTTTCTTTTTTTGCACCAAAATAAAAAGACAATAAATAGAATAAAGTTTTGTAGATAAGGCACATACCTCCCAGTGAAATTAGATGAAGAATCAAAGTAGTCACAAGTGTGCTTTTCCAAAACATGACTGGTTATTTTCTGCAGTAAAAATATCCTTCTTTTCTTCAGTTCTTCAGGTCTGATTTAAAAGACTGCAAGGCTTTATTTAAAGGGATGGAAGGGGAATGAAAGGCGGGCCAAAGTTAGTGTGTCAGCAGAGTTTGAAGTATGGAGATAAGGGCCTACCGTTATCTGTCTTTAATTAAACTCCCCCATTCACAGTTAAAGCAGTGGATAGTCAAAATACAAATGGCTAGTTCACCAAAGTTCACTAAAGTTACAGTGAATGCGATAACTGCTGATACAGTTGTGGTCAGAATCATTGGCACCACTGGTAAATATGATCAAAGATGGCTGTAAAAATAAATCTGCGTTGTTTATCCTTTTGATATTTCATTCAAAAAATTCGCAAAAATCTAACCTTTCATTGAAGTAAAAGAGTTGAAAGTGGGGGGTAAATCACATTATGAAATAAATGTTTTTCTCCATAACACATTGGCCATTATTATTGGCACCCTTTTATTAAATACTTTTTGCAACCTCTTTTTGTCAAGGTGACAGCTCTGAGTTTTCTCCTATAATGCCTGATGAGTTTGGAGAATACCTGACAATAGATCATAGACCATTCCTCCATACAGAATCTCTCCAGATCCTTCAGATTCCCAGATCCATGTTGGTGCTTTATCTCTCTGGTTCACTCCACACATGTTCTATAGGGTTCAGGTCAGGGAACTGGGACAGTCATGGCAGAAGCTTCATTTTGTGCTCAGTGACACATTTTCTTGTTGATTTTGATGATTGTTTTGGATCGTTGTCCTGACTGAAGATCCAGCCACAACCCATTATAAGATTTCTAGCAGAGGCCATCAGGTTTTGATTTTTTATCTGTTGGTATTTGCTAGACCCATGATACCATGTATCTGAATAAGAAGTCCAGGACCTCCAGCAAAAAAATAGGCCCACAACATTAAAGATCCAGCAGTATATTGAACCGTGGACATGGGGTACTTTTTATCCCCTTTTGCACCAAACACATCTGGTAGGTTTGCTGCCATTTAGCTCTTTTTTTTTTTTTTTTTCATCTGACCTTATCTGGTCCCAGTCATGTCTGACAACTGAATATTCTAGAGTTTGTTTTTGGATGAGCAAAGAAGTTTTTCTTGAAACCCTTCCAAACAACATGTGGCGCTGTTTGATTTTTTTAGGCTTTCTGACCCCAAGACTCAACTAATCTCTGCAATTCTCCATCTGTGATCCTTGGAGACTCTTTGGCCACTCAAACTCTCCTCCTCACCGTGCATTAAGACAATATAGACACACGTCCTCTTCCAGGCAGATCGTAACATCTTTAGTTGATTGGAACTTCTTAATTATTGCCCTGATGGTGGAAATGGTCATTTTCATTTTCTTACAACCACTTTCTAATTTGTGAAGCTCAACAATCTTTTGCTGCACATCAGAACTGCATTCTTTGGTTTTACTAATTGTGATGGATGTTAAGGGGAATTTGGCCTTTGTGTTTCCTCATATTTATACTCCTGTGAAACAAGAAGTCATAGCTATGTTCCTACTAGCCACCCTAGTGTGCTAAAAAAAATAATATATACTTCAGAGATATTTAACTCATAAAAATTGTAGAGGTGCCGATAATTGTGGCCAACGTGTTTTAGAGAAAAACATTTATTTCAAAATGTGATTTCCCCTCCACTTTCAATTCTTTTACTTCAATTAAAGGTGAAAGGTTAGATTTGTGCAATTTTTTTTAATGAAAGATCAAAGGGATAAACAATGCAGATTTATTTTTACAGCCACCTTTGATCATATTTACCAGGGATGGTAATTCTGACCACAACTTTTGTGTAGGCTATGTCATGCTTTTGTCATGAATTTCAATTGCTTCAGTGCATGTGCAAAGCAGCAGAAATTATAATATGGTTAGTTCATACAAATTCACAGTTTTCTCTAATTTTACTAGCAATGATGATATCAATTCAAAGACACAATTGCATTTTTTATTTACTGACACCTGACAATATGGCAAAAGTAATAATCACTTTAATTTTGTACTTTACACAGGCTGGTTTATGAGTTTTAAACCCTCATCTGACATTCTGATTCAGCATGTTTCCCGTATTTTAAGTGTGAAACAGGTGATGTTTTTAGGGAGGATTTATAAGGCTGACTTTGTAAAACGTATTTGCACATTTAAGCTGTTAACGGCACAAAAATGTACCACATCAGCTACCAGAAACCTTTTTTATGACCATATTGTTAATAGCAACTCATGGACAAAAATACGTAAATAGATCATGATTTACGGAAATATCGTATCTTATCTTTTTGTATCTAATTAAAATGGATTGCTCAAGTACATGAGAGAAATACTCCCATGGCTTCTTGCAGACCAGCCAGTTCTGCGGGTAATAATGTGATATGTCATGCTTGACGAGCAGCATTGAGAAAAACATTAAATATCTTGATGTGTTCTGGCAGCTGAACAAAGCAAGAAAAATACTAATTTTAGCAGGGAGTTCTAAGAAATTCTTTGAGATGTACGTTACCGAAACAGAATTACCAGCTGCTGTTTTATTATTATTGTTTATTTATTTAGGTTTCTGATATGTGGCTTTAACAGCTGAAATATAGAAAATATATTTATTTTTAAAAAAATGTTATAAAAAATAAATTACATATATACAAGGGTGTAATCAATAATTTAGTATATATATATATACACACACATATATATACACACACATATATATACATTTTCTTCCAAAATGTACTAATATGTATCTTTAAGTTACTAACATTCCCTAATGTGTCCTTTTTGAAAGGGTACAGCCTATATGTATGCTGGATATTTAAGAAAAAAGAAGGCAGTTGATATATATTATTGGTACATTGTTTATTCTTCTTACACTACAAGTCTCTGTACTCCTCGTGAACTAACTTATTTTTGACACACGTTTTGTGTTGCTAAAACAAATACAAATGCTCAGGTAGTCATATGGCATTAAGAAATAATCATTTAGCATCTTGACCTTTAACAGGTGTTGGGTTAGCAGCCTTTTTTTGAAAGCATTTCCTCCTTTCTTCTCGCTTCTTTTCACAGCACTCATGGGCCAAGGTCATGGTGGAGTACTCTTCAAAACAGAAATGGGACAAAACAGTCCCACTGCAAAAACAATGAAAATAGGGATCAGTACGTCTCTTTAGACAGTACGCCTGTTCTCAGTCTGTACTCACCGCCTATTTGGCGCAGCAAACGATCTGCTGGCATCCATAGGACACACCTTTCTGGCAGCACTCGCTAAACCATGCTTCTACTCTATTTAGGCTACTGCAGTTCCCGCTCGACGAAAATATCCGTATTGTGAAGATCAGATGCAGCTGGCAGGAAATCTGGGACGGCCATTTCCATGTACACAGATGGCATTGAGGTTTTCCAGTGATGGTTTGGCTGGAGGGAAGTATGGCTCCAGTTGCATCCGAGGGTGAATGTGCCATCCTCCTGCTTGGGAGAGGGCACAACAAATTAGTATCAAATTAAAATAAAAAAGAATTAATAAAATAGAAATATGGCATGCTCAATTTTAACTTTTGGTAAGTTTTTTGTACTATCTATCAGTATATACTATATATGTGTGTGAGTATGTGTATATTTGTCAATTGATGCCTGAATTGCTGCAATTTATGATTCATTTATGAATATTTTGCTTTTTTCATGCCATACCTCACTCTAAAAAATAATTCTGTGGCTTAGTAAATATTGCAGTAATATTTAACTTTATTAACTTAATAAAATCTCTGAATATCATTTACTTGATTGTTTGAGTTCAACACACCAAAATAATTGACTAAAAATCCAAGTTAATTTTATCTAAAATTTACAGTTATATTTAAGTTTTTTTCACTAAAAGAATTTAATATTTGACTAACCAATTATTTTATTTGTAATACACTTAATATATTTGTGAAATTTCCATTCCATTTGTGAAATTGACCATTGGCCATCTTGGTTTGGAGGGGAAAAAAAATCGACACACAACAGCTTGCCACTTGGTGGCAATGTGTAGGATGATGAACAAGAGTCCACTGTAGAGGTTGATGTGCCACTTTGCCATAAAAATCCATGCATTTGCAAAAAAAAGCTTTTTGAATAGCTGTCCACTGTAGTGACCACTATACGTGAAAGGGTTAAAGAGGTGGATTGACGTCTTGAAGGTCAGATAATATTGTGATGCTTATGAATGGTACGTACAAATCTGAGCAGCAAAAGTTCATCAAATTTTACAAATGTTACAAGGAGTGAAAATCTTACTGATGTCCATGCCACAACACAGATTAGATATTTCGCAGTGTTGACAAAGTCCTAGTGGTTTTGTGTTTTGCTAGTTTTAGTGTATGGTCTTGGGGAAATATAAACCATGATGGGAGTGTTAATTCAGAATATTTGGGAGATCATTTTTTATTTTTGGATAGAGTGTTTAGGATAAAGTGTCCCAATTTACATGAATTCACCCCACATAACATAATGAAATTAAATGTAACAATATGTAAATGATGAAACATTAGTTTCATATTAGTGATTTGAAACACAGCCTCTAAAAACAGAAGGTTGACACAATATTACACTGTACAAAAAGAGACATTTACAGAATAAGAAAACAAATAAAGGCTTCAGTTTGAAAGAATTTTTAATTTGCAACCCAACCTGCTGGCTTACATTTACATAGCAGACGCTTTTGTCCTTAAGCGAGTCATTGTGAAGAGGCAAAAACAACGCATGAAGTGCTCAAAAAAGAAGTTCATGCATTGTTCAGAGTAGCATAAGCCCGATAAGGGAGGATTAAAGGAAAAGTTAAGACATTTTTTAAATGTATTTTTATGAGGTTAAGTGCTCATGGAAAATATGGGTTTTCAGCTGTCTTATGAATGTTGTAAGGGATTCTGCATTCCGGGTGAGGGTGGGGAGAGCATTCCACCAGCATTGAACCGTGAATGAGAATGTTCTGGAAAGTGAAAGCTTTAAATGTGTAAGCCATTTTCTGGGTTATTTGCTGGTGTTACCCAGCACTGGGTTGCCAGTTGGATTGTTTTTAACCCAGCCATTTTTAGAGTATATTTAGCGATTGATCAAAATGGCACACTTCAGGTGCTTCTCAAATGGAAGGCTGCATCTTAGTGAGGCTGTGTCCTTCCCAGTCCAGTCCTTTTAGAGGCTTGTAGACTAACAGTCTTCCTCAGCATTAAATGCTAGAATGAGACAGTCAGTGTGCATGGCTACATCATAGATGTTTCTGCCCTGTGGTCACGATGCGAAAATACTATTAAAGGGGGTGGTTGAATATGATTTCACTTTTCATACTTTAGTTAGTGTGTAATGTTGCTGTTTGAGAATAAACAACATCTACAAAGTTACAATGCTCAAAGTTCAAAGCAAAGGGAGATATTTTCTTTTAAAGAAATTGCTTTTTAAGGACTACAACAAACGGCTGGTAGGGACTACACGACATTCCTCCTGGGTTAGTGACATCACTAACCCTAAAATTTACATAAACCCCGCTTCCTGAACGCGATTTATAGATTATCAAGACAGAATGTGCTAATCAATGACTAGAAGATAACTACACATAAGCTACATAAATTCACCAACTAACCATTCATGTTGTCACTTCTTCTTGAGTCTCTCCATCTTTATCTGACTCCGGTCTGAACATAAAAGGCTAAAAGTTTTTGAAATCTCCAGTGCATGTCTGTGTGAGGTAAAAGCACACAAGCTGTTGTAGCTCCACCCCCTGTGCCGGGAGCAGCAGCTCATTTGCATTTAAAGGGCCAGACACAAAAACGGTGCGTTTTTGCTCACCCTCAAAAAGTGACAACTTTAACATGCTAATATCTGTGGGGTATTTTGAGCTAAAACTTCACTTACACACTCTGGGGACATCAAATAATTATTTTACATCTTGTGAAAAGGGCATTATACCACCCCTTTAATATTAGGCTATAACTTGAAAAATACTTTATATTAAAAATCTTCATATTAACTGCCTTTCTATTAATGCAGTACAGGTAATGACAACAACAGTTTCCCAGTCTCCTAGTGGTTGCCATTATGCACCATTTTGCATTATGTAAAAATAATAGAAAGCATCAGGCCTTCATCTCCAAAATCATTATTTTTGTCTTACATTTCATAATGAACTCAGACAAGATCAGTGCAGGCTTGTTTTCAGTCAGTTCTTTTTTGTGAATTGGAATGTGTGCATTGATTGTGGGTTGTTGAAGGATGTGAAGGATACACTTGATGCATCCTTCAAAATGAGCTGAATGAAGGATGCGAAATGAAGGCTGCCTTCCAAAGATCCTTCAAACTTTCCTCCAGATATCTTTCAGACGTCCTTTGACAGAACTTGTTGACATGGCAGTCGAGATATGCAGCCTTACTAGGAAGTAGCCTTCCGATTAAGAAGCACCCAGTCCACAAGACAGAAGGGCATCTCATTTGTCATTTTAGGTTTCTGAAGGGTGCTCGTGGGTGCCCCCTTTGCAGCCGATATGCGTCTTTGTTGCGCACATTTTTGCAGAACCCACAATGAGCCAGATCCACAGCAGGCTTCTACCCGACAGTCAAAGCGGCATTACATCATAAAAGTGCGGACTCAGAGGAAGATCGCGAGGGCTTTAAGGCCCTGATGTACTCACAGCTAAGTTGTTTTTCGTTCACTTCAATTGGACACAGTATTGTGGACTAAGTGGACATGTGAACACAGTGGCCATTGTAAATTCACATGACCGCAAGTGCACATTAAGGGCCCTATCATACACATGGCGCAATGCGGCACCAGGCGCGACGCAAGTGTTTTTTGCTAGTTTCAGCCCGACGCAGTTATCATTTTCACGTCCTGCGCCACGTTGTTTAAAAAGCAAATGTATTCGCGTCCATTTGCACGCCCATGGGTCAGGTCTGGTCTGAAAATGAGGTGTTCAGGCGCATTGTTGGAGCGTTGCGATTTTGAGGCAACTGAAATAGACTGAAATATTTTTTTTGTAACTTAAAGAGCACTTTAGTAATGTGCGCCTATAGGCAGGTTCACCATGCGCACACACTCTGCTTATTACACACACAAGGGCGCGAAGCAGCACAGAACATGCCACATATTCAAAATAAAAGGATTACAATGTAAAAGATTAATATTGTATACATAAAAATATGGTGGAATCCGGCTTGTCCCGTAAATGGTCTGCTTGCGCGCTTTAACGAGCACGAGCAGATCTGTTTCCTCTCTGAAGAAGCATTCAGTCGTTCCGCTTGCAAATTCCGCCATGTAAATAGCGAATCCGCCATGGTGCGAGCGCAACTGGCTTTTAAAGGGAATGTGAAATTACAGTCTGATTGTTTTTTTGCACGTTACGCCCAAAACACACCCATTACTCATTAATAGATAGGGTAGGGTTGTACCGAAACCGGGCACCGATATCGAACCGGTACCCCGAATCGAAACGCAAAACGTTATTTGTTCTGCGTCATGTTTAGTGTGAAAATGTAAAGTCGATGTCCATACAGTAACAGACCGGCATACATCTAATAAATGATTCATTCAAGAACGTTGTGAAAGTTTACTGCAACAATAGAGCCGCGAACCTCACGTACTTTTGAAAATCCAGCCTTCAGTTGATCCTGATGAGCGCTCATTGCCACAAACATGACGGTGTTCTTCTTCCACGATGGGTTTCGCGTCACGACCTGGTCACGACATTTAAGGTGATGCGTTCTAAAATAATGCTCACCTTGTGCAAGACACGCAATAAGTCAGGAGAGATGTCGTATTTCCCCAGAGAAGGCTGTGAAAAGAATTGCTGAAATTTAAATTTGTAGCATAGGCTACGAAGAATGTAGACTACTTTGCTGTTATTAGTAGCCTACTGTAGTATTAGCCTATTTAGTGTTAAATTATTGTATTTGGGTTAGGTGGCTTAGGTTTTAACGTGAATTTGTTATGTAAATTTGTTGTGTTTTGTATTTAGACTACTATATTTACTCAAAAATTGTATTATATTCAATTTTAATAATTTTTTTATTTATTTTATTTTTCAATTAAAAAAAACGTTTTTTAATGTCATTCACCATCGTTTTGAAGTTCAGGCACAGTTTAGGCACATAGTTTAGGCACCGGTACTGTTTTTAAAGTATCGATTTGGCACCGGTTTCGGAAAAAACCAAACGATACCCAACCCTAGAAGCCTAGAATAGGGACAACCCTTTAAGACCATGCGCTGGGCGCGCCGGACATTTTCCCCGTTAAACTAGCAAAAGTGGATTCGAACACGGCGTAATCGCCACGGACCAATGGTAGTTCTGTGTTTACGTGCCAGAGCGAACATTTTCAGAAAGTTCGTTTGGCAAGCTATGTCGAATTCCGGAAACAAACACAAAACGAGCTTTGTTTTGGCCTGATGAAATTCAAAATGTAGTCACACCAGTTCGTTCTTCGATTTCGCTCGAAGTAGGCCTATTACAGGGCTTCCATTAGAGACTGGGCTGTTGTTAACTTGTCACAAAATGAATCATAATAGCAGTAGGAAACGTAAATATAAGCATGAACAAACAAAATCCATTAACAGATAGGGTTATCTTCAGTGATACACATATTCCAAAGCACAGTGCATGATTGTATATGTTTCTCTGAATAAAAATGCTGGATACTGATTGGGATAATACTGAATATAAATAATTTGGTAATTCATGGCCTGCTCATGCGTCAAAACAAATATCTTCCTATTAACCTAGATTGAAAAAATAAATAAATAATAAATTTAAATTAGCTCTGTTGGCTAAATAATTTAGGCCTAAGTTAAATAACAATGGAAACGTAAGAAACCAAATTAGATTATGCATATGCATATATTTTAACATGGACTTCTGAGGAGGTTACAGAAACATACCTCATTCTAACTCTTTCCAGTACTGAATTGTACATGTACATGTATTCAAAAGCTCATTATAGTATAGGCCTATATTATATTAGACATTCATATAGGCCTATCTTGTTAATTAAGTGGAAAATCTGTGTAGAACATGCCTTTTTAATGTACCTAATGGCTGTTAGATATTCATCCTATGATTGTAAAATAAATAAATCAGATAAAATATACTGAATATATATATATATATATATATATATATATATATATATATATATATATATATATATATATATATATATATATATTTAAAATAGGGCTGTCAAAAGATTAATTGCGATTAATCGCATCCAAAATAAAAGTTTGTTTAAATAATATATGTGAGTGTACTGTGTATAATTAAATTTGTATCTAGAAATACACACACATGCATGTATACATTTAAGAAAAATGTGTTATTTATATATAAAAATATTATATTTATATATAATATAAATTATATATAAATATATACAGTATATGTAGCCTATGCAAATATTTCTTAAATATATACATGCATGTGTGTGTATTTATATATACAAAATAATTATACACAGTACACACACATATATTATTTAAACACAAACTTTTATTTTGGATGCGATTAATCGCAATTAATCTTTTGACAGCCCTAATTTAAAATAATATATAAATAATATGTATTGACTATATTATATATAATAGGCCTATATAAACATTATATTTATATTATATATAGCCTATTCTTATTTCACTTTTTACCTCCAATTTTATTTCAGAACAATTGAGAAAAACAAAATATGGTTTCTTCTGGAAACTATGGTGCAGAAAAAAGAGGCTGTGCTAAACAAACTGATATTGACTCTGCACTCACAACAAGCATGATAGGGTCCCACAAGCTGGGTGGTGGGATTCATGTGCCCTCTAGTGGTGCAATATTGTGACTATCCTAACTTTCGGGTTAGGTTGCAACCAGATGAGATCTTTAACACTGATATTTTAATCTATGGATCATGATAATCATTATTTCATTTCTGTGTTTAATACCAATGTGCTATAAATCAGGAACACTTGATTTCACCTCAGAAATATTGAATATTTCTTAAATATATATATATTTAAAAAAAACATGGACGCTTGCAACAAAATTATTCGACATAATGTGAATCTGTGAAAAAACAATGTATAAATAAATAAATCTGGAAATAAATTCATGTGGGATATGTCCAGTGTGGAATATTGTAAACCTACTTTATGCTGTAGGGTGAACATTTCCAGACAGTTGAACGTAAACGTCATTGCTAGAGGAGAGTAATTGTCACCTGAAATTAGAAATAATACTTGTTACTGTCATTTAAGGAACAGTTTACCCAAAATACTCATTATTTACTGACTTTATATGGATATTAAACAATTCCATATCACAACATTGCAATAGACACTGCTGAATGACACGAGAGAGAAAGCAATTGAAGATTTCCAGGAAAGTTCATTCTCACAGGTTGATCACACTTAGGTTATCTACTGGAAATCAGCATGTTATTTAAATAGAGTCCAGACTGTCACACACCTTTCTTTCAGTAAAGGTATTTGACTGCAGCCAGTGATTATGTCAGTAAAAAGAAAAGAAAAAAGGCGTGGCACAGTTTACAGCACATACCTGGAAGAACAAGCTAGAGAATCTGCTAAAGCTAAAGAATCTGATGTGTTTCATAGACTATTATTACAACAGACAAAATGTCCCAAGCATTCAGGCACCAGAACTGTGTTACAGAATGTTAATGTCCCTCAGCAATGGAAACAATGACAAACATATCGTATAGAAAACAGGGTTAATCAGGCTGCAAACTACACTTCAGAATCAATAATATCAAATATAATTTTCAACTTATACACAACTTTACAGTTTCTTTCGGAATTAACATTTCTTTTATTTCAATCGAACTAACTTAAAAAAACAATAGTAGCCGTTTTTGCACTATTGCGCCACCGAAAAAAAACAACAACCATAAAACAGATAGCCACGCCCACAATTTACGTCATTGGTGGAGGCAGGGTCTTTGCGTATGAGTAGACTGGTCTCTCAAAACATCCTTCCTCATACTCAAAAAAAAAAGAAAAAAAAAGAAAAAACCTTCCTCATACTCAAAGCTATTTTTAAAGGATTTAGAGACTTATATGCACAGAAAACTACAATAAAAATTATTTTAGTAAGCATTTTCATGTCCTTTTTTATTTTTAGAAAAATAAAATGCATTAATATATTATATATTAGGAAAATACAATAGGCCTACATAAATATCCTTCTTAGCCGGTTCAGGACTCGTTGCAATTTGAGGAAGGACATTCATACATACAGCTTACATTCATAAATGTAAATGACTGTGTCTGCACTTTATTTTACAGTACATGCACTTACAGCATACTTACCTAAGAAAGTACTGGGTAATATAAGGTAACTTACTGCAATTATAATATAGTATGTACATGGGGAACAGGAATGTAAAATAAAGTGTTTAATAATAAATAAATTGATCTAAGGTGCAAAATTCAATAAGATAAGACCTGAAAAGTTTCCCCTTTAGACACTGCTAAAACATGTAAAGCAATAAAAAAATTAAAAAGCAATATAAAAAAGGTGGAAAAAAGAAGAATAAAAAATGACAAACTGATATATAGGCCTATGGTCAGATGGCCGTGAGAGACCAACTTCATTTTGCAAATGGGTCACTTGTCATTGCTAGAAATATAAAACCAGAAATTAATATTTGTTGCTTAACTGGTCCGACCGGTCACGTTTGAATGACTGAGAGGGGAAAGGAAAGAACACGGTATAGTATAAGAGAAAGATAGGTGTACAGAGGTAGGCCTAATATATTTATTTTACTCTTGCTTTTTTCTGTTGTTTTGTGCTTCTTTTGAATGAATGATTTAGGCATTTATATAGGCTTTATTAGGCTTTATCTTTTGTGACATTGTGTTCAGTGAGCACCAGTTGTAATATCTGTCCACTCCCAACCAGCCTTTCTTTATACGATACTCGTCTGTGTCTCTTGGCGAAGGTGAGTTTTGAATGAAGTGTAGGGTTCCAGATGGCAGGAAAAACATAAACTAGCCTAAAGTGGTTTGCTGGTCTTAGCTGGTTTTCCAGCCTGTTCTGTTTTCTGTTTTTGGAGGGATTTGTGGTACTTAAAGACCAATTTAGACAGCAAAGACTTTAGGAAGTCTGGGAGAGGTTTAGCAAATCTGCTGCCAGCCTCGCTTCATTGCTGGTCTTAGCTATTTTTTCAGCAGAGAAAAATAAATACTACGGTATGGAAAGGGATTACCTCCACATTTATGCTGGTTGGTTGGTTCACGCTTGACTTCACCTATGACTGAGACTGTTTATAATTATTCAAATAATTTTTGTTAAATGTGTCATTATAACTGTAAATTGATTGTTGTTGTTTTAAAAATAATAATGTAGGCCTATTGTTATGAGTGTAAATTCATTTTTTTTTTAGTGTCTATGACTGTAATATTAATTGTTCTTTTAAATGTGTCATTATAACTGTAAATTCATTGTTTTTAAAAAAGGTGTGTTTATGACTGTAAATTAATTATTTTCTCTGTTTCTCTGTAGGTATTTTGTTTTAGAGATCAAACTGCTATATTCATCATATACATGCATGTTACTTCGACTGAAGACAGATAACGGATTATATTAAAACAGAACTGATATATATATATATATATATATATATATATATATATATAATAGAAATAGAACCTGATTATCAAACTCTATAATTTGATTTAAAAAAATCTTTAGGACATACACATAGCTATGGAGAAGAGGTTATGCTGGCCCCTGATCCTGGGTTTAGTCATAGTTTTGATCATGGCCTTGGTGGGATATATGCATCTTAAAAAGGAGTTGGTAAACAAACTAGCAAGCGAAATGGAGTTCGCTGAGGCAGCGGTGAGAGAAACAAACCTGGGTCTAGAAAATTACGGTTTAGCAGTTGAGCAGACACAGACGGAGATGGACAACGCAGAGAAGGAGGTCAAGGAACTTCAGGATGAGGTCGGGAAATTAACTTCTGCTAAGGAGGAAAAGGAAAAAGAGGTTCAAGCATGCAAGGATTCAGCAGTGAGTAATGTCGATCAATATATAATATTTATATAGAGAATAAATATATATAATATAAAATACTATTTACAATACTCATATATACACTGTTTATATGTAGGCTTATTAGTAATTTTGATTTACATTTTGGTAAAAGATGAATTATTCTGTCAGAAAAGTGTACAGTCAATTTTAGTTTTCCTGGTTCAAATGCTTGTAGTTATATTTCCGAATAAATAACATTGTCTAATATTTGCATTATTAAATATACTTTATCTGCTGGGCAAGGCACTGACACCCAGCTGTAGTGCAGGTTTAACAACTAACAACTCACCTGTTGAACTGGTAGTAAGTACATCATCGTATCCTATCACCTTTCATTTTAAAAGGTGCAGTGAGAGAAACACGGTTGTTATTTTAATGCAACACAAACAATACACTCTCCCTTCATTTCTATGTCCTCAAAATGCTCGAACAAGCAATGCAAGAGTGGATGTCTCTATCATAGCTGAGGCAAAGCAAAATAAAGTTTAAATAACAAATAAATGACAAGGATGAGCAAAAATGAACATACAGTAGATAGGCCTATATACAAGCAAGTGTTTGTTGTCGGTCGCCAGCAGCTCCAGACAAACGATGACACAGTTCCTAAAGCTCTTGCCTTATCATAAACCTTCTTTTTCCAGTGATATATTCCTCTGATCTTTCCTCTTTTGTAATGTCTCTCAGCCATCTCTTTCTGTTTTTATTCAAATGTACCTCTCTCTGAGTGGACACGCCCCCTACTGCTGATTGGCTACAAGTGTGTTGTGGTGCACTTTCCTCAGAAATTGCTTACTGCACCTTTAAAAAAAGAATAGTTTGAAAAGAAATGTGTTTTGGTATCTACTTTAGGTAATGTTGAAGAAACTCATAATGCTGATGGGGTGTTTTATGCAACAAATGCTATAGTTAGTCTCATTTCTAACCATCTTCCTCTGTGTTGTGTGTTTCATAGGCAGGGTTGAATAATGATGTCACAGTCGTGGAGAAAGAGAAGAGTGACATTGATGGTATGTTTAAATATGCAAGGAACCACAACAATGATATAAACTGAATTTTAAAGGCAGCTATATTTTCAGGGACAGACGCCCATTTATAATATGTGAGAAAATTATTATGAATGATATTATAAGGAAAACATCTTTCTAAAATTAAATAATTATAAAGTATTTTATATTATATTAATGTTATATTAATAATATTCATATATATTGATTGACATCAAAACATTAATATAACATTTACATGATGATAATTATAATAAGATTTTATATTAATGAAATAATTAAAAAATTAAATTTTCCACCCACTATCCTTAGAAAAGGAAGAATGAACTTCTGTAAATGTGTTTATAATCATATTATGTTAAACTGTAAATTATTTTATTTTTACTGACCCCCTAGCGCCCCCTTGTGGTCTCCCAGAAGTCTCGTACCCTAGCTCACCGTCCTTAAAGGCACACTATGCAGTTTCCGGTTTTTCAAACAGCGCCCCCTAGAGTCACTGTGGAGTACTTGTATTTAACGTTACTGTCGTAAATACCACTCATGCAGAGCCTTCTCTGCACTCTTCCGACCGCGCTTTCTTCATCGACTCTGCCATGATTGTATTCTGAAATGCGTGCTAGTGTCTTCCATAGAGGCTGCTTCATATGTTTTTGATGTATGTGACGTTGTGCCGTAAAACAAGTCATGATTCTCGCGAGATTTGTCGGGGCGCCACCTCTCAAATCGCCCTACTTTGAGTTCGTTTACAATCGAAATAATTTCGAAGCTGTTATTAAGGTACAAATCTTGCATAGTGTGCCTTTAACACCCATAAAGCAAACATAATAACAAACAAAAAAGGTGTCGATAATTCTCTCTCTTGCTTTTATGCAGGTAATTTTGCTGGTGAAAAGACAAAATGGAGTGAAGAAATGAATAGGCTTAAACAGCAGCTCCAGGAGCACAGTCCAGTCTGCGCCCATGCAAAGATTCTTCCAAAAGACCTTGAGACGGATCCTACCTTAAAGTGAGTATTTGAAGAAATGATTCTTTCTGATTACAGATATGGATTCATTCATGGTCATCAAGATATGTAAATTATTCTTGCGCTCAGAGTTCATTTATCTTTATATCTGTCTTTTTTTGTTACAGGGATCTTTGCCCTCAAATTATATTATCTCAAGAAAAAGTCTAATCAGATCAGTGTCATTTGTAACTGTTAACCATTCATCAGCTTTAAAATGATGGATTTATACATTCCTCCCAGAAACTAAACTTTGCATCTCTGCGGATGGTTGTTATAGTATTGCTGAACTGTAAACTGCTTTGATTAAAATCATCTGTTAAATAAAATTTGTAAAGTATGGACGCTCTCCACAGAAAACAACTGAAGACAATTTTTTTGTCAGTTTTATTGCGGGTTTTATTGGATTTACATATAAAATGAAAGCATGTAAATTGATTAATCATGATAGTTGCTTCAATATCAATGTTATAATTTTTTTTTATATATGGATTTTGGGTAAAAAAAAAAATATTTTGCTCAGTGGATCTCATGAGTGTGTTTGTATGTTGTACTTTGATAATGAGATTACTAAAATAAAAAAGATCTACTTCTTAAGAATTTTACTTCTGTACTCATCACTTATTCCCATATCCCAAACCAGTATAACATCACAAATGATTTGTTTAATGGATTATAATAAAAGCAAAAAACGACTCAACTAATATAAAAACAACAGCAATTTCTAATGTTCTTGTTTGTTTGATTCTGATGCACTAATCTGTGATAATTTCACACAAATGCTGGTGAGAAAAAAAAAAATCATAGAAAGAGTTACAACTTGGTTACAGAATATTATGCGCTTTCAGTTGATTAGACTGAAAGCCCAATTGTTGCATCAGGTTTCATGCCAAAAACTGTGGAGAAACTTTTAAAGGAACCTGAATAGCCTATAAGAGGACAGTCACAGATTTGAAGATACATTGAAGTCCCCTGTAATCTTATCCCTTAAAACTCTTCTTTGATCACCAAAATGGCACATTTAAGTGTTATTTCCTGTGAAGAAATTGTATTAAAATAGCTTGGATGTAACTCTACACCCTTGCCTCATTTAGTATATGCGGATCTATGAATATGCAAATGAGCCCCGCCTCCACTCACTCGTACAGGCTCGTCTACAAGTCGATGTATCAAAATGGTAATGCATCTCTACAACTTCGGACACATAACTGTAATTAATATAATTAGCAATCGGCTTGACGTTATCAAATAGCTAATAATGTGTTGCTAATGTTACACAAACCATGTTCTCGTTCACCATCTCAGAGTCAGACAGCTGCCTTCTAATAATCAGCATCTTTGGAAACGCTTTGAACATCAAACAAAATTAGTGGAGAAAAGCATATAGTTCATCATATAGTAATATACGTCAAATACATAATTCACCCGATATATTGCTAAATGTACCCGATTTTTCATATCAGCAGAAAAATGTACCGGGATGACCTGGCTTCTCTTAAGACTTCACTGCTTCAGAGCGGTTATAGTTAATGATATGCTAAAGCCTGCCCTCACCTTGACGTGATTGATTACAAGGTAAAGCATATAAAAACACCACATAGACATATAAACAACATTAAAAACTTGATTTTCACCACAGGAGGACTTGCATTAGTATAGGCCTATATATACCCATTAACACAGTTAACAACAAATACAATTCCATATCTCTTATGTTCCACAAAATGTTTTTATCTGCATATTTTCTCTCTCTCTCTCTCTCTCTCTCTCTCTCTCTCTCTCTCTTTCAAACCCTCTCATTCTAACCACCTCTTCTTAACTAAAGCCAGCGAGTTTCCATTGTGATGTGACAAGTCACACCTGAGAATCAATAAATGGAACCAAAATGTGATGTCTTCCGTTTGATCACCGTCAGAAGGTTCTCTGTGTTATTTCTGATGTTCATTTCAGCTTTCTCCAGTAGGTCATCAATCCTTTTACCGTTGTAGGGTGGTTGAAAGGTTTTATATCTTTTCCTCCACTTACTAATTTCTTCTATTACAAGAGACATTTTACGACATTTATGAGCTTTCATGATTGGCTCTTCTGCATATTGCAGTTTTTAATATGATTATAAAATCCTTAATTGTGAATAAATATCCATTTATACATTATTGTTAAATATATAATTACTATTATCATTATTATTAATAATAATAATAATGATATGACAATTTGAACATTTCAACAATCACAAAGCAGTAGTTGGACAATTACCTTTATCACCACAATTCTTGATATTGAATTGAGGAATATGAATAACAGTTGGTGCCTTGGGGCCTTCGAACACATAAAAGTCCTTTGGAGCAGATTTCTGCTCTTCTGATACTTCATGGATTTCAGGGAAATCAATGTCTAGGTCTCTGCACATGTCTTTGGTTTTGATCAGTGACTGTGAATTAAAAACAGTTTGTGCATGGAGGGGGACATTATTACTAATTACGCCATTCTGGTTAATAAGAAAAAAAAAAACAGTATGCAATTATTGTACCTTGAATGGATCTGTCTCACTGAAATCGAGGGAGAGAAGGATGTCAATGTGTCTCTCTTTCCTCAGCAGTGGTAAAAAAGGTGAGTTGATGTCAAACCCAGCATCAGCATAACGCCTCTTTTCCTCTTTAAAGATGGAGGGGGAAACCTCCTTTGCTGGGGATGATGGTAAAATATTTAAATCCTTCTTCATTTAATTGAATTGCAATATGAGACATTTGTAGGTAGAAAGACAACAGCTAGACATCTCCATGAGATGAAGCTTCACCTCTGACTTTAAATGTACTAGTACAGTATGGCCATTTAGACATGCTGCCATTGCTACAAATGTCAGAGTTTACTAAACTCAATGTGCACTTAACTCTAGTAGTTTTATATTAAATTTGTTATTATATATAATGTTATATACATTTGATAGATTTTACTATTAATATTTACTACTACATTTTAATAAATTACATTTATTACGTAATAATTTAGCTTACCTGCCATGTTGTACAGAAAGTTGTATGTTGTGCCCCAGATCCAGAGAGTAACTAACTCAATGCATTTACCAATGATAGTCAATATCTCTATGCCTAAAATAAGAGAATGATTTCCAAAAGCTACTAAATGTAATAGGTCCTTTTTTATAAACATGTAAAATAACTAAATCAGCTGGATTTTCTTACTCCACTGATCACAATATCAATTACAGAGACAAATTACAGAATAGATTGCAAGTAAAGTTGGTTTTGAGTCGCATAATCTGCAAAAAAAAAAAAAAAGGGAAAACTCACATGTCGGATTCCAGCATGAATGCAGGCTGCATATATATTGTGTGTATTCCTTAATGTTCTTCTTATTCATGTGTTTTGACATGGTGATTAGTTTATCTTTTTTTTCTTTGTCCAAGTCTTCTGAAATACATAGCATAATTATATCATGCACTGAATTTCTAGCACACGTTGGACACATTGAAGTGGATCTGAGTCTAAAGTTGGCAGGATTTTAAAGTGGGTTTAATCAAAGTAATAAAGCATGTTTCTTATTTTCATACCCACATAACTCAATGTTTTGGATATAATGTGATATAATGTGTTGAATACTCAGGGAGTCAATCAGGGTTTGAATGTGAGATGAAGGGTCTTCCTCTCTTAAGACCAGCAGATTGAGTTCCACAAGTGTCAAAAGCACTTTGCCAGCCTCGTCCACATGTGGATCATTGAGGGAGTGAACGTCTGTTTGATTTATTTCTGAAGATGCTTGGTCACCCATTATGTCCAGCTCATGCATTAGGTCTAAAAAGAACAGGTTGTATATTTACATTTTTACATTACAATGTATTAACAGTTATTTAAAATTGTAACAATATTTCACAATATTACTGTTTTTTGCAATGGCCTGGTTTCACAAACAGGGCTTAGATTAAGCCAGGAGTAGGCCTTAGTTAAACTATGACATTTAAAGGTAGGATAGGCAATTTTCGGAGAGGCTAGTGGCAATAGCGAGCTTCACAGAAGTAGCAGTGCTTCGAGAATATAGTTCCCAGTATGTATACGGTTATGGCTGTGTCTCATGTGACCTTTTTATTTGTACACACTGTGACTATACAAATCACTACATGTAAATAGGAAAATGTTGGCGAACTTGGCGTTATTTTGTCACTTATTGGGAGCAGTATGCTAGCTGGAGCCATTTACCTCCGGTCTTTGTGCTAAGCTAGGCTAGCGGTGGGTGAGTCAGACTTATTATTACTTATTTACTCACGTGTGTCGTCGAACTGTTGTATAAACGCAATATCACACTCGTAGCCGTGCGATATCGGTGTATATCAGCATGCTGTGATTGCCTACGGCCGAATATACACCGATATCGCACAGCTACTCGTGTGATATTGCTCATATATATATATATATATATATATATATATATTAGGGCTGGGGGAATTAACGCGTTAATCTTTGCGATTAATTTGAGATGTTTAACGCGTAAAAAAAAAAAAAACGCAATTAGGGCAGCACTTTTTTTTTTTTGCCTCGTTTTAATGATTTCCTGTTGCGGCTGCTATTGAAAGGCCTGAAAATATGCTGTCCCGCCCCTATATATATAGGGCCCTATTTTAACGATCTGAAACGCAAGTATCAAGCGCAAAACGCAAGTAACTTTGTGTCTTGGGCGCTGTTGATATTATACCGGCGGGATAAATGACTCTTGCGCCCGTCGCAAATCTAAAATGGGTTGGTCTGAAGTAGCTTCATTATTCATAGGTGTGGTTTGGGCGTAACGAAATAAACCAAATAAACGAATAAACGAAATAAACCAATCAGAGCGTCATCTCACATTCCCTTTAAGAGCAGGCGCATATCGTAATAATGTATGATTTGCAAAAATGATAACTGCTGCGTCTGTGTGTAGATGAGAGAATCAAAGTGTATGCGCGTTGTGCACACGCTACATTGATTATGGCCCTTAAAATAGCATATGAATAACATGCCACCGACTTTAAACTGTTTTTTTTTTCGGACAGTGGCGGAATTGTTTTCTAAACCTGCAAAATAGCATGAGGGAACGTTTGCGCCGGAACACGCCTCCTCTTTGCGCTGAACCGCCCCGGGGAGCACAAGTGTATTTCTTAGTTAACCGACGTGCGCCTGTGGAGGGAAAAGTCCGCTTTGCGCGGGTGCAAAATAGGAATGATACATGCGTCGGTGTACAAAGTCAGTTGCGCTGGGTGCAAGATAGGGCCCATAATGTTTCCGGAACAAATCACCTAACCTTCCTTTAAGTAGCTTTTATAAACGTGCCTTCGAAAAAACATTCCTGGTGTGCATCTTGAAATAAAACAATGTCAGGACATATTTAAAGACATGTCAGTCAGTGCAAGTTACTTTCAGTTAAGATACGGTAGTTTAAACATGCATTGTAGTCTGGGACTAGGTTAATAAAACCCTTGCATTTTTTTAAACTGGGCAAATATGAACAAAGTGGACTTACCTTTGATGAAATGTAACAGTGCCTCCAGTATTTTTTCTAGGTCAGCAAGACCACTACCACACATACCTGCAGAAAAATAAATAAATATTTTTTTTTAAATCAGCAAGCAACTAAATAGACAAGTGAATGGGAGGTGAACTAAAAGATAAATAAGTATGTGTTGTTTCAGCCCACCTTGCAGGAACAGCATGTCCATCTCAGGCTGGTCTTTTATTTTAACCCCTTGGCAAAACTGACTTCCGAAACAGGAAGTATCTACAAAGGCCCCACTAATGGAGTAGCCAGTCTCATGTGGCGTGATCTCAACAAATTTCTCTATGGCAGAACACTGTAAGTCTCAGACACAGTGAAAACACATACAACGCACAAACACACCGGTATTACCTGCTTTTAGTTTATCATATCTGCTCAGCATATCAGTCACAGTGTAGATGGGATAAGGATCTTTGCTGTGTTGGCTCCTCTGACTGGTAAAAGTACAGTTATCTATCTGTAGAAAAACTTAAAATCAGCGCAAATAGCTATGTAAATATTGTGTGTCTGTTGTGTGTGTCTGTGTACAAAAATTCACTACCGTTAAAAAGTGAGTGTCTTTTCAAATAAATGCTGTTTCTTTGAATGTTCTATTCACTGAGAACTATGCATGAAAAATGTATCATGCTTTCCAACTAAATATTGGCCTAACGCTCGAGAGTCGGACTTGTAACCTGAAGGTTGCGGGCTCAAGTCTCAATATCAGCAGGAAATGACTAGGGTGCCCTTGAGCAAGGCTCCTAATCCCAAATCGCTCCCTGGACGCCACGGCAAAATGGCTGGCCACTGTTATATTACGTAGGCCTACAACTTTTTTATAGAAAGTTGAAAGTAATGTGTTTTGTTACGTTTGCCCTTTTTGTCTGTGGATGTTATGGATAAGAGAGACAGAAAGTCTCTCAAAAGTCAGAAGCTACCACAGGACAATACAAGGTAAATACAGTGTTCCACTTGACAAATTAACACAAATTTTCATGTCTAAAGACCTATATTGTAAAATATGATCTGGTAAATATTTACTTAAAAAACTAAGACTGTCAATAGAATAAAATAAGCAAAATTACTTTCACGATTGCCACTCTTTAAAAAGCAGAATATTATTAAATTCTGCAAATGTGCTCAATTATTGCTTTAAACATAAGATATACCTCTTTCACAATCTCGCTTATAACCAGCACTGCCCAGATGTCTGTCAGACTGAAATTGTCTTTTTGTTTGTAGTATTTTTTGAGTGTCGACAATTTGTCCTTGAATCTGACGTCACCATTTAGAAGTCTCTGTTCGAAGTCATCCTTCACTTCATTTAGCT
Organism: Abramis brama; assembly: GCF_963993115.1. Taxonomy (NCBI): domain Eukaryota; kingdom Metazoa; phylum Chordata; class Actinopteri; order Cypriniformes; family Leuciscidae; genus Abramis; species Abramis brama. The sequence goes on from NC_139974.1 coordinate 12,619,817, forward strand.
TGCTGGACCAATTTGGTACTTTGTATAAAGACGCCATGCACCTTATGGAGAATATTTGTTAATATTCTGATGAGCTGAATTTGAGGAGCATGTATTTGCTAATTTACCAAGTAGATCCAGAAAGCCCAGCAAGATACAGCATGCAGTCCAACAGATCATCTTGAAACAGAGCGACCAGTGATCCCAGCAAACCCACCATCGCTCTTTCACTTCCTCCTGAAGCCAATAGAGCGATGTTGGGCAGATCACCCTGTAAAGAAAGCAGTAATTAAGCAACTATGTAAATATGCCTTTTGTGAGGAATTCAGTGAGACATTTCCAAGCAAGACATTTCCCTAAACAGAACTGTTCTTCGTATTTGTTTAACATTGTGTAGTTGTGTTTTACGCCATTCATTCAGATTTGTTTAAAAGTACAGAATAAAACCAGAATATTACCAGGCTACGTTGTATGCCGTGTCTTTTAAGACACTCCAGAGCTGACTCTTTCCTGCTGGTCACATGGTTTATTTCATCATCGTTCAGTGAATGATCGATTCTCACTTTGCAATCGCTGTAGAAAACCCATTAAGGTTTCAAAACAATTCCAACAAGTACTAGAGAAACTCTTGACTTCAATTTGAATTATCATTGTCTTGTGATATGTTTTAAAACATAACATAACATGTTTTAAAAGGAGCAAAAATGATATCAATGGTTACAGAAATGTATGCCGTATTACCATTCGCTTTGATTTCCCTCAGACATCTGTAAAAAGGACATTTTAAGATTTAGGTTTGATTTGTTCTGAAATGCACCGAAACATTTTCCTGTCTAACACTGTAAAAAAAAATTACATCCCCAAGTCAAAATTTTCTAGTGACTGGTCACATCTAAATTTTTCAGTTAGTCTGACGTATTATTTCTCATTGAGCCAATGTTAACAGACTATTGCAACAAGAATTGCACTTGGGCCAATTTAAAAATTTAGATGTGATCCAGTCACTAGAAAATTTTGACTTGGAGAGACTAGAATTTTTTTACAGTGAATAAATTCATTTAATGCAACATTTTAGTGAAAAGATATTTAGCCAAACCAAACAGAAAGCGATTTCATTTTAAAAATCTGCTTTAAAGACACTTACCTTTGCTGGCAGGGGCTGAAGTAAGTGAGGGCTGAAGCAAAACACCACGGAAACTTTTAATCGAGAGCATGCATGGGAAGAGGAAATATAAGATGTGGTTTAGACCAAGAAGTGCAGAGCTGACTTAGCGCCAAGTTGCCCCATTACAATACCGGTAACCCCAGTCAAGTCTGGGCAAGACTTGTACTCAAGTATTTGAATCAAAGATGTACATTTTCCAAAGCACATCTGTTTGTTGATACTGTACAAAAAAACAACAACAACATTACAATTTGAATCAGATTTTTTAAATAAAATGTGATGTAGTTTATATGTGAAAGATATTTTGTAATATTCCATATTTGATTTAGTTCAAAAGTCTGGAGTTTTTAAAGGGAATGAATACATTTATTTAGCAAGAATGCATTCCATTGATCAAAAGTGAGTGTAAACATTTCACAATATTACTGCTTCTGTATTCTTGAGCAAATAAATGCAGCATTGGTGAGCATAAGAGGCGCAAACTTCAAAAATAAACTTGATACTTTGAACGATAGTGTAACTTCAAAGAAGTTACAAAACATAAATCACCTCTTTTAGTTTCTGTTTGACGAACAAATCCAGTCTACACTAAGATTGTTATGTCATGGCCTACTTATAATTTGCATAAAGAGTTTGTGGTGTGAGTCCCACAATACCAGTCATTTTTAACCTCGTGGGGACATTTGGGAACAAGACGGCTTATAAATAATTAGAAATTATGTTTTTTTTCTTGAAAATGTGAAAAGAAAATGCAGAAAGTGAGGATAGGGGATAGAATATACAGTTTGTACAGTATCGTTGTCTATGGAAAGTCCCCATTAAACATGGAAACCCAACATGTGTGTGTGTATGTGTTGTGTGTGTGCAACAATACTGTGCAGCAGGTGTGTTTGCATTAGCGGTGCTGTAAAGATTACAGGACAGACAATAAAATACAATTAGACAAACACAATCTTGTCTTCCCAAACATCTCTTTACACTTTGTTATCTGAAGCCCCTGAACTAATGAGTTTATCTGTATCTCAATGCCACAACAATACACAGGCAGAAAGACTGTAACAGATTTCCATAATCACTAATGACTGACAACAAAATACATCGACTCAGACACACAAGAGCATCATTGACGTCATATATTCCGCAGGCATGTTTGCCTGTGTGTGCATGTCATGTGTAACACACAACGGCACGTTTTATCTCTGTTCATGCAGAGACAATACTGTGTGTAAATACGCTGTTTACACACACACATGCAGACTTAGTGTCTGTGACGTCAACCCTGATGACATAAAACAATACATTGCATGGGTGACCTCTCCGATGTGAAGTCGAATATCATCAGCTTCTAAAAGTTATAATGTGACCTTTGACCTTTGAAAGGGCAAACTAAAAACCACAAGCAGACACCTGTCTTGTATTGTTACAATTATGTAACCACTGAAAAAGCAATAAATAACTAAACAAGAAATGTACTGTAATTAGTGCAATAACAGAAACAAGACTTAGAATTGGTATATTCTCCATTTTTTGCCAAATGTGTTTGAAAAAATATATAATATTATATATAAGAACTGGAAAAATAAAAACATAATTCATAGTTTATTAAATTTTGTGCCCATTTTTTAACAAGGCTTATACTATTACATAATATATATATAATATAAAAAATAGAAATAAATAAGTTTTCCATTGATGTATGGTTTGTTAGGATAGGACAATATTTGGCTGAGATACAACTATTTGAAAATCTGGAAAAAAAAATCGAAACATTGAGAAAATTGCCTTTAAAGTTGACCATCGTGATTGTGCTGTATTCACAAACACAAAAATATGTGTTATTTGTAGCCTATTTACGCTGGGAAATTTACAAAATGTCTTCATGGAACGTGATCTTTACTTAATATCCTAATGATTTTTGGCATAAAAGAAAAATCGATAATTTTGACCCATACAATGTATATTGTTGGCTATTACCACAAATATACCCATGCTACTTGTGACTGGTTTTGTGATCCAGGGTCACATATAATATAAAAACATAATTCAAGTAAACTTTAAATGAGAATAGTCCTTAGGCGATTTAGGCTCACCCCTCTTATCAGCCGTAAAACATTCTGTGTGCACAGAAAGAAAGAAAAGAGAGAAAGAATAGAGTAAGGATAAACATAAATGACAGAGTGGGGGGAGAGGTGAAGATGAGAGGAGAGAGATGGAGGTATATAAAGACTCTGAGCATCAGGGAGAACACAAGAACACACCAGACCAGGACAGAGGACGGGAACACCTACAGATCTTAAAAGGTAAGAAACTCATAATTATGATCTCTTTAAAAATGCAATGCTAAAGGACTAATCAACTTTCAAAAAGTCATTATCAAGATAACATGCAAAATAATAATAATAGGCTTGATAACACCTTTCATACAAGGAATTCAGTTCAAAGTCTTAACAATAAAAAAAAGCATTGCAACAAGCACCAAGTGCTTCAAATTAAAACAAGTAAAATAATAAAGATAAGAAAATATTAAAAATGCAACCCACTTGATGAAAATAAAAAAGATACAATTATTATGCATTAAATGCATAACAAAAAAATGAAATAAAAAACAAATAATAAAAGACAACACAATACAAAATGCTTCAGCAAGCAGTCTTTATTATAAATTGGTAATATATTCCAAACACACAGCTATATGACACATTTTATGACAAATACTGCAAAATCAGGAAAAAATTGCAATATTTCTGAGGAATTTTAGACATTCCCTTTCTCTCTTTTAGATAAATTGTAAACATCTTGTAGTATACTATTTTTATCCAATAATAATCTGATCTGACATTCTGATAATGTACAAAGTAAAACCTGTAATGGTCCATTCTGCACTGCTTATGCTCATGCTCATTTAGATTTAACTTTATTTTGAAATCACAAACAATACCAAACAGAGCTAAAAGTATTATTTTTTTTCTACAAGCAACACTATTTTTTCATAAAAGCATTTTTCAGAGTGTTACAAGCACTCCCTGTGGTATTCTTACAGTATCCCTTTTACTATTAGTGGAATAGAAAATGGCTTGCTATTTCATGTGCTTTTAATTGCATAAATGCTTGTAAATACAAAAATATCACTAGTAGCTCACAGTAACTGAGAATAAATGTGCAATTGCTAAATTTTTCTTTCTAGACATGCAGACAAGTCAGATGAACGTTTTGCTAGCTGTGTTTTGCGTGGTTAACATCCTCCAGCTCTGTCATGGACTATCCGGAGGAGGAGAATGCTACTTCAATGCAAAAGGTAAACTAAACAATACAAAGGAAAGGGTTCAGATAAACACAGATCTTAGAAAAGAAATACGGTAAAAAAAAATGTTTAAGTCCAACAAAAAAAAAAAGCAGTTTGAATGTACATCAAATGATCTGTTACTTAAAGTGGTAATAGTCACTCTTTCACTTCAGCCAGCTGTGAACACAAAGGCCGTGTTTTTGACATCGGGGAGTCCTGGATAAATGACGAATGTTTCCAGTGTGTGTGTTTCGAGCCTTTTGGAGTGGGCTGCTGTGAACAGTAAGTTCTCAAAAGCGCATACTTGCACGACTACAAGCCCTCTCTGTATGTAGCTGATATTGAAGCTCATTGTTCTTTGCTGTCCTCTAGTGGAAAGCAGCCAGTCGATTACCCGCCCTGGTGCGAGGCCGTTAGAAAACCAAATTCCTGCACAGTTGCTGTGGTGATGAAGGCCAACCATAAACTTCCCTGTCTATTTGGAGGGAAGAACCGCTTGCGAGCTTCAGATGGGCTGCTGTGGAAATCAGAGAACGACCCACTCTACTAGACTGAATTACTGAAGTCACAAATGCAAAATATCATTTATATATAATACACACACACACACACACAGACTCTTGTACATCTGTCTTTGTGAGGAGGTAATTCATTGACAATGCAATCTCTAGCTCCTTACCCATCACAACTAAGCACCTAACCCAAACTCTTAATCTAATTATAACCTTATCCTTAAAACCAAGTCTTGACCCTCAAACAGACCTTTAAAGCGGTCTCAGAAAGTGAGGACCAGCCAAAATGTACGCACTTTACTCTTTTTGTCCTCACTCTGATGGTCTAAAACTCACAAAGATAGTTTGTACACAAGTACACACACTATGTTTGCCCATATAAAAAAAAATTATACACTAACCCCTGGTTTCACAGACAAGGCTTAAACCTAGTCCCAGACTAAAATGCATGTTTAAACCGTTCTAACGGAAAGCAGCTTGCTCTGGTATATCTTAAAATATGTCAGTGCCATTGTTTTATCTCAAGACGCACACCAGAAATTTGATAAAAGCTACTTAAATGCCCTAATTGAACTCAGGCCTAATCCTGGATTAATCTAAGCCCTGTCTGTGAAACCGGGCCATACTGCTCAAAAGTTTCTATTTTCATATGCATTTTAAAATGTAATTTATTCCTGTGATGCAAAGCTGAATTTTCAGCATTACTTCAGTCTTCAGTGTCACATGATCCTTCAGATAGCATTCTAATATGCTGATTTGAGAAACAATTCTTATGCATTTAAAAGTTATTTGTGGATAACATGATTAAAAAAAAGTAAGGATTCTTTTATGATTAGAATGTTCAAAATAATTTATTTGAAATAGATTAGTACTGTACTGTATTTTAATGACAAACACTTAAGTATGTCATGTTAAATATTTATCAGAATGTTGTTTACATTTGTCAAAATCCTAGTTATTTTCATCTGAAATAAGTTTTAAATCCTTGTGTTTATCATAACTGAAAATTAAAAGGTCAAACAAGAATTTTTTTCCCGACAAACTGATGTCCATCCCTAGACAAATATCAGTGAGGGTGTGTGAACATTCAGTCTTTGTTTTCTAGAAACCACACTACAGATAATCCAGACACACACAGTGGTTCGGTGACAGTAAAAATCATGGTCTTTATTTAAAAAAGAATTTAGGTATCATTACACAAGATACAGACAGTAACAAAGTGATTACACATCATTGTGGGCTCTTTCCAGTTAGAACTGTGTGTTCACCCTTTTTTAATCTTTATACTATTAAGTGTTACTTTTCACTCCCATTTACTGTGTTCATAATACATATTTAGATCTGCACGGCTTTTGGACCTTAAGAATCTGGCAGTGCCACTGCTTTGAACCCACGGTAAAAAAAAAATCCTCAACCTTTCTTCCCTGGGTAGAATATGGCTCTTTAAAGCAAAAAAAAACAACAACAACAAAAAAAGTAAAAATACCAAACCAGGCCACCAGAGTGAGTGAAGGAACCATGAGTTGGCCTCTGCTCAAAAGATGCCCACCATAAGCCCATAACAGTGCAGCATTTCACATAGTGGTTTGCCATACTTTTGTGTTAATATGCAGGGGGATTAAACCCAAACAATGAATACATATATTACTCAAAAACAAAACTCAAATAGAAGCAAAGGCTTTTATTAAAACAAAAAACAATAACGACAAAAAATAAATGGCCCTCACGGCATGGTTGTGCATACTGTTACAAACCATACGGTGTGGTTTTGGTCCCAAAACTTGTAACGCCGACAAACAGGCAGCAGAAACTTGTGCAGGATGAGAAGAGTGAAGTGGTAAGAGGAGAGCAGTGAATCAGGCACCAACAAGACCAGCAAAAACATCCTGCGTCACAGGATCAACAGGACAAAATTACTGTAGAGTGATCTAAAGCCAAGCATGAGACTGCCAAGATGGCTTTTATGGCACAAAATGTTAAGTAAATCACCCTTCAGTAAAATTAAGGAAAAATTGAGGGTTTTGGCTGATGTGAAAAAACTTGCCACAATCGTAAAGCTCTGATCATGGACCAAAACCAAAAAAAAACAAAAAAATGCTACCCCAGGGCTAGCATGCAACATTTGACACTTTAAGAATACCATAGTAGTTTGTTCCTGAAATCACTTGGGATTTTCTGAGGAGATGAGCAGTGAAGCCTATTAAGGGCTCCAGAAAGATTAAAGTACTTTTGAACCATTGAGAGGCACAGCATTTTTGCTGGTTGGTTTGGTGAGCCCGTCTTCCAGTAGAACAAGAGAACGGGATCAGAAAAACAGCAGAATCAGAAGTGCAGAGACAAAGAAAAAAAAATGAGATGAGGGTGTCAGGAAGGGAAGAGGAGGCTTTTTTTTTGTCTCCAGGTCTTCCTTAGAAACTGTTGAGCTCGCTCAGGGTCTGGTCCAAAGTAGCATGGATCTTGACGTTCTCCTCTTTAGCATTTCTCAGTTTCTCTGCAATGAAAAAAAAAAAAATTCCAGAAGGAAAGCAAGTGAAACAAACTGCAAAATCAAATTGTAATACAACATTGTACATGATTTGTTAAATAGGGGTTTGATTTGGATGTATGGTGAAGACCTCCTTCATGAAGTACCAGTATAGATGGTTTTCTAAACAACTATACAACTGTTCACCAATGGCATCAGATTGAAAACCTTAGTAATTAGGGCTTACCTAAACCTTAGTAATTAGGGCTGGCCCCTAACAGTCGACTAAACGTTAGTCAAATATGGCTTATCGTTTGAAACATGCAAGTAGCAACTTTCAAAAGCTGCTCGCTTTAACGTTAACCTAGATAAATATGCGCATATCCAAGTGTTTGAGTGGAGTGTGGAGGCTAAAGTATAGCGTGCTTCATGACATGGAGGCGCAGGCGCGATCCCTTGCATTTTTTCCTGACAACAGCAGAAACTACTTAATACACCATTTTTGGTCATACAGATTAGAGTAATACATCATTCCAAACTATCTACTTTTATTTGTGTAATCCTAACCCTAGCAAAAAAAAAAACTGTGCCTTTGTTAAAATAAAGATAACAAACAGGATGCGCTTTTTCTGCCGCCTCGGTCTCCTTGAACTGGAGCGTGTCACAAAAATGAACCGAAACTCAGCATATAGGCTTACTTGCCTCAAAGACATAAGATATAAATCTATAGAAAGCTTGAAATGTATTATATATACAAAAATAAATACTCTCTGCTTATGTAATATGTATAAAAGGTCCATTTCTCTCTATTTCTATGCTCTCTATACTGTGGAGATGGCGAGGCGGAGGCAGCATCGTCAACTTCATCTTTCCAGCCGACACGGTCACAGAAAACACTGGTTTATTAATAAATAAACTGTCTCCATGCTATTTTTTCCAACATATCTAAGTGCTTTGCAGCAAGCTTTATGCGAGCCCTTGAGCTCGGAATAGGCTATATTAAACGCTCATTATGGTTTAGCATTTCCCTCAGTATACATTTAAGTAAATCAATTGAAAATAAACGTGCGATTAGTCGACTAATGGCTTAAATGAATGACTAATAGTCGACTAGAAAAGTCTTTAGTCGGGGGCAGCCCTTCTAGTACTTAAATTCTGATACAAAGTTAGTTGCAATGAAACGGAAGTAGCGACAGATCTTTTCTTCCAAATTGTGAAACGCATCCCAGTGAAGCATATTATAGAAGAAGAAAAAAGTAGGGTTGGGACTTGGTTCAATTCATCGATTGTTGTTTGGATGGTGGCAGATCTGAATGAAAGCTTGCAGTCGATTGTAAGAAAGGGGCAGGGTTTAAGTGGACTAAATAATTGGAGAAGTCCACCATCCAGAAGACTGAGTTATGACATTTTGACTAAGAATTACAAGGTCCAAATATTTTTTGTGTATAGGATGAACTTATTTCATGCCGACTTTAAGCAACCACTACTAATCCTCTCCATCAGTACTATATTTGCATACCATTTCAGGTTTAAAGGTGCAGTATATAATATTGACAGCAAGCAGTGGAGAGAGACTCAATGCTCACTGGTTGCCATATTGAGAACATGCAAAAGGAAGGAGCGCGATTAACAATGGAAAGAGACGAGCCTTACACTGCAAGTTGATCAGCTAATGTAAACATTTGCAATGTTTTTATTGCAGAGTAGGGGTGTAACGATACACGTATTCGTATTGAACCGTTCGGTACGAGGCTTTCGGTTCGGTATTCGGTACGCATTTTCAAACCGAATGGTTCGTTGGACCATTTTTCCTGCCAAACAAAATTTCATTATTTCAAATGTAGGCGGGTCGCGCGTGGCAAGCGCGCTCATAACGTAAGAGACGCTGGCGCGACAACAACATTGTCAACATCAAATGGCAAACGTAAGGTAAGCGGAACGAAACTGAGCTACTCGTTATTGTGTGGTTGACGGACCGTTTATCAGTTTGGACCAAAGCAGCGCGATCCGATCTTGTTCAAGCGACACTGTTACTACACAGCGCTAAGAGATCCAGTAAAGAAATCATTTTAATTCGCCACTTAAGTAATAACATTGCTGCGAGATCTAGTGACAAACATTCACATTTTCTCTGTAATTAACGGATCAAACAGAGCGTGGAAACCAGGAAGAAACATTGTGCCATGAATGAACTATCCATTGTCCACAGTTCTGCAACATTCACCATGGATTTACTGCAGTAACACTAACTGTAACCATGGAAGTTTGGCAGGAATAGTAGGCTATAATGCTTTCAAGTAACATTACGTCGGTTTTATTTTGACATTATGAATAAAATTGCTGCCCTCAAATGTTAATCTGAACTAAAATAAACCTGTTTATAACTACTACAATATTAGGCTACATTTCATTTTCTTCCAAGGAGCTGTTTTGTTTTATATGCTCCTAAGAAGACTCAATTATAGCTCAATTATCAATGCCCAAAGTAAAAAAATAAAAATAAAAACTTATTTATTATGCTAGTTTTAATTAAATAATAATAATAATAATAATAATAATAATAATAATAATAATAATAATAATAATTCTCTGGCATTTCTTTCTTTTTGCTGTATCGAAAACGTACCGAACCGTGACACAAGTGTATCGTATTGAACCGAACCGTGAATTTTGTGAACCGTTACACCCCTATTGCAGAGGCTTTTTAGATCTGGTAGAATCTATGATCTGACCCAGCTCGATTGGTGGCTTCCATGGCTGCAATACGCTGCTTTTTCTGCCAACTGGCGCTCTGTGTCGAAATACTATTGGGTCAATTGGCACAGGGCAGGACCACATGGACCAAAACAAAAACTCTTACAAGAAACACACATTTCAAAGTAAAATAACTGGCTGTTGCATTGTTTTTCGGAGAAACGAGTCTTTGAAATTAGCATGTTTCCTAATTCTCTGCAAACATATGGTATTTTTACGTTTCTGTACAGTGAAAAATTACATACAGCACCTTTAATAAATCTTAATTGTGAAACCGCTCAAATTTATGGTGGCAGACACTGTCGATAACACTCACCCAGTATTAATATTGTGCAACACTGGCATGTCAATGCTTTGCTTTTACTATAGCACTGATAAACCAATTTTAAGAGAACTTACAGCTGAATGAAAGTCTTAATTTTGCTCAATTGCATGAGGCCATTCATTAGAACTTCAGAAATATAAGTACTTGTTTTTCAGAAGTAACTTTCAACAAGGCCTCTGATCGTTTTCAGCAAATAGCTAAAATTTCCCGCAAACATTTATTCATCCTTCTATAACAAAATCGCATTACTTTTGCTTAAATGGTTTAAATAACTTCTCAAAAGTGCTCACAGATGTTCAACCATCTTGGCAACCAGTTTCCATTTTGAAATGGGAAGTTTCCTTCTTGGAAAAGAGAAACCGATTTGAATGGGTAGCAAGAATCAAATATTTCTAGCCAAAAGAAGAGCCAGTTTGTAAATTCTTATTAGGTCTTAATGCATTAAACTTAATGCAAGGAAACAGTATTTAAAAAGTGAAAATAACCATAAATGGTTTAAGATTGTGCATGTAAACTCTTTCCTTCAGTTAGCTTAGATATGATGGCAAATTGTACATAAAATGTATGGTAAAAAAAAAAATATTTCAGCTTTTTTTTCTTTCTTAATTTCAGACCTCCAAGTCTATATCCTTATGCACCAGAGATATTCTTAACTCATAGCTAAAACTCATGACTAATCAATCAGCGAAAGAGAATTTATCCAAGCTTTTATCTTTCAACCATAAGATATTATTCATGCACAATCTAAAATAGGCAAATGCTTGGTTGCTTAACACCAGCACATTGCAATAAGAGACAAGCAGACATTTAAAAGAGAGCAGAGCTTTTTTCCTCCATTCAATAAACATGTACACAAGGCATGAAAAATACAGCAAAAGAGAGCAAAACCAGGGACAAAAGAACAACACACATCTCTGAATACATTTAGATGCAGATAAGAGGAAGATGTTGGGGCAGATGATGAATATCTAAAGAACAGAAATTCAGAGAAAGCAGAAACAGAACAGGGCTTAAATGGAGAAACGGAGACTACAGAAACAAGCACATGGATACAAGTACATGAAAAGGGAAGTGTACACAAAAGATCAGAAGAGAGATCCAAGAAATATTGACAGTCAGACAAGATGAAGAAGAATTTCTTGAAGTCACAGTCAGCCACAGAACAGTCCAGAAACTCTTTATCTGTAAACAGACACCAATGGTAAATACCTCGTGAGAATATTTCTACATTTCAGAATGAGGAAAGTCGCAAATTTAACAAGCAAGCAGTTAAGAACAAATGTTAAAACCAACATCAATAAAAGCCACAGCTCTAAAACAAACTAGCTCAAAATACCAATTTCAGGATAAAATCCTTATGTAAATGAGAGCCTTAAAGGGGACATATCATGGAAAATATGGTTATTCAGGTTAGTCTACATGACGTCATTCCACAATCCAAAAAACCCATTTAGCCAATAGAAAGTAAGCTATAAAACGAGTTACGACGTCCAACTATTATTACATTAACATATGATCACTCCCATTTGCATAGCAGCACTATTAAGTATCCAGAAACATTGTAGAGTCAGTCTTAATTAACTATTAAGGATGCTCAAAACAGAGGCCATTTACATAAAAACTCTTAAAGGCAGAGTAAATCTGGCCTGTTTAATGGAGGCTAAATAAATAGCAATAAACTAAAACATGTCTTTTTGCAGTTCAAGTGGACTTTAGCAAGAAACCACAAAAAGTGCAGAATGTCCCCCTTATCTGTAGGTAAATATGAAACCATTTCATAGTTAGCATATTAGTTACTTGACAAATGTATATGGGTTAGAATCACACTACAGAGATCACGACGCCATTCACACAAACTCGTATAAAGCAGCAGTTCAAAAGAAACTGAAATAACAGCTCCAGTCAACGATTAACTCCTTGCGGCTGAGCTTTATACTGTATGGTAAAAGTATACGATCAGAGGTTATGAAGCTCAAGGTTAGGTTAGCTTGGTCACGAGACTCAAATCTGCCATTGCAGCAAAACTCAATCGTCCTACAAAAAGCAAACCATAAGTAGCAGTCTCACACACATGCAAGGGCCAATATTTACATAGAGGTCATGTCGTTGAGAGCATGATCCAGCTCCTCACTAATGGCCTTATACTTGAGTTTCTGAGCGTAAAGCTCATCTGTTCACACACAAAAAAGAGAAAGAGAGCAGAGAGGAAGGAAAAGGTCGGAAGAGGGAGAGAGTATGAAGGAAAGATAAAAGGAAATAGGAAAAAACAGCAAAAAAAGATTATGAATGTAACTGAGGAAAGGAAAAGGACAGTGAGATTATGCTAAGAAAAGAGTATGAACAGCATTAAAAAAAACCAGAGGATCATTATAGCCAATGGAAGGAATTGGTGGTAAAGAGAACGACGGAATCATACCTTCCAAATCATCAATGGTCTTCTCCAGTTTGGCCACAGACCTTTCGGCAAACTCAGCACGGGTCTCAGCCTAGCAGAGAACAGGGGAATTAAGTTTAACTAAAACCATTTAAAAAAACTATTTTCATTACTTGAAATATCTCATTTCCGCTTAGTTTAAGTACTAAAATAACGCAAGCTAAAACTTTACAGACAAACATTTTAATGGTAAATAACTCTGGCAGGGAAAGACATTCATGCATGATCAAACTACTAGGTAACAAACAAAAATCATGAGCATCTATAGAATAAAGTTATTATTGTAATTGGTGTGACACATGTTGGTGTGCAACATAACCAATGGCATGAGTTTGTGGCAGGACTACACTTGTTTTAAAAAGTAATTTTTGCTGCTTTACGGTCATGTTCAAATTTCCCTCCAAAACAATGAACTACATTCAAGTAAAAAGAAATGCATACAGATCCAAAATAATATGCAACTAAGATCCTTGCAATTGCATTTACATTTAATAGATGCTTTTATTCAAAGCGTCCTATAAAATGATTAGCAAGCCCTTTCTCCAGAAGGTTTCAACTTGTGAACAGTCTTCAGAAGACACAGGGAACAAAACATTTATGAGGCCAAATTTGGTAAACATTTAAATATACATGTAACCTCAAGATAACATTAAATCGCCAGCCCTAATAGAAACCAAACCTTCCATGAGAAGTTCTCTCACCTCCTTCAGCTTATCAGTGAGGATCTTGATTTCTTCCTCATACTTATCTTCCTTCTGGGAATACTGTAGGGAAAAAGAAGAAATATGAGTTGGGGTGGGGTCTTGTGAGAATCTTACAACTCGGCATGCACAAACACCCAATGAGTTAAGTATTTTGGGTTTGGCACACTTCAAACAGAGACAACCAATTTTATGGCACTTTAACACTGACATGTTTCTACAACAGCTCTTAAGACGTAAGGTAGTGCAGCTGTCTATGCTTTGACCCCCCCTTTTTCCTCGAAGTTTCTATACAGGCTGGCTGAGCCCTGGCCTGCTGCTGTTGTGCAAGGCTTGTGACACGATTGCTGATTTTGCCGCTGTGTTCTGCCAAAGTTTTAAACAGATCAGGACATGTGCGCAGGAATGCAACTGCAACATCAACAAAACACCAAGTCTGATAGAAAGGGAAAAACCACCATACTTCAGAATTCAAGGAGAGATTCACAAAGATGTATATACATAAACATTACATATAAATTATATAATCTATAATATAAAAAGGCAGATATATATATATATATATATATATATATATATATATATATATATATAAAACTTCCTGCATTGTATTTGAGAAAGTTAAACCACCATCATTACTTACGTAAACCATATCGTGCAGCAAACAATAGATTTCATTAGGGAAATAAAAGGGTTCCAATAATAGCGAACCACCTAATATTATATAGTACTTTATTACACGGCTCTGTGGAATACTTGGTCAATCGCACCATCCAGCGGTATGTTATTCCCCGATAACAGGCTCATCCGGGTTACTGAAGTCAGCAGCGCTATACGTTTGCTAGGAGCGTTTTTTCTTCGTGGAAGTTTTTCTTTTGGTGAGCTAATAAAATATTAAAACTCAGTCTAATCAATATTTTGTGTACAGTTATTTGATTATGTCATCCAGTATCGTGGCGTCGCTCTCTCGTTTCATACAAATGCAGCTGCTGCTATTTTGTGACTATTGTTTTGTACACTGTTGGATTATAAGATAACAAACAGGTACGATTTTAAAACTGTTTAATCTCAAATCAATATCCCCATAATTATTTATGTAGTGAAATGCTGTGTAATAAGTGGTACGACTGTACCGTATCCCTTAAATGTCCGTCTAGTTTGAACTTGTAGCGCAAGCAACTGCTCTCTCCGCAGAAGCTTTGCGTTTAAAGACCTAGTAAAATATTTCAACTCAGATCACTATTTTGTGTCTAATTATTTATGTGGCAAGTAGCCGTGTAATAAGTGGGAAAATGTACATCCAGCCGATTGTTATCTCAGAATAAACCCCATTCAGGCTGATGCAAGACCTGATCACCCTGTCGGGGTTTATTCTGAGATAACAGGCTGGATGTACATTATCCCTTACGTAACACACAGCATGCAGTCAAATCACATGCAAACAAACGGAGCTTGTGTCATAAGTTGATCTCATGCAACAGCATTTATCGGCATCACTTCTGCTTAATTAATCTGAAGTCATCCGAGACCGGTTGCGCTTGATTCTATAAGGCACCAAAATGGTGACACTTCCATTTCATTATGCAACAGACCTTCAGGCATGCTAAATAACATCTCGTCAGGTTAAGATGGATATGGAAAATGAGAAGGGGTCTTTACTTCGCCCCTGTGGTCAATTACAGCTTTCTCTTGATGTAATGGTCTACCACTGTAATCTGGACCGACACATGTGGCCTTTTGCTATGGGTGATGATGTACAGCCGTACATCAGGCAAAAGGCCACTTGGAAATGAGGAAGCTCATATTATGCACACATGAGCGGATAGATCACTGGTTTGGAAACTAGAGAGCCTAAATTTAATTGCCTCGAAGGCAATTCGCAAGGCACATTTGTGGGGATTGAATCAGAGTTCCTTTGAGAGTTAGAAAAGGGATGAACACTGCAACCAGTCAGAGATCGTGCAGAATAAAACACACACACACCCTACCTTCTCAGCCTGGGCCTCCAAACTCTTAAGATTGTTGGTGACATTTTTCAGCTCCTCCTCCAGCTCAGCGCATTTGCTATATACAGAGCAGCCGTTTTGATTTTGGAGGAAACAGAAAAGAAAGGGGCACAGGGCAAAGGGAAGACATGAAGACAAGCCAGCAGAAGTGGCAGAGTGATGACGTTAAACACATGAACAGTAAGAGGCCTTAAATAATTGTTTTGCGATGGACAGTTCACGCAAAAATAAAAATTGTCATCATTTACACTGCCTCATGTCATTTTAATTATGTAGGACTTTCTTCTGAAAACACAAACACATGTACTTTGCAGCCCTGCTTGCACATGACCATTCAATGAAGGTGACTGAGGAGCTCCAAAAATTACCAATAATACATTTTTAAAAAACTTTATCAATTAAATACATATTTGGTGAATGTGACTTTAAAAAAAAAAAAAATTTTTTTAAATCTGACTGACCCCAAACATTTCAACAGAAATATGTGCTGTAAATATATTTGTGTGGGGATGACAAATTAAAAGGGATAGTTCCCCCAAAAATTTAAATTCTGTCATCATTTACTCACCCTTAAGTTGTTCTAAACCTGTATGAGTTTCTTTCTACTGCTGAACACAAAAGATGATATTTTGAAGAATGTCAGTAAACAAACAGTCGTGCGGCACCATTGACTTTGACTGATTTTTTTTTCCTACTATAAAAATCAATGGGGTACATCAACTGTCTGGTTACCAACATTCTTCAAAATATCAGTAAATGACAGAATTTTCATTTTTGGGGGAACCATCCCTTTAACGACTCTCAGCAAATAACGATTTAAATGCTGTTCCTCATTCATATGGCTTCAGAAGCTTCAAAGAATATAGCACATATTGTATTAACTGCTTTTGTGGTCATTTTTGGAGCTTGAAGGCCCTCAATCACTGTCACTGTATGAAAAACAGGAAAATCTGTTTTTCAGGGCAGAAGAAACAAAATCATAAGTTTCAAACAACATGAGAACATGACAACAATTTTCATTTATGCATGCTCCATCCCCTTAAATGTAGTGTAGTTTGAGTGCTTGGTTTTTATAACATACTGCCAATTTATGATTATACTATGAGCACTACTGTGTGGTTGGTGTGAGCAGATTTTAAGTGTCAAGGAAGCAAAACTAGTGTGATTCTAAAACTGAAAGTTGCCAGGAGCTGTTTTAAGCAGTTTGTTGTGGAACATGAACACGTACGCTTCGGATTTAGGTAGATAAGACAAAAATGCACAGCGACTGAAGCGTGTTATGCGAGCATGCAGATCATGCCACTTGAGTAAATACGACTCATGCGGATTACAAAAGAATGATCCCTGGAAGTGGATGGTTAGATGAGCGAAAGGAAGGTGGAAAGATGAAGGGATAGGGTGGAAAGATGAACTAGGTAAAAAACAGATTAAAAACGACCAGTGCTGGAAGGAGGAGTCTTTTTTTTCTTGTTTAGCTTTTTTTCATGGTGACTATCTTGCTAGTTCACTTGCACACTTTCACTCAAGTATACAAATTCCGGATCCAGGTAGAGGGCAACATTCTCCAATTGTCTGTACATCTCCAACAAACGGACACATAGCATCCGACACGTAAACAGACTTTTGCAACCAGGATATATACCTTCTCATCTGAGGCGTGCAGAGTCTTCAGTGTCTGGTCAAGAGCTCTCAGCTCCTCCTCCATCTGCTTGACATGGCTGTTAGTTTGAGTGGGGAGGGGAAGGTATGTCAGGTCAAAGGTCACACATGCCCAAACACAAATGAGAAGGGAAGGGACATATGAATTTAAGATGGATTCAAGCCAATGAAATCACTCATACACTATCTTTCTCTCTCAATCTCTCTCTCACACACACACACACACACACACACACACACACACACACACAAAGGAGGATTATGGTTATGGTAGAGCATTCCTATTGTCATGCAAAATTAGGCATTTTCTCACGCTGAGTGAACAATGAATTTGAGTTTTAATGGGACTAAATGGACACTAAGGAATATGAGCTAAAGCTGACAGTATGTGTGGTCTGTAAATGTGTTCAAGGATTATGTGCATGTATATATTGATTTTAAAACCGAGATTAACCTCTCAGCAAGCTCGGCTCTCTCCTCCGTACGCTCCAACTCTCCCTCAACGATCACCAGCTTACGTGCCACCTGTAACACACATCAATACTTCCTGGTTATGGAATTTATTTTATTTTACAAGAACAATTGGTACGTGTAAAACATTTATGCACTATTAATTCCAACTTGTCAATAAATAAAGCTAAAACTTAAAGTAGTTTTATTCATGGAAATAAAGTAATAACTTTAGGTGAAAAAGTAATAAACTAAATGTTGCCTTGGCAATATAATTAAGAAAAGTTTAAGTACTATAATTACTAAAAAACAATTCAAAATATGAATAAATACTATAATAGTATACAAATAATCCTAAAATAACACCATTATATTACCTCCTCGTATTTGCGGTCGGCCTCCTCAGCAATGTGCTTGGCCTCCTTAAGCTGGATCTCCTGGAGCTCCATCTTCTCCTCATCCTTCAGAGCCCTGTTCTCAATCACCTTCATCCCTCTATTCCATAGAGAGCGCAAATTAAAAGGAAAGTAGGGCAAGTTAGGGTGGGATGAATGTAGAAATAACATAACTCTGAAAGCGCACGTATGTTAAAGCACGTACCTCTCGCTCTCATCTGCGGCCTTCTCAGCTTCCTCCAGCTTCTGCAGGGCTGTGGCCAGTCTCTCCTGAGCACGATCCAACTCTTCCTCAACCAGTTGGATACGCCTGTTCAGAGAGGCCACCTCTGCCTCAGCCTACAAGGCAAACATGACAAAAACAAACTTGAGATTAGAACATATAGACTATTCCACACAGGGATCGTGAAGTGAAGTGGATAAGGAACAGGAGGGTGGGAAAACTCTTGGACAACCTAGAAGGATCATGCCGACAAACATGGAGACCAAATTGGAAAATGGAACCAGTGAGACAGTGGAAAACCCTCATGTGGCAGAATCATTTGGGAGCTTCTGCTTGAGCAGATTGGAACCACTATGTTTGCAAAGGGAAATAATAACGTGCGGAGTGAGTGTACACAATGACTAAAATTGTTTTAGCAAGGCGGCACTATTAAAATTGCTCTGACTAAGTTTAAGGATTTTTCAAATCCTTCTTCCAGACAACATTTCATTGTGGAACTTGTTGCACTGTTTGAGCTATGGACATGAATGATGCCTCAAATCATGTAGCTTACTGATGATGAGAGGTGTGCTATAACTTTTTGGACTATTTGGCTTTAAGATGTTCACCCAACGCATGAAAACATGGCCGAAAATCCCACAGACAAAAAGGAAATGGACATTTCTGGATCAAAATACTGTAGAGACTTAACAATTATTCACAAGATCATTGCAACTTCCTAGCCACGCCTTAGCAACCAGCCACAACACCCTAGCAACAATGTAACAACCACAAATATCATGGGAATGGGCTCTTGACAGTGTACTGAGGCCCTTTAGGGCCAGCCATATCTAGACAATATGTAGTTAAAAATTCAAACAGTCAAGATTTCAGAATGCTTTTAAGAAAAAAACCCTAAAATTACAAGGTTATCAGTTCCATTCTCGCAGCAGTATCTGAAATAACTACTAGTATGGTGTTAGAATTCCTGAGGTAATTTTTTTGAAAGGGAACCATCATTCATGCCTTTCATTCATGATGTGTAACTTAAGGAGGGGCACTTCAGCAACATTTATTTTAAAAAATATAAAAAATTAACATTGTTCATAGAGTAACATCAAAGATGACTGAGAAGCTTTACTCATTGGGCCCGAAACGCAAAAGCAGGTTAACTTCCGCGCGGCCGCGCCTCGTCAGCTGAGAAACAGCGCTCGTGCACGGCTTCCGGATATGACGACACCGCTAACAAATACTGGAGTTTCGCTCCTAATAAGGACTGAGGAATCTAAAGTCTGCAGGGTGAGTTCATCTCACGCAATGCCAAAGAGACGAAAGGCATGGTTGAGCGATAAGCCACTTCAAGCAAAAAAAATGTATCCAAGACGAGTGTCTAATTTAATTAAAACACATAAAAGTTGCCAAAGGTTCGAATAGGCTGCTAAATGCCCATATGACGTGCGTGAACAACTCAAAGTGCCGAGATGAGCACCTGATGACCCAGATGTTAATGTACGCGAATGATAACGCACCAATGACGTGAAAAGCACTATTTGAACACTGAATTACACGAATGGATGCTTCTGTTTTTAAAAAATAAGCCAATATGAGTGATACAGCTAAACTATTTTGTTACTTCCTTTAGGCCTCACCCGCAAAAGAACCCAACAATGTGAGACTAAGAGGATGAGCTAAAACCCATCTGAGGTTAGCACATCTAAGCACACACAAAGTGAGATGTCATCGCACGATTTTTGTATTTATTTAAGCCAATATATCTCGCTCTAAGTTTTGCATTGATCTTATGGACTATAAACCTATAAGCACAAATGAAAATCATCAATGAAGATGAGTCAAGGCGCCAATTAGCTTGTAGGTTTTGCAATAACCATCTAACCGGCCCATATTTTCTTGGACTTTATGGTTTAGAATGAACATATCGTTATCACAGGCCATTCTAAAAGCATACTCGATGATGATTAGATATCGAAATAAGTTTTAAAGAGATACAAACACATAATTCATCGTATGGGGCGTTGGATCTGGGTGTGAATGTAAAAGCGCACGAGCTTGGCACAAACGCATGTGATACAACATAACGATTGTACGGATAAATGCGACACTTTCACGTGATTAAAAAAAGCATCGCTATTGATACAATGATACACTTACCTGCTCCCTGGCACGCTTCTCTTCTTCGACCTGTCTCTGCAAAATCTCGGCTCTTTCTTCTGCCTCATCTGCCTGCTGTTGTAAAACTTTGATTTTTCTCTTAACTGCATCGATGCTGTTGGTTCCGGCCATTTTAATGTATTACTTTAGGTGTAGTGTGGTCGAATAAATCAGATTCCAACCGAGCAGCGTAGTAGTGGACCGAGCCGCGAAGAAGAGGAGGAAGGAAAAAAAAGTCCAAGGCACCAACGCCCCGCCAACAAGTCAAACGCAGAGCGAGTGGAAGTAACGCGAGGATCAGATGGTTCACGCGCTTGTCTTTTTAATCGCAGCGGTGCTTTCTTTAATCTTGTTTAATACAAACAGTAGTGTTTGTAAAAAAAATAACAGAAACGAGATATTGTCTCCAGCCAGAAGACTTGTAATGTTGAATTTAGCTCGAGCGAGCGTTTTGATGTTCAAGCACTCGGTCGGTTTCTCATTCGAATTAATGAATGAGTTTTAATGTCATGAAGTCTTTCTTTCCCTCCCCTTGCTTTCTCTTCACCCAATTTGTTCGGTTGCCTAAACTCTTCCTTTTTTCGGCCCACTTCCGGATTACCCCACCCTGTCCCCAACGGTTTAAGGGCTGAGAATGAGGCGTAACTGATCCTGAATCAGCTGCGGCGCAGAGTCAAGTCCCAGCGGAACGGGTTCACGGTTGATCTCCGGTCAGTAGTTTTTTACACGACCTGTGTAATTCTTGCGAAGAGCCACCCCTTGTTTTACACGTGTCCTGCCAGGTATATGACGTCGGGCAAATAAATCATCGGTATTCCAGCCAGGCCACTCCTTAATCTAGGAATGTGCTTGTAGATCAATGAGAAACTATTAGGCTATTGTGATCAATAGAATGTTAGACATTTTGAGAGTCAAAAGAGAGGAATTGAGTTGGGGCGAGTCTTGGACACTTGCAGAGTAAATATGATTTTAGTGGGTCTCCCTTTTTTTGGGGGCCCTGGACAACATTCCCGGTCATCCTTTTATATTAAAATAATTAAATGTAAATGTTAATCAAAATAACATATCAAAATTAATGTCAACACAAACAGTTAATTAATAGCCTACCACTAAAAAAAAGTTGCTGCCTTAAATTTTTAAGTACAATCAACTTCGATGTTTAAGTCATTTCAACTTAAATTAAAATGAAACTGACTTTAAAATGAGTTAAATCTTGTATAACTTATAACTTTTAATTGCTTTACTTATTTTAGTGAGTTAAAGCAATGTAAAAACATGTTGTCATAACTTATTAATCTTTTTTTTTTTTTTACAGTGTAGTTGTTATGAAATTATTATGCATTATTACATTTTGGTGCTTTTTGACAATTAAAAGGATTTATTTTGGTCTTATCACTCCAGAACCAGGCTATAGGCTGTAATTGAGAACAAGGAGTGGTAAATCATTTACTTGTCATGTAATTCCATTGACAGCGCTCTTGTGTGAACAAACTCTGATTCAGTGTCTTAGTGGAGTCTAAATAATGACAAAACAAAACTTTGTGTGTGTATATATATATATTTTCTTCTAGAATGATAATTATCAAGCTCGTATATTTAAGTTCAATAATTTCACTTAAATGACAATTAATAGGTAATCTTCATTGCCATTTAAGTGAAGTTACTGAACTTAAATATACAAGCTTGATACAAATTATCATTCTAGAAGAAAATTTCAAATGGCACTTAGAGGCTTTTGCATCTGAACTCTTCATACATATATATATATATATGCTGAGTTGTAAGTCGTTAAGCTAATAAGAATAATTTTTTTTACCTAATGAAATTAAGATATTTGATTAATCCGTAATTGTATCTTTTAAACATTGTGATTTGGATTTAAGACTTTCTAGAGATTCTATAATAGAATTTACCCACAGGATTGCATGAGGTCATAAAAAAGAATCCAGTGAATAAACTGAATTCACAGGCCTGGGCAAACCCGAACATGTAATGCTGTCTGTTCTCTTTTTGTGGTGAGTGTGCAATCTATCTGGCATCCGTAACTATGTCCTAACACTGTTAAAAGTATGCCCATGGGTATGGTTTTTATATGCTGATTTTGTAATTCTTACCACAAAGACTTTTTATATTGGTGGACCTTAAAAGGTTTAACCTCAAAACAATGTTTAAGGTAAAGAAATGTGACTGATCCTGAATAATTCTGCTATAGACAAGCACTGTATGTTGCATCATCATTTCCTGTCTCACCCTTCCTGCCTCCCTTCACCAGTGTGGAACATGTTCCAAACTCCATACATAACTTGGGACAGGCCCTTTTATCATATGTTGCCACCATCTCACCAGACGATGGCGCCAGATGATCTAGATAGACTGCATTGTCACAATCAGTTGTGGCAGAGCCCCACTCATAGAATCATACATTTTTTCTCAGCTATATAAACACACACACACACACACACACACACACACACACACACGCACGCACACACAAACGCTCACACATACACACGCATGCACATCAGCTTTATTACTCTAGTCTTCAGTGTCACATGTTCCTTCAGAAATCATTCTAATTTGCTGATTTGCTGCTCAAGAAACATTTCTTATTATTATCAATGTTGAAAACAGTTGTGCTGCTTTAATGGCCCATATTATGCTATTTTAAAGTTACTCATTTTGTTTTGGAGGTCTCCAATAGGTTCACATGCATCCACGATCAAAAAACATGTAATTTTCTCATAATATACATCACCTAATTTGTGAAGAGTCTGAAAACGGTTTGTTTGAAGATTCGGTCTCTGTAAACCCCTCCTTTCCGAGAGCCTACTCTGCTTTGATTGGTCAGATGGCCCAGCCTGTTGTGATTGGTCTACAGCTTACAGCGCGTGCCAGAAACTAAACCGTTGATTAGCATACCTGAATTTCAGCTCCATAAGGCTTCCTCAGCGCTTAATATACAGTGATACGAACAGTAACGATGGCGTCGGTTTTTCCGTATCAATTCCGGTGCGAGTCCTCTTTCTTTTTAAGAGTGGATTCACAGTGCAGACACGTCGACAACACAAACCATACTCTTCCAGGCCTCAGCTACGACTAGCGTTTGAGGGCGGGACGTTGTTCGCAGGCAGCCAATGAAGACCATAGGCTGGCATTATAAAAATTTGTTACATTGTTAACAGTGTAACAGGAAGTGAGACTGGAATTGCTGACGTTTCGTTCCAGCAGTTCAGAATCGATTCTTTCTTTTAGGAGAAAATAACTTTATTCGCTGTGCAGACCTTTTACATTCGCAAACAGCTATATTTAACTCTGCACGAAAGGTAATATTCGAAAAACATAATACTTACACATTTTTATGGAAACCGTGATACATTTTTTAGGATTCTTTGATGAGTTGAAATTTAAAAGTGACCGGACAGAGGTTATAGATATATGTCTGTTTGTCTGGTCTGATGGTAAACTGCAGCTTATGTCTCTAATGGCCTGTTGACATTATAGGTTATAAGTGACAAGATGCATGGCTTGGCATTCTGACCTCCAAGACACACTCACATAAACACATGCTCACTTACATAAAGTGGGAAGAATACCCACTCACCCACCTGCAGCAGCTGCCATTCTTAATTTGGAAAGCCTCAGAAATTGACAACCTTCTTTTTCAGTTCTGCACTATTTCAGTTCTCAGTTTTGTACAAAGGTTGCACCCATCCTCATCCTCTTCACCATATCTGTTCCGAACACTGTTAGTCAGCTTGCTCAGAGCTCTATTTAAAGGATCCACCCCCTGATTCAAACCGGATCACTGTCTGGTCGGCCTGTCTGTCAAGCGCGCACTGCATGACGATGAGTGACTAATTGAACTCTAGTCCAGTAAACTCCAGACGGGTTTACTGCTAAACTCTTTTTTTCCCCACTGTGTGGGGTAGCAAGGCAAGTGATAGCTTGGTGGTAAAGTTTTGACTCAAGGTTGAGATGAAAATAGATTTCAAAGCGACAACTGTAATGTCACAACCCACACTCAGTATACGCGGTTCTATGAATATGCAAATTGGCCGCGCCCACTCGCTCACACCAGCTCAGAGATTCACTAGTTGACGATCAAACGTTGACGTGATTGGTTTCAAGGTAGTTTGTGACGTCAGAAACACCAGCGATTTTAATCGGCGTTTTTGAGACTGTCTTTGGTTCACTGCCGTTTTAAGGAGAAAATACTCAACAATGGTCCTGACCTATGAATTTGCATATGGGTTGTCTTAAAAACACCACATAGGCATATAAACAACTTTAAAAGCTGGATTTTCACCACAGGGGGACTTTAAAACCAAGCCAACAGACCGGCTTGACTACTTTAGGCTGATTTAAGATGGTTTCCCCCATGTTCTTATTCTTTCATAGTTAAAAAAGAGCAGTCTCTCTTTCACACAAATACACACACACACACAACCTTCAAAGCCTGTGGTTTTCAGTCAGGGGAACATCTTATGAAGGCCAAACTTTATGACAACAGGTGTGTCTGCTATATCCGGAGCCCAGAACAAAGGGACAACGACAGGCAATAATAGACATACTTGCTGTGACAGGGTTGACCGTGACGGCACAGCCTTAGTTTAGCTGTCAAAGAGGGAGTCAAGTTACACAATGGCGATTAACAACAATTTGCCTTTTTTTTTTTTTTTTTTAAGTTCTCATTGAGTTCTTGAGGTGCATATGAAATGTACATATGAAAGTATTAGCAAATATTTGTCCATTTTAAATTCCTCACTGAAAAATGGAAAGGATTCTTTTTTCAAAAACTACTAAAGCTTTAAACTTCTACTGAAAGTCTGTTCGTGCCTGGAATGTTCTTTCTTATGTTCATTGTGTTCTTCTCTCAAACACTGATTTACGGCCCTCCTGCTAAATTTGCAGTCTCGAGGTAGTAATTTTCTCGCCGAGGCCTTCAGGCATGAGCATACGAATATATGAGTATCACCCACACTTTTTGTCACCTCCTGCGAGTTATGGATGGGTTGGGAACCAAGAACGATTCAGAACGAACTGGTTCTATTTGAAATAATATATATATATATATATATATATATATATTAGCTCAATTAAAGCTCAAAGCTCAATTACCGTCCATCATTGAGCTTTTTTTATATATATATATATAAAAAGCTCAATGACGTATGGTTAACAGTTCTTAAAAGTGCATTTGCCCGTCGATGAAGACAGAATACCAAATTTAAAATATTCTAACAGAGATTTTCAAAGCAAATATATGGTGACGTAACAACATCGCTACTGGAAACAGAAACGATGGCACATGTGTGGTGTCCAATTCCCAAATGAATGACTCTCATTAGCAGGTTCTTGTTGTGAAGAGTTGGACCTAGTTTGATTCTTGAACAGATGATTCTTATGAAACGGTTCATTTTGGTGAATCAACGACATACACTGCGACCAGTGTAATTCAATTCCCGAACAAATGATTCTAATGAACCGATTCTTTTAAGTAAATCAACAACATGCAGCGTGACCTCTGTAGTCTGATTGTGATCGAATGTTTTTATTTTTTTGAGCAGGTTCTTGTTAGTGAATTAACAATATACAACGAAACCAGTGTAGTTTGATTCTGAATGAATGACTCTCAAAAGCCGGTTCTTTTAAGTGAGTCATCAACATGCAACTTAACCAGTGTTCCAACTCTGAACAACTGAGGCCCTGTCCCAAATGGCACACTTCATGTACACTTGAGGTCTTGCGGACTTAAAATGGCCACTACGTGTGCGTGTCCGTTAAGTCCACGAGACCGTAGGGTGTCCCATTCATCATTTTAGCTTTCAGAAGGGTGCTCGCGAATGCCTACTTTGCGGCCTTGATACACACTTCTGCAGAGCCCACACTGAAGCAAGCTCCACAGTAGATCTCTACCCGACAGTCAAATTGGTGTTATGTCATGAAAGTGTGGACAGGTTTTAGGGTGCCATTTGGGACAGGGCCAGACTCTCAACAGCCAGTTCTTTTTTGGATTTCAATCCATGTAATTATGACTGGTTGTTCATATGACATTGTTTAGTTAAAGATAGACGTTATGTGTTATGTCAATATAAAACTAGTGTATGAGTACATTTAAGGGTACATGTTGGAGTCTGGATGGTTGACATCACAGCCAAAAAGGGAGGTAGTGATAGTGTCAGCTGTGGAGGAGTGATTGGAGAGAATGAGAGGAATGGAGGGGCGGGCCAACAAGAATCCCGGGATAAAGTTTTAAGAGTTGCATTTGTGTGCTTTGCAATCGTCAATCACTCACATCCGCAGCCTTCTTCTCAGATATCTCCAGTTTCTCCTGGGCATCCTTCAGGGCCTCCGAGTATTTATCCAACTCATCTTCAGTTCCCTTCAGTTTCTTCTGCATCTGAATCAGCTCATCCTCATGCTGGGAGAAAGAAAAAAAGGAATATGAGTGTCATCCATCATTCACACAAGCACTCGTGCCCCAATCACTTCTACTTCAAGCTGGCCAAGTCTTCTCCTGGTGATAAGCTAAGTTACACAGCTTACCAAAGCTATTCCTTGTCCTAATGTCAATACAATTACCCTCACAGGCAACCCAAATCTTTCACACATCCTCAGCCCTATCTACAACTCCCTTCTCCATCTCTTGCTAAGACTCTGTTTATCCGCCCTGCATTCCAGTGGCAGATCACAGCCTTGCAACTGCTGTTTAGTGTTGGGATCAGGATCTCAGACTTCACAAATCAAGCCTTGGCGGTGGGAGCTCTTTTTCCAAGAGGGATATTTAAACACTTGTCAGCACTGCCAGGTGCATTATATTCTTAACACATTTAAATATTGTAAAATGACCCGGATTATGGATTTCGCTAATCTTTGTCTCATGCTCAGATGAGTTGCCTTTGGTTTAGACCAGAATGAAAAAGTTTAATAATTGGAGAAGTGGGGCTTTGATGCTTTAAGTGTCAACAGTGTTTCTTTCAAAAGGTTATAAGCACCATTAACCCCTTTCAATTCAAGAGGTTAAACATGGGTTTTCAGTGACCAGTTCTTAAAGGGATAGTTCACCCAGAAATGAAAATCCTGTCACCATTTACTCATCCTCAAGTTGTTCCAAACCTGTATGAGTTTCTTTCTTCTGTTGAACACAAAAGAAGATATTTTGAAGAATGTTGGTTACAAAAAGTTGATGGTAGCCATTGACTTATTTAGTATTTTTTTTTCCATACTCAATTCAACTCTTTAGTGACCGACATTCTTCAAAATATCTTCTTTTGTGTTCAACAGAAGAATGAAACTCATACAGGTTTGGAACAATTAAATGATTGTAAATGATGAAACATTTTTATTTTTGGACATACCATCCCTTTAAATATATATTCAGCCTCCTCCAATAAAAAAAAAAAAAATTCTTAAAATTCTTCTTTTCCCGTTATTATACATCACATATTGTAATGTAATAGCCTAACTAAATGTAATTTATACACTATGAGTCCAAAGGACACACTTTATAATTATGATTTTACACATTTTAGAATTTGAAACATCCTTAAAACTAGTAACACAAATGGTGACAAATCAGAATTACATTTGTATGTAAATAATAATAATTAAAAAAAACTCTCTCTAATCATTCAAACTCAATTAAAAGCTCTCAAACTCAAACCATTTAGTCAAGATCAGTTTTGGTTATCACTTTGACCTTTCCTCTTCCCCCTAACCTGTTTGCTTCTGTCCTCTGCTCCTTTCCTGTCGGTCTCCGCTTGCTCGGCCTGGTCCAGGGCGTTCTCCTTATCCAGCTTGAGCATCAGCATCTTCTTCTTGATGGCCTCCATCTTGGTGTCGCTGAGTAGGGCTCACGGTACGAGAAGAAGAAAGTGGCGGTGCAGTAGATGAGGGCTACTGGTCTAGGAACAGGAGCCGGTCAAGTGAGGAACGTGGAGAGAGGAAGAGAGAGAGAGAGAGGGAGTAAAGTGGGGAAAGACCAAACTCAGCCAGGGATAGTGGGAGGGCATTTATATATGTGGGCATCATGCCCCTCCCCTTTTCAATTAAACCCCACCCACTCGCTCATTATAGCTCACCTAATACAGTCATGAGTCCTGTTTGGTGACTAATGAGGCGACGTTGTAGAGATGTTACATTGGATTTCAGGGCCTAAAATTCAGTTTAAAACTAATGGTGTCAACACCAATAAATTCACTGATAATATTCCTACTTTTCATTTCCATCTACTGTTTTTATCCTTCTTTTCTGTTACTAGATCATCCCATTGTGGAAGAAAGAACTGGAAGATATGAAATGACAAAGACAGAAAGAATGGACAGAGCTGAGGTCCAGCTATAATAAGACAAAGCCGCTGTGTTTGTGACAGGCACAGGTGTGTGTGTGTGTTACATTACTCGCATCCCCAGCTGCACCGTTCCCTTTATGGCTCGTCAGTCGCCACAATGATCACTTTACAGGCTTTTTCCTAATGTGAGACACTGTTCTATCATTAACTCGCCCGACCACGTATAACAAGGCTTTGGGGAACCACTCTTGATGTGGCAAGATTGCCACCAATGCTTTGGAATTCAATATTCCCAAACACACAGCCATCTAGATGATTTCTCTCTCTAGATCTGTATTTATTCATAGAGCAAAGGGCTTATTTTGTTCATTTTATTTTGATCATTATATTATTTGTTTTTTACTTTTACTTTCTAAGCTTCCCTACTATTGTACATCACATATAAATCATGTGACTAATTACGATTATACACACAGAATTGATCAGTTATAAGGCCTTCTTTATAATTACGATTTTACACATTTTAGAATTAGTAAAGTCTTTAAAAATATGAAATAACACAAATATGGGAATTATGTTGGGATCAAATAATGCTAAACGAATCAAAATTGTATTTCATCAAAGTGCAACGCATGTAGATTTCATATTTTAAGTATATAAAAATTAAAATAAATGTAAAAATAAAACAAAATAGCGTAGATTTTCACATCATTCTGCATTCTTTACTGCCTTTAGAAGCAGGCCTAAAGATTAGTGATATACGAATATGAAAGCAATAGTGATTAGCATTATAAAATAAGTCATTCATGTGCATCTTAAAGTGTGCGTTCCACTAAGCGCTTGCTGATGTGAAGGGACAATGGTGGTGTCGGGTTATGGGTGACCAGACTATTTTTAGTCAGAAGGCCAGGCTAAAGTTAAAACTCATTGTTTAAGAATAAATAAAACACAATGTATTACTATTCAGACTTGCTTATTATACAATGGTATTCAGAAAGGAAGAAACAACATTTTGTATTATGCAGAAATGGAAAGTTTACACAAGTCAATGCTTTATGATAAATCTAGGCTCTTAAATGTATCCCATAATTCCTGCAGTGAAGGCAGTTCATTGTAAGGAGAAAGTAACTCTTGCACTGTAATACAGAGCCAATGCACCACTTTATTTTGAGTGCTCCTTTTGTTTGATAGATATAATCGTTCTTCTAACACACTCTTTTGGTTTAGGACAGTGAAGTGATGGATGAGGTAGTGTGTGTGTGTGTGTGTATGCGTCTGAATGCCAGCTATGCTGCCTGTGCAACCAAGCTATTAATACTCGTCTCCTGGCTGACATTGTTTTACGGATTAGCTGCTATCTAGAGACAAAGATCTGGATTATAGATAGGATATCGAAATGCACATTTAAATATACATGCTTTACTATTATTATTATAATTTTCATTGTTAAAAAAGGATAGAAAACGTACGAAAATCTGTTTGCATGCAGATTAAATAGATCATTGGAACACTTCATTGGTCAATCGCGATACAAACTCCACAGCCGATTCTAAAGATTTCATATAAAACACTCTCATGGTAATTCGTAACTAGTTTATGTTTGGCGTATTTGTTGCAAAATTCGTATAAATTCACCACATTTAAATTTACCACCAATTCACCAAAAAAAGTAAAATAGTTAGGCTACATCTCATGAGAACAGGTTGTAGAGAGGATTACTTTGGAGGACTTCAGTGGTGTTGGTGGTAATGCATTACAAGTAATCAGATTACTTCAAGTACACATTACTTTTAAACTTTTACAACAAAATATTTGAGTTACTTTTCAAGTAAGTAATGCAAGTTACTTTGCTTTCCCATTTATTGACTGACAGCTCTCCTGTCATTTGCTGCTAACATTCGCTTATCCAATTCAACCACAGTATTAAGCATATATTTATTTTTTATTTTAGTTTAATTTGTGTACAATCCAGAAGGGCCCAGATGAGAAAAAGTAACACAAAAGTAATGTAACATTACTTTGCATAAAAAGTAACTAAGTAATGCAATAAGTTATTCTTTTTTTTTTAGGAAGGAAAACAATATTGTAACACTAACTTTTCCCAACTCAGGACTTAATTTCCCAACACAGTATTAATATAACTGTAATTTTTATCATACTTTTCACTTTGATTTACTCTCATACAAATTTAAGATAAAAAAAACAATCCCGATGATGTTGTATACCAACAATTTTTATTTTATTCACTTTGATATATCTGAAACACTGTATGAACATTTCAACAATGTTTGTCATTTTCAATACAAACATTTTTATGTGACTTCAGTAAATCCTATGTTTTCTTATAGTTACTTCAAAACATGAAGAATATCATCCTACGATAATTTCTAAGACGTTGCTTCCTGAAATGTTGAGCTGACTAAAATAAAAGCATATATTTCAGCAATATTCAGCCAAGCAAATTTTGGCACATAGTCAAGTAATGGCAAAAAACAACAACATTCTTAAACAAAATTAAAACAGAAGCAAAACTGTAGTTAAGACACATCAAATGTTGGTGTTACTGGCATATTTTGGTGATGTGATCTATTTTAATCAATAAATCTTCTTATATTTACAAAGCATTCCCCATTAACACACACTGTGGGTTGAGGAACCATTCATAATATCATACTACTCTATCATAATAACCTTCCTGGGTTTATTAAGATCATTGCTATAGATGTAAATATATATTCCTATATATTGCTATAAATTGCAATATAAGTCCTTCATAAAAAAGCCCTCAAGTCTCTGAAATAGTCATTTTTGTAATAGAGCCAGTAGTTTTGGTCCCAGTATATTATGTTGGTATATTTCAAGTTATGGCTTCTTTCTAACTGCTTCAACATGCCTGAAAGGATTTATCTTTCCATTCAAAATAAAGGAAAATAAATAAATGTAAAATAAAGCGCAAGAAAGAGACATTTCTTTACAATGACCTCTCACGAACAAGAACAAGAAGGTTTTGCATGCTCCAGCATCGGTACAATGATCTCACATACAGTACGTACATCTCAACGGTTTCTGCCGGTACCCTTGAGCTGGATCAGTTATGTTTGGTTTATTTAGATACTTTAAGAATCTCAAGACAACTATCAAGTGCAAAGTCCCATTATTTGCATGACTCCATCTCCATCACGGTGCTTTGGCATATCCTTATTGGTCCGTGGATGTCAAAAGCCATATGTTTTGGATTCCAAGAAGACATGTTGAATATTAACATGTCATAAACGGCCACACAGAAGCTGTAAGCAAAATTACTGGATACAACTAAATACTGTATGTATATAATGGAATGAATATTCATAAACTAAGTAAGACTCTTCCCTGGTCAGAGGAGTCTATTGTCTGTTCCCGGCCAGGGTTGGGTTGAGAAATCAAAAATACATTAGCAGTGCGAGACCTCTCGGTCCCGGGGGTCTGTCGCGGACTCGCTCTCTTCGGGAATGTCCTGCAGATCTGTAGATGATGAAAGTCATATTTAGACATTAAGTTTTAAGTTCTGTATTTTACCAAATGATCTGGATGAAATGAACTGCTTTTTGACTACACAGTACACATTCTTGATATACTGTACATTACATTACAGTCCAAAATGAACACTAATCTGCCAAATGCAGATTAAATTGGCCTTTGGAAAGTAAATAAAATTGTTTTAGTTGGCCGGTAACCTTATGGAACTGCAACGTAATACATGAAAGTGTAACATTAGACCGATAATCGCAAATATGCAATGGAAAATACCTTTCATATACTTCATTCACTACAATTTTACGTTGGTCAGAAATTTTTATGATCAGTACATTTTCTCAATTCAATTGCTGAAGTTAGAAAATTGCAGCAAATAAAAATGAGCAATCCTGAGTTCAAACTAAAGTAACATACTATTATAATGCATACTACAAGCAATTGAAGAAAAGTATACAGTGCAGAGCAACAACAATAAATGCTGCTAACCTGCTATTTTTCATAGTAATTAAGTAATGGTTCACATTCCTTTACTAGCAACATATTTACCTAGACACTTTTATCATAATTCATCCATACGGGGAACAATGTAAAAAAATGACAATAATTTTTTTTTTTTGCAAATGAAAACGTTTGGGGTCAGTAAGATGTTTTAATGTTTTTGAAATAAGTATTTTATGCTCACCAAGGCTGCATTTATTTGATCAAAAATACAATAAATAAAACAATAATATTGTGGAATATTATTACAATTTGTAACAATTTAACAGTATTTACAGTCATTTTTGATCAATTTAATGTCCCTAAAAGTAATTAATAAAAAAGTCATAATTTCTTAAAATACTGTATGCTGAACACTTTCACATGCAGCATGAGTAATATGCCATTTCAAACACACCTCAAGACTATGATTATATCATTTCAAGAGGCTTTAAAGTCAAACCTCTGTGTGTATAAGTGTATGTACATAAGGTATGTTCATTGTGAATGACACACTCGGTCTGTGTGACACATTCAACCTGCAATTATTCACCTATAACACACGCTCACACATTAGTAATCCACCTAAATGTACTGTACTTAAAACATTATTTTTTTTTGACTAAGCAGGTTCTCCTGTCTGACAGATTTTAGTGTGTGTGTTGTAAGTTTGTGTACCTTTGTGTGTGGGTGTGTGGAATGTTTCATGCGCTAAATTCAACATGTGTTTGTTTTGCACATTGGTTGCATAATCGTGTGTAGGCTGCTATTAGTGTTACAAAGAGCCAAAGTTTACAGCGTTCTGGGTGAAGTGCATCTACGCAGACTGTCTGATAAATATGTAATCATTTCATATAAAAATGGAGCAAAGTCAAAGCCAACAAATTCCAGGCAACCAGTCTCCTACATTGTGCTATTCTCTTGTATCATTCTCATATACAGTAATAAACTTAATTCAATATTTAAATGTACATTTATTTACCGATTTATTTGTTAAGTAGCTAGCTATATAATAATATTTAACATTATTATCTTAAAATATATTTAATATTATTTTTTTAATTATAAATATATTATAAATATGTTTCCTTTTGAAAAACAACTAGATATGTAAGTATAAATGTATTTATATTAGTTGTTATAATAATGTCGTTCTGTGTCATATCTACAGACCTCTGGGGCTTTCTGAACGAGGAGACACCCTCGAATCCACCTCATCGTCATCATCATCATCATCATCATCATCATCATCATCAGATATCACGTCCACTTCCACATCACTGCATTCCTGCAGGCCGTCTGATTGCTCCATCGATTCCTGGCTAGCCAATGGGGTGTCAGTGTTGGGGTCAGTATCACTCTCTCTGCGAGTCGGTGGGGCCTTGAAGTGAGGAAATGAGAAGCGAATGAGATTTTGCGAGCTACTACATTGTAGGTCTTATATATTTGAGCAAACACCACATGGCACATACTAAATTGCATTGCTTGCACCCTGCTTGCGACAACATCAAAAGTGCAAAAGTTATATTTAAAAAAGGCCATATTATAACCTTTTACAAAGTCTTGATTTAGTTTTTTGGGTCTACTACAGTGGTGGAAAGTAACTAATTACAAATACTTTCGTTACAGTACTTGAGTAGATTTTTAGATTTGTTCTACTTTCTTGAGTATAATTAAAATGTGGTACTTTTACTTTTGTAGAATTAAAATAAAGTATTCAACTTCGCTACATTTATTTTTCACCAAAAGTACAGAGTACTTTGAAAAAGGTGCCGACGGAGCAACAGAGCGAGCTTACATTTTACAAACACTTTTCAAACGACTGCGTGCGGTGGAGGCTGAGCCCTCAGCCCTGCGCTTCAGCCAATAACAGACAGTTCTGAAGCGCTTCAGCCAATAACAGACAGTTCTGAAGCGCTTCAGCCAATAACAGACAGTTCTGAAGCGCTTCAGCCAATAACAGACAGGTCTGACTCGGGTGCAAAACCAATCAAAACTTCCAGTTCAGCTGGGGGGCGGGGCGTTCAAACCGTGCTTTGACATTCAATCACTGGCGCTCGTGTTTAGAATCCGTATTGCTAACGTTTAAATATTTTATTGAATATAAGTGAGCTATGCTCATATTCTGATTTTAAAATGTAATTGTGGCAACTCCTGAAATTGCCATCCCATTGATATTACCAGATCATTGATTGAGCAGTTGAAGTAAATAAAAAACTCGGCTCATAACATGGACACCGTTATTGCTTGGACGGAGCAAGAACAATGTAAGTGTCTTGAAAACATTAACACAGTTCAACTGAAAGGTAAAGCTCGCCCTCTTTAACAATACAGTTAAACTAAATGTACGAAGCAAACTTTGTACAAAGCTGAAAAACCCTCAACAACAGTTAAATAAGATCGCCTGATTTGTCTGTCAATCAGATGCATGTAAAAGCAATAGGCTCCCAGCACATTTTCGGTAGAACGAAAAAAAAGAGCATTTAATTTAACGTTAACCATCACAATAACCAACATCTCTCTTTTTTATCGGACCTTTCACTTAACCTTCTTTACTTTCAATTATGAAATTATTCAAATAAAAACATTCAAATGATCTTACCTGGACTTACTTTTAAAGATTAGTAATAAAACATTTTCTCTTGACAACAGGGAAAGCTAGTATGTTTGCTTAGCATACCGTCAAAACCTACAATTTATGAGTTTAATATCATGTTTCATGTTTTGCTTCAAAAATCAAAATGACTTGAAATTACTTCTGTGGTTTCATGTGTGAGAATATATTATTTTATTAAATTCTATAATACCAGGCTATGTTGATTAGCATTGCATTAATGGGTTAGTTCACCCAAAAATGAAAATTAGCCCATGATTTACTCACACATAATTAATATAAATGTCCTGGCTCCTCCAAGTTTTATGATGGCAGTGAATGGCTGGAAAAAATTTAAAACCCAAAAAAGTGCATCCATTCATGATAAAAAAAAAATATCACACATTGCTCCAGTGGGCTAATAAAGGCCTTCGGAAGCGAAGCCATGGGTTTTTGAAAAATATCACACATTGCTCCAGTGGGCTAATAAAGGCCTTCGGAAGCGAAGCCATGGGTTTTTGAAAAATATCCACATTTATAACTTTATAATCTAAAATAACTAGCTTCTGCCAGACGATCGTACGCATACTAAGCAAATTGACTTGCGCCACAAGAGTAACCTGTGACACATGTATGATGTAGAATGTAGGAGTATCGTAAGCTTAGACGCCTCTCGTGGTTTAAACAAATAGGGCTGTGCAACAAACTGAAGCTCCTCTTCTATAATATATATACGTTGTGCGTCGAGTCAGGGGTTAGTCTTCCACCGTAAATCGATGCGTATGCGTAGCTGGCTGAAGCTAGCTATTTTAGATTATAAAGTTATAAATATAGGTATTTTCCTTACACAAACACATGGCTTCACTTCAGAAGGCCTTTATTAACCCCCTGGAGTAAAAGTGGAGCACTTTTATCATGGATGGGTGCACTTTTTTGGGCTTCAAATTTTCTCTAGCCATTCACTGCCATTATAAAGCTTGGAAGAGGTATATATTTTTTACATTTTTTAATATAACTCTGATTGTATTCATCTGAAAGAAGAATGTCATATACACCTAGGATGGCTTGAGGGTGAATAAATCAGTGGCTAATTTTCCTTTTTTGGTGAACTATCCCTTTAAAGACATACATCATTCTTATGAAAATACCTAAGATATCGCTATCATGTGTTTGTCTTCATGTTTCTTTAGTCAAATGTCTCTACTTGCATGTTATTATATCCATATTGGCAGAAACGTCATAAGTGAATCACTGCGCGAGGTATGAATCAGTGTGTACTGGGCTTCCAGTATGAATGAAACAGAATTGACATGAGAGTGTTTAGCGCTCCATATCGCTATCATCTCCCCATTTTGGGTAAAAATAGAAAATTAATACTAAAGTACTTTGTAACGTAGTTACTTGAGTAGTTTTTAAGCAAACTACTTATTTACTCTTACTTGAGTCATATTATTTTTCAGTACTTCTACTTGTACTCAAGTAAATTATTACTTAAGTAGCAATACTTTTACTTAAGTACAATTATTTAGTACTCTTTCCACCACTGGTCTACTAGAATAGGTTTTCATGCTTGAAAGTAAAAAAAACCCCCATTATTTTACATGTATTTTGCATTGTTGCAGCACCTCCCTTCCCAGTCTGTCAGTAACTCTCTGTTTAGTTCCTGTCTCTCTTTAGCTCCTCCTTCCCAAAAGCGCAATGTGCTCTGATTGGTTGACTGGACCAGTGTGTTGTGATTGGTTAGTCCTGGGCGGTATACCAGTTCATACCGAATACCGGTGTTTATTTTTGTTATGAAATGAATTTTTAATATACCACAATACAGGTGTATATGTTGCTTTAACAACAATACCGTGAAACCGGTATAATTTTGTTGCACTTACCTTGGGCGAAAATGATTTAAATGAGGAATATTGTGATATGTTTGTTCCCGGAAGAAAACTCAAGACTACAATCAAGGCGTTTCAGGGAGTTCAAAGACAGTGTGCACTGATATAGAGAATAACTACATTTAGCGCGGACTTTGTGCTCTGTAACTTTGCAGACATTTTTCATGCTCAGGCAGCAACATTACAAACTGAAGAAAGTTGACAATGTAAAAAAAGCATAATATGTCCTCTTCAAAATGTTTTAAACTTGCTAAATTACACTAAGATGAACTCACCTGTGATCTTGTAGTTCCAGCTCCATCCCCTAGAGAGGCGCTATGGGTCTTAATATCCCTGAGCTGTTTCTCCAGCTGGGCTCTGGCTCTCTCGCTGTCCCTGAGTTTGCCCTCGGCTCCCCTGAGGCGTCCGAGCTCCTCCTGCAGGAGACTGTGCTGCCGTTGCAGCAGGGCCAGCTCACCCAGCGAGCCCATGTCACTGGCACTATCCCGGGACAAGGAGCGGACTGTACGAGCCCCTGGGATGGCTGGGGAGACAGGGCTCTCTTTTAGGCAGAGCTCTAAGATGGAGTCCTGTCGGATCACCACACCCTAGGAGAGACATTTCTTTAATTTTATATTTTGCCACTTTATTGACATTAACGCTTTATTTTGGATCCTGTTTGTACGTAAGTGCTTTGCAATGCACACATACCTGCAGAACGTGTAACTGAGCACTGAGATTCACCAGCCTTTGTGACACCTCCTGAAACACAAGACACATTTGTGATGCATCACATTAATATATAGACACTAGTCTATTTAAGCCAAGAGGATTGCAATATTTAATGGAGGCCAATATATTTAGCAGATAACGGAGTAAAAAATTCATACTGATAATGTAAATACTATGTTAATACTTTCTCACAATACTTTCTTAATACAGAATCTCACAATTCTGACTTTTTTTTTCTCTCAATTGTGAGTTTACATCTCGCAATTCTGCCTTTTTTCCTCAGAATTGCATGTTTATATCTCGCAAATTCTGACTTTATGACACGCCGTTGTGAGTTTATATCTTGCAATTCTGACTTTATAACACGCAATTGAGACTTTATATCACTTCATTACTACTACAGTCTTCAGTGTCACATGATCCTTCAGAAATCATTCTAATTTTCTGCTCAAGAAACATTATTCTTATTATCAATGTTGAAAACAGTTTTAATGCTTAATGCTTAACCATGATACAATTTTTAAGTATTATTTGATAAAAAAAATTGAATTTGAAATCTTTTGTAACATTGTAAATGTCTTTTGATAAATTGAATGCATCTTTGCTGAATAAAAGTATTACTGTTTTCTTAAGTTACTGATCCCAAATTGAATTAGTCAGTAAATTAAAAAGCAGTAGTCAATTTGCTAGTCACTCTAGTTTAAAGGGTTCTAATGCAAAAAGTAGAACAATCGCTTTTTTAGATGGCACACATTAAGCCCGCTCTTGAACTAAATGTTAGTACCTCACTTGGTGGCTTGTCCTCCGTTTGATTCCCATTACCATCCTGTACAGAAACATTTTTTTTTGCATTATTCACACAATCATAATTCTGAACCAGCAGTTTCATTCTAAAGCTTTAATTTGTCAGCACACATTGAAAAGCACAATCTTGCTATGTGTCGATGAAAAGGGAGATAAAGTGCAGCTTTCAAGCACCAGTGGTGAGTCGTGATGGAGAGTTTTTGGTAGATTCAGGTTGCTATGGAAACCTGCGAGTTTCAGATGACTAATTTTTTTTCAGCATTACATAAAAACTCAGTAATAGCATCGAACCATATTATTATGTACATAATTATTACATTTCATGAAACATATTTGATGCAGGCAGATGTGAATGTCAAAGACGGTGATAACAAACAGCTCACTAACATAGATCATATTTTCTAAAAAAAATATGTTTTGTATACCTGAGCAGTTTGGTTCTCCTGAGAGCCATTGACTAATACCTCTTGTCCATCTGGAAGTACAAAGGAAGCACAATGGTCAGAAAAATGGGTTTACTTAGTAGGGGTGTAACGGTTCAAATTATGGTTATGGTTTGTACTTTTCAGGTACATAAATTGAATAAAAGTAATCAAATGTAAAATAACACTGCATGTAATCTTCACTGTATAAATTAAATAAAGATTAATCCTTATTAAAGTTACAAAAGTTATTCATTCAAGAGAAGTGAGTGATTTTGTGAGTCTTTTGTTGGTTGATTAACGTTAAAAACACAGATAGCAGCAGGAATATTAGGCTGCTGTTAATTTAAGACAATGCATGGATCAAATACTGATACAGCACACATGCATTGTCTTCTGTTTATGTTCCTTTTATGTTCACTTAAGACATAACCTACTATAGTTGCATGTCAAGATGGGCATGATATGATTTTTGTGTGAATTTGTCACATCACATCAACATTTTTGTCCGAATAAGTGCAGGATGACTTTAGTATTCACATGCTGTCTGAGACATGTGCACGCTTCGGATGAGTGCGCACACAATAGTTCTCTTACGCCTCTTCTTGCACTTGAATGTTTAAATTGGCAAGGCTTAAAAACACAAAAATGATAGATTTTTGTGACGATGCAACATTAAAGTTTCTGTCAACTGTCCCGAGCGTCTTTCACGCTGGTGCTGGGAAATCAGGCAGTCCTTTTATTTGAGCCCTGCCCTGCCCAGCGCTTTCGTTACTGTTGTATGCCTGTCCGAATTTACACTGGCAACACAAAAGGCAATGTGTGCTGTTTTGGTCTCACCTGTGCTCACGCGCAACACCCGGGTGATGGCTGTGGTCATTAGAGCATACGGCACTCGCATCGAACAAAGTTTACAAAGAGTGACTGTTTTGTCCACTTTTTTTTTGTCCATCACTGTTGTAACGTATTGGGAAGCCAGAATATTCCCATACAGGAGACTTATATGATGCAGACAGCGGCTCTATCAGCGGCTTGTCTCCTTCGCTTGCCATGCTGAACTGCAACACACCAACACGTGAGGAACTGTGATAGAGCAATAGATTTACATACTAACAGTTGATTGGACAGCTACTCTCATGTGAAATGCATGCGGAGCGTATCTATCGAAAGAAATAAACATTAGTGGTCTGTTTTTTAAGCGTTTTTTTTTTTTTTTCAACAAACTATATTATAGATGCCTCGTCAGATTTGAGATAATCGCCTGCCGAACCGTGGGTGGAGAACGGTACGGTTACATTTTTTTACCGAGAACCGTTACACCCCTAATATTTAGCCAATCAGACACATTAAAGGCACATTTATTTACATATTGCATGTTTTGTTTTTGACACCTACTGATTACTAGCGCTCCACTGTGGTTGTGATGGCCGTTGGAACTGCAGGGCAGAGGAACCTCAAAACTGGATCCTAATATCAGCTCTGTCAATCTGTCCACTGCAGAGAGAGAAAGAAAGGGACATCATGACATTTTACAAGATATTATGAAAGATCTGAGGATGAGCTCAGAGGATTTAGCTAAAAATGGATGGTGAACTTTTCAAAATAGGAAAAAAAGAATAATCAAATTTTTTTTTTTTTTACTTCCACAAAACGAGACATGCAGAGGCATACTGGCAGCAAGTATGAATTTTATAATGTTTGTATTTTTTTATGTTGTTGTTAATGTTGTTAATACAACTAATATATTATGTGTGTGTGCGTGTGTGTGTGTAAAATACAACAAAAAATGGTACTTTAATGATCTGTCATTTATTTATTTAGATGCTGAAACTGATTAAAAATAAGTGTACATTTTTGTATCTCTATGAAATAAACATAAATATATAACAAACAAAAAAAAACCTGAATACTACCTGACATATATATATTTTTATATATATATATGCTAATACTGATGTTTTTTTTGTTTTTGTTTTCATATTATACATATAATCAGAATTGGTAAGCACATTTATATGGTTGTGAATTTTTTGCAAACATTTCAAGCCAGTCTTTTTTAAATATAGCCTCACATGGCAAAACCTCAGGCCAAAATTCTACCTTCGTTTCTGTTGCCATTCACTGCTTACTCATAGTGTGAATACAGTAACCTGTTAATATGGGCGTTGAAATAAATGTGCACTAGAGGGTGAAACAAGCCTTATGCAGGTGGAACACCCTGTTTCAGCCACAAATGTAACATCCTGTCTGTCTTACCCTCAGTTATGGCCTGTGTGAGCAGCTGTTCTCCACGCAGTGCCTGAGAAGACTCGGCTCTGAACAGGTTTCTGGAACAGGACGGCTGCATGACCTCGTAACCTCCCATGACCTCCGCCAAGTCAGAGAACAGGGTGACCCGCTCCTGAAGCAGCTCTAACACCTCCCTGTCCTTCTGCTGGATATCAGCTGAAACAGAGCATGAGGATCAGTACAGTAAAATATCAACATCGGCTTCTTCACGCTGTCAAAATTCTGTGTAAAGATGTCATGACAACTTGACATGACAACAACTGTAGTGATTCCTTAAATTAAGAATGAAAAAGTGTTTGCCCCAATATTGGGAGTGTGAATATATGTGTGTAGTGTTTAAAGCAAACCTTTTAGTCTCCGCAGAAGAGCCTTGTCTTCTGTTTCTATAAGAGGGAATTCTTCTCTTGATGGACAGCTGTGTGATAAAACAATGATGGTAAAGAACAATGACCATTAGAAATGGTAGTTTTAAATAGTTAGTTTATGTCCATTAGCATTGAAGTCATCTTTATGTTAGCTTCCCCACTTTTAACAAGTATAAAGATTTAAAATGTATAGTCCTTCTCTTCTGGGAAAATAGACCAAATATATATTTTTTTGTCCAATAAAATGCTATCTAAAATGACAATATTGTTTACCACATTACGCTGGTATTTTGTTTGCTAGCTTTTTTCTCAAGGAAGTGGTGAGAATTTATTCATTTTGAAAGTGGCTTCTGTTGCCATTGCGTATGGCAGTTAAAAAAAAAAAAAAAAAAAAAACTCCCTCGTCCGGGGAGTAAAAAAATAAACAAATCTATTAATAAATATTTAAATAAAAAATATAAATAATAATAAATGTAACATTTATGTTCTGTTTTTGGTTTAGTTTCATTGTGTTTTGGTTCTGTTTTCCCTGTTCTGGTTTGCCCGTGTTCACTGGTTAGTTTCCTTGGTTGTTAATTAGTTCTACACACCTGTTCCGTTCGATCTTGATTAATCTCCCCATGCATTTAAGCCCTGAGTTTCCTCAGTTAATTTGTCCAGTATTGTCTTTGTTAAGTGTGGTTGAGAATTAGTTTAACCCTGCAATCTCCTGAGTGTTCCTTTGTGGATCTAATAAAGAATCTAATAAAGGAGTTCCCTCTAAAGTGGATTGTAGTATTTGCAGGTTCTTGGCATCAACTGAATTAAATTAAATGAAACCCCCGATCTATAAAGCAAGCTGTACAGTTTGGTTATGCAGGGCTATAATGTAAACAAAAGCTATTGGCAACTCAAGCTTCCCACAGAACTGACATATGCCTTTTAAATGTCCCACTCTTGTATTTTAAATGTGATTTTCTAATTCCACTGCAAAGAGAAAGGACCTGAAAAATGTCAAATGGTAACTGTGAGTGCTGTGCGAACTGTTAAGAGTGTGTTCACATGTGTGTACCTGCTGATGGTTTGCTGTATGTGCCGTAACCAAATGTTTCTGTCTTCTTTAGAGGCTGCATAGAGCTCATACATCTCAGGTGGGCTGGACTCACTGCTTATCAGGAACAACCCTCGCTCTTGATTGGCTATGTCTCGGACCAAGAGATTCTGCAGTGACACCACCGCAGACTTATCCTACAGAGAGAATGAGAAGAAAAGAGATATTGTTGTCAGGTACAGATTTACAAAATAAATAGCTTAGAAAAGTAATAGCACATTCCTCTTCATCAACTCTCACAATTTGAGGTATCATAGGATGAGTTACAATGTCTACGTCATAATGTCTTCTGCAAATGTTTACGTCACAATGTGAAATATTAGCATGACGTCCGCCCACAGACATTCGCAAAGAAAGATGATGAGGCTGTCGTGGAGACGCTGTATGTTTATATGTAAAAGCAAAATCCCTTCGTTAGGCCTTCTGAAAAAGGACGGAATTAGGAATCATTGGAGATTTATTCATAACGCTGTTCCTGAGCGGTGCAATCCAAAAGTTAGCTTGTGTACAGCACATTTTACAAAGGAGAACGTGGGAGAGTACAACATTTCCGACACACGCTTAAAGTGTTTGGCCAATCACAATGTACCAGGTCAGCTGGCCAATCAGAGCTCTCTGGGCTTTTCGGAAGGAGGGGCTTTGTTGAAATCAGCGTTCTAGACAGACTGGGAATAATGTACAATTATGTGGAAAAATAAAGTGTTTTTTGAACATTAAAGTGTGCTAACCTATTCTATAAATTACACCCAATAAACAAAATAATGATCTTTTAAAATAGCATCATATGACCCCTTTAAAACTTTGAACAGAGCGAGAACCCTAAGTATGAGCACTAGCAATATGGATACGTGGCTTAGCAAGCAAAGTAACTTACCAAACTGGCAAAGATGTACCGTTGATCTTTCTCTTGCAAGAATACTAGAATGTCAGTCATCAACAAAACCTGAACATCTACAACAGAAAGAAAAAGGGAAATGCAGTACATTAATACACCCACAAGCACAAGAACATGTCAGCTAATACAATAGCGTGTTTGTAAATCTCCATTTCACACTGACACATCACATTTCACTTCCTCATAATCAGCCGCAGTCTTCTGTACCTTTGAGCCGAGAGCCAGGCGTTTTCCAGAGCAGCGTGCCTTCGTGTATCAGCTGCCTCCGGAGCAGTTCGGCCGGTCTGAACAAGGCTCCAGAGCGGAGTTTGGCCTCGGCCCGCGGGTCGACCCGGGAGCGGATCTCTTGCAGCCGGTGTGTCCTTTCCAGCTCCAACACCTGCTGGTCCACCGAACTGAGCAGCTCCCGCATACAAGACAACGCATGTAACAGACCTGAAGCTTCCTCTGGATTGTCTGCATTGTTACACACAATAATCTGTTCATAAAAAATGTCTATAACCAGGGGCATTTAAATGACATTACCCTCCTAAAATGTGACCATTATGTAATTTAAAATAAAAT
Source organism: Abramis brama (assembly GCF_963993115.1). Classification (NCBI taxonomy): domain Eukaryota; kingdom Metazoa; phylum Chordata; class Actinopteri; order Cypriniformes; family Leuciscidae; genus Abramis; species Abramis brama. Next base: position 12,664,217 of record NC_139974.1, read on the forward strand.
AAAATAATACATCATATTAGATGGTCAGAGTAGTTTATAGACATGGAGGGGAAGGGTGTAGGTGAGAAGCTGTTTAAATACAGTTAATATTGACATTGGCGACATACGCCCGAGTCTCACCTTTGGTGTTGTCATATATACGTTGCACCAGGACGGGGTATTTAGTGATGCGCTGAGTGACCAACAGGATGCACTCCTGGAACCCGTGACGACGCAGTAGAGGACCCCGATTCGCCCTCTGAGAGGACACAGAAGGACAAAGACAATGATAAATGGACAGTTAACCATTTCTGCCTCTGTGCACTGTATTTACTTACACACACTCTAAAATATGCATCCAAAACCCACAGCACCTACCATGCTGTCTAGTCAGCCACCATAATGTCATGTCTAATGAGCTAGAACTAATTTAAGTGAGCTTAAATGTTATCCAAGCATGGATGACTGCAAAATACTTATTTCTCAGTAGAAATTGAGTAATTGTAATTTGTTTTATTACTGACCAGGGCTCGTCAATAAGGACTGCCTGATGGCCTGGGGCCAGCGTGAAAGACACACTCGGGACAGCTGACAGAACTGTCACTTGCCAGATCGGGCCAGAGCTGCATCTTCATGGAAGTTGATAATTTGTGTGTTTTTAAGCCTTGCCAACTTAAATATTCAGTGCAAATAGACACGAAAGTACCCGCGTCTCTCAGTGGTACTCGTGTGCTGTGTGATAAGTTTTGAGTGCACAGCAACACACATCCAAAGTGCGCGCCCAGAACGCTGCGCATCACAGCGCGTGAATACTCTTGTTGATTATCCTCATAAACATAGTCGGTTATGTCTTAAGTAGATGTGAACATGAGAGATAAAATGCATGTGTAACAGTATATTAGATATGTGCAACTCTTCAAGTGACAGCAGCCTAATATTCCTGCTGCTCTCTGTTTTTATGTTAATCAAACAAACGACAGAAAAAAATAGTAATCGCTCACTGGCTCTTGACTGAATAACTGCAATAAGGGTTAATCTATATTTATACAGTGAAGACTATGCAGTGATTTTTTACATTTGCTTAATATTTCTGTACCTGAAAATCTAGTTTAGACCTACATGAAAAACCTGAAAAGAACTGTTTTTTCATTTGTTTGTTCTGTTGTATTTATTTGTGCTATTGCTTGTAATTTGATTATTTGTTCTCTTTTATTACTGACTGTCTGTCACAGTATAAACGTACGAAGATGAAGATGCAGATGAAGATTCCAAAAGTCTTTAATTCAATACATAGGGTAGCTACAGAATAACACAGGCGAGATTGAACTGAAAACACAGGAACACAGGCAAACGAGGTAATCGATGACAACACAGTTGAACGTGATGGCAAATCATGTTAGATTCCATGACAACCAAGAAGAAGTGGGAAAACTGGACAAAGTAAAACAGGACTGATGAATGCAAACTAAAAGTCCATGAAAATGAATTTAAACACATAAGTTAGACTAGTAGTTTTTGGTGTCATAACCTTATTTATTAAGGTTACATTGATCAAAACAACTAGAACAATAACTAGGCCTGTGGTGGGGCCAGTGAAAATTTTGGCAGGGCAAGTAGAAAAAAGCGGTAGAGTTGAACCCTGCTGACTCCCAAAGTGAAAGTTTGATGCCTAAATTCACTTGTAGCATTAAAACAAATTGAATTTATAGTGTTTATTATATATTTATTTAGACAATATAATAGTATACATTTTCATTTCGGCCAGTTTTTTTTTTGTTTTAAAATACTTTAATCTTGACAAGAAAATAGACTCTGATGCTGATATGGCGATAAAAAAAATAAAATACATAAATACTTATACATAATACATATTTTATTATTAGTAATAATAATATTATGAAGAATAAAAATATAGGAATAATTATAATTATACATACAAGCATACATACTTTTAAAATCATACAGAATTTTACTAACAATTGTATTACACAATATATAATATAGCATAAATTAATTCAGTTAGTATTTTTTGTTTTGAAATCTTGCCATGAAAATAGCCTTTGATGCTAGATAGATAGATATTGGTAGATAGATTTTGTTAAACAATACCTCCTCATATATCATGAGCAATGTGCTACCTTCCACACCACTGTTCTGAGAATATTTAACTTTTTAAAGCATATTAGTATTACTGTGATATCGATAATTGTGAAATTTCACCTGTTTTGTTACCGTGACCGTTCTAAACTAAGCTATTACGATGTAAAGTAAAACACAAGAGCTGAACACAATCATGATACCTGGAAATCTGATGATTCACACATCTCTGAGAGTCTGCAGGCATTTAATGCATTAATGCACCCGCCCACCATCATTCATCACTCAATACCACTCTATCCTCCCACTTGAAACACACGAGACAACACCTGACCCGGTTATGCAAACACATAACGCACATGGACATGGTCATTCTTGTTCTTACCCGTATGAAGAGCTGAAGTCTCTTGTCTCTGGCCAAAAGCTCTTTGTATAGTTTGACAGCCTTTATATGACGACTGCAGAACTCAGAATACGTCTTCAGCATCTCGTCTGCACACTGACCTGAGAACTGACATACACACACAAACAGTGCACTATGAACATTTTGTTCCTTGAAACTTGAAAGCTTTCAGCATCCCACTCTCATACACTCATTTCCATTTGTCATTATTTCTTTCTTTTTGACTTTTCAAGCCCTCTACAACATGACGTCATTCTTTTCTCCTTCAAATTCATGCAATGAATTTATATTAGGATATTTTGTCATTTTTATAAAGTATTAAGTTAAATTAGTTTTAAAAACATTGTTCACTTTTTTTACAGTAATGCATTCAATTGACAGCTCTACTTTATGAAACATTTTAAACTGGCAATCAAAACAGATATGCTAATCCAAAATCACTTATGACTGGCCAAATGTACCTAAATGCATTTACACCCCGTTCCGCCCACGTAAACTCACAAATGCACTCCTACCTGTTTTATTAGCACATCGCTGATCTGAGTGATGGTGAAATTGTTTGTGCTTTCAGGTTGCAGGCTTTGAGCGCGGCGTTCGAGGAGCTGCGCGAGGAAGTGTGTGTGTAGCGTCAACAGGCGCTCCAGGCAGGGGAACAGCGCGTGCACGACCCCCGGCTCCAGCTGCACCTCCTCCAGCATGCCCCGCCTGAACACGCCCTCCATGATCCGCAGGGTCCGAACGTGATGGAGCTCCGTCTGGATCAGCTCTGAAATGATATCACAGAGGTTGAGCTGTAAAATGCAATATTTAAAAGGTCTTTGTTGGACATGTACCCCAAATGAAATATTCCCACTGTCCTTATTGAGGGTAGATAAATGTGATGTGAATGAAAACAATGTAGTGAGGCAAAGAAGTACAGAACAGTCCATATGTTACAATGTTGTGTACACTGGTGTTGCTACTTTAAAATTTGTACATTTAGATTATCTTTCCAGTCATCTAACACTCACTTAAAGTTTATCTTCAAAAACAATAATAATTTAATAACATGGTTAAATGTAATCTTCCGCAAATCTCAAAGTGTAAGCCCATTTTTTACACTGTACATTATGTTGTAGTGCCTAAATTCACTTAGCATTAAAATTTTTATTTGGACAAATTAGTATAAAATATGAATATAGACCATTTATTAGTTATTATACAGAATTTTCGATGTATTTAAAAAAAAAACTTTAAATAAATAAAAAGCCACAAGGACTAGATGTACAATCTGTTTGTTTTCATTCGCAAAAAAATAAATAGTGTCTGGAAAAGCACTTAATAGTATTTGTAATCATGTTTCAGAGTCGACGGCCCATTTACAGTCATAAACATACTTCGATTTTAGACTTAGATCTGCGTTTTTTTCTCTAACCATAGATGACGTCCTGTCTCTTGATAACATCTTTACGGTGGGTCTGCAAGTAGGTGGAATCTACCGCCATGCTCCAGGAATCTGCCTCAAATTCCTGGCCTTCAAACTCCAAATCTTCCAGCAGAGAGTTGAAGAAGCCCTCTCCTAAAAACAAGAAAAATACCATTTCTGTATTATAGCTTCAGTTTCCAGGTAAACAGGTTGGCCAACATGGAATTTGGGGGACTGATCTATAGCCGATCACGCCAATCAAAAACAATGCTCTCATTTTCTTAAAAATATATAAATAAAAGTATTTCATCATAAGAGTTTTTTTTTTTCATTTCATGCTCTATTTTAATATTTTAAAATGTAATTTATTCCTGTGATGTCAAATCTGAATGTTCAACATCATTACTCCAGTCTTCACTGTCAGATGATTGTGCTGGTTAATATATTTGTGGTAACTGTAATTCAGAATTCTTTGATGAATATATAGTTAAAAAGAACAGCATTTATTTGATATAGAAATCTTTTGTAACATTGTAAATGTCTTTACAGTCAATTTAATCTCTTCTTTCAAAAACAAATTACTAACTGGAAAAATATATGTATATGACCGCATTTACACTGCAGGTTTTGATGTCCAATTACGATTTGTTGACTATATCCAATTTTGATGATTACTTGCATCTTCTTTTAAAAGTGACCCATATTCGATATCTGCATTTACACTATTATACACTTGGCGGAACAACCCAATGCGTACTGACCCAGAAAAGCTTAGGCCGAAAAGGAAGAAACAGAGCAATTTACAATGGACGCAGACTAAATAATAGAAGCTTTTGCTTTCCGCACCATCTTTAAAGGTCAGCACAACATTTGGTTGAGCCTTCGTCCTTCATTGCGCCATTAAGGAGTCATGTGATCGTGGTTGTGTTCGCCTGAGTTAACGCCATTCGCCATCGTCACTTTTTCAATGACGTACGACTCGCATTGATGGGAATATCCGATCTGTCTGCATACATGGCAGATGCAAATGCACGTATCCGATTCATATGAGATTTATTTCCACATATGAATGAGGCCTAAAACCAATCGGAGAATATTGGAATCCGTGTGTTCTTTTCACGCTTACATGTTCGTGGGTCATATCCGATCTGTGCCACATTGGAGGAAAACAATCTGAATGTGTAATGTAAATGCGGCCTAATTTAATGTATGTCTACTTTGTTTAAGTGTTTGTAGGTGTGTGTGTCTCACCCTCATCATTGAGGGACTCCATGGACATGGTTCTGCTCCTGAAGTTGAGTGAGTCTGTGGATTGAGACAAGATCCTGCGCAGCCCCAGAGGATAGTCATCATTCAGAGTCCTACACGCACATGCACAGGTGGGCCAAATGCATGCATACAAACAGATGTACACATATGCATGCAATCACATGCGAAAGAAAAAAAAAGAAACAAAAAACAAAACAAAATGAGAGGCAGGCATCATAATCACCACAGAAACAGAAAATACAAATAACAAATTTAAAAGATATTAAATGACATAGAAATAAATAAAATATAAAAATAAAGTGAATATAATGACTAAAAAATAACATTCAAACAAAACTGCTTACATTAAACTAAAATGTCCACAAACACACACATACACACAAAAAAAACACAAAAAGACAAAATTACACAGTGATGAGAACAGTGTGTCTGTCTCTATATAGATATTTCAGGACAAAAGATTGATGTTATAGCATGTTTTACAGTATTTATAAACTAGGGACTCACTTATTTGGTTATGTGTTGGTAAATTGTACAGGCAAGAGCCCATTTTATGCATCTCTGTCATTTCTGTCACTCACCCTGCAATGTTATTGGTGGAGACGCTCTTGGAAAGTAAGAGAGAAGACCGGCCGCGACGTGATCCGAGTAGTGACTGACGAAGACTGTCTGAGGGGTAAATGGCAGAGCTGGGCCTTTCCTTTAAATGGGCTTCAGAGGGGCAGAAAAAGAGAGAACAATGTCATATTTACTCCTGGTAACCAGCTAACAAAAATATCTTCTAAGAACATTTTGCTAATGTTCCCATTAAGATATTAGAAACATTATTTCTGAAGGTTCCCTGAACGTTCAAAACATCCAGTTTAAAAATGTTTTTTCTTGGTTATGTGAATATTAAGGGAACATTCCATTTTTATAATTTTGCAAATATTATGAGAATGTTACTTTTGAATGTTCTGAAACAAGCACTAACGTTTTAAAAAAAACGTTAGGCGAACATCCAACAAGCGTTCCATGAACGATGTATAAATAACGTTTTTGAGCTAACAGTTTGAGAACATTACTACAGTCCAGATCCCTTTGAACAAACATTCTATTAAAATTACTGGAAGAATGTTTGTTAACTTTGAAAGAACCGTGGAAGAATGTCCCTGTTAGCTGGGTCTTAATCTATTTTGGGCAATCATTATCACATGATCCCCTCAATGATGTCCATTCACAACTGGTCACAGGAGACGTATGCCACTTGTAATTGGATCAGATGTTAATACCAGATGTAAAAACACACTTGTTTCCATCACATCCTCACCTTTATTCCTCAGAGTCACATTCTGATAGGCCGAATTGTTCCTCATCAGCGCCATTTTCTGTTGCTATTGTGACACATAGATGACATTTTTAGACTTTTGCATAAACCACATCAAGAAAACAGACCCAATTTCGATACATTTCTTCTGCATCCTACCATGAATCAAAGCCAGTGTCTGAATGTCAGTGGTCCATGTGACACCATGTGACACATGTGTGCACTAATATCCCACCTTTTGTTTCATTTTGACACAGTTTGGTAGCGTGTCCCTGCAGCGGTTGTGGATGGTGACATTACAAGCTGAAAAAAAAAAGAACAGATAGGAAAACCCTTTTATCTCACATACTATAATCTTCATACAATCACATTTAAATGTGATGAATGTGATCTTCTCATGGTCACATTTATAAAGTAATAGAATTGTATTCAATTTTTCTGTTATGGGTTTGCAATAACACTTATCATTAGCTGCTTGACCTACCACTATGTTCCAGAAACATTCTTGACTACGTTAAGACTGGTATGATCAAGTTACTAGTAGCTGGTTTGTTGTTGGTCTAATATGATTCTTTAGCTTAAACCAGCTAGAAACCAACCACTTAGTTCTCAAAAATAGCAACCAGCGTACGATGATACCCCATATTCCCTTTTATACCTGTACTCTAACCTCTTTTCCTTTTTCCTCTGTACCATATTACAGCAAATAATTAAGTAAATCTCAGTACCATACCCATTTTTCGCCTGTCTTTATCTCCCTCTTGACCTCTGTCCATGTCTGTGGTAAAATGCTTGTTCTAGATCTCCTTTACAGCAAGCTACTAGTCGCTGAACATTTTCTCTGGTTACACCACATTGCTTTTGTCTCTGAACCCCTATTGTTTTAGAACGGCTTTGCTTCCTGTTTTGAGGGTGGCTGGGAAGGAAGAGGGACGGGGGCTCCGGTGGGGTTTCCCTGGCCCGATTACCCACAACACACACCTACACGAGTCTAAATAATCACCCACTGAGCAGCACAGGCTTTTTGTAAGTAAAAGTGCATCTCAGAAATGTAACTGTAGAGGAACATTTTATTTAAAAATAGACATGACAAAAATGAGACAAATTGTACAGTAATGTTTGAGTCCATTTTGATAAATGACTGAATGCAAATGTGGTATCTTGGCAAATCTGAACACAGACAGTGTTAAGATCACTCTGACAAATCTAAGAAGGAGACTTCACCAAAGGTCACAATTAAAAAAAAAAAATGTCTCATGGTTTTTACACACACACACACACACACACACACACACACACACACAAAAAGCAGCACAACTATTTTCAATATTGATAATAATAAAATATGTTTCTTGAGCACCAAATTGGCTTATTAGAATGACACTGAAGACTGGAGTAATGGTTGATGAAAATTCAACTTTGTCATTACAGGAATAAATTTCATTTCATACATATGTATGTGTCATGCATGTGTCTCACATTAACAGTGTTTTGTTTTTAAAAAGCCGTATCAGAATAAAAATATTTCATGAAACACATCGAGAAATCTGCATTCTGTTCCATTCTTGTGCGCTCTTTCCAGCTGTTTTTGAATGTAATATCTTATGTATTGTACTAGAGCTGTGGAATATAATCGGTCAGATATACACACGATTACAGTAAGTCTTGGCAAGTATTCACACAAACATAATTTGTTATGTATTAAGTGAACATTTGGTTAACAGTTGGGGAAAAACATCTAACATTATATAACCGTGCATTAGCTCTTAATATAATAAACCTACTTTTGTAGCGTTTAATAATAAACAATTAATTTGTAATGAATACCATGCTGTGATTATTTTTGCATTTGATTATTTGTTTTGCTTACTTGCATGCTTCTGTTTAGATGTAAAATTAAAAAGTAAAGCACTGTTTATTTAATTTGTTTCTTTCTTATATTATATTTGCATCTTTGTTCTTATTTTTTAACAACAATGATAAGAGTAATATTGTGATTAATAATATAGTAATTATTACTAGTAAAATAATTGGAGGAAAAGATGCATTGTGTTGCATTGAGAATCGTTTCATAATCGAATCATTACCTCTGAATCGTAATCGAATAAAATCGTGAGGCAAGTGAAGATACACACCTCTATACTGTACATGCCATGCTGACACGTGCATCTGATACCAGCTTTTATCCAATGCTTCCATATGACTGACTAATCTGCAACTCATTTGGGCAACTCATTAAGTTCACTTTAAAAAATAAATTTGCACATCCACATCACATTCAATGCATCTTATTCATATGCGAAACATAAAATAAAACAGCATCTTTATGCATATACATTTTTTATCTAATCCACTGTAGGATCTAGTTTAAATCTAATCTCCCACTCAAAGGTGTTCAGTTCGTAAGGCCTTTGCACTAAGAGCCTGTGTGGGTGTTGAACATGTAGTTCCAGCCTCAATACACAGCAAGAGAGAGAGCAAACAGTACCACAAAGCTGCTCATCGATGAGAGGCTCGTACTGTCTGGTCTTTAAATCTGATCTTGATGACAATATAAGGAAGAAGTTGAAAACAATAGCAAAACAGAGAACAAGAATTGAAAGATGAGCACAACAAAACAGGAAAGGGTGTGAGAGTATGCCAGCATTCATATGTAAATGTACTTAAAGGAATTGTTCAAGTGTGTGTGTGTGTGTGTGTGTGTGTGTGTGAGAGTGAGAGAGAGAATGGATGTGGTGAAATGCCATTTGTGTGTATTTCATCATTTATTTTCAAATACATGTATATATATATATACATAATATGGATGTGGTGTAATGTGTGAAAATGCTTTCCATCGCAGGGCTGTTTTTGCAGAAAGAAACTATCTAGACCTCCAACTTTAAGATGTGTGTGTGTGCGTTATCTTGGCATACAGCGATAGACCAGCCACTAAAAATATTCCACATACTCTCCACTTCACCACATAATAGGTCTCAAAACAGCAGCTCAGGGCTACAGCACAGATGTAATATGAAAGAGGGATGTGGGAATGGGTAGACAGGTGTGGCTTGTAAGTAATGAAAAGGCTTATACATGATGTTCATCTTGAGCTCAAAGTTCTGAATCTGGAAACAATCATGGAAAGAAAGTGGGGAAGTTGAGATGGGGGAAGAAAGCAGGAAAAATCATTGGAAGGACTGAGGTAAGCGGCTGACTGAGGTTAGCGTTGTGATTGGCGGGATCACAAACAAGCTCCTCCTAGGATTTCATCAGAAACATTTATTCTTGGGTTTTTTTTCCACAGAGGACGTAAGCAAACATTAATTAAGAATGGTACTGCTTTTATACTGTACTCATAATCATTAGTGTCTGTCTAATCACAATTACAACTGATCATACTTATTTTTAATACTTAAGGGTCATTAAGGGTTTGTTCAGATCCCTGACGATAAGTACCAGGTTAATTACTTATCATTCATGAGTTTGTCCTGCATGGAAGATACATTCTATAAATTAGCTAGTTTGGCGTTTTGACTTGTTTTGACATGAATTTCATCAGGTGGTTGATGAAAGTAGTGAAAAATAATCAGATATATTTGTGTTGGAAAAAAAGAAACTAGATTATCGTAGAGACTAAGCTCTAGTGAATAGGCTCTTTAGATTTGTACTAGGCCTATCAACATCCAAGCAATCACATAGCAACATGCTAAAGTACACCTTAAAGGGTTAGTTCACCCAAAAATGAAAATTATTTCATAATTCACTCACCCTCAAGCCATCCTAGGTGTATATGACTTTCTTCTTTCAGCCGAACACAGAGTTATATTAAAAAATAAACTGGCTCTTCCAAGCTTTATAATGAGAGTGAATGGTACTCTAGATTTTGAAGCCCAAAAGAGGATGCATCCATCCATCATAAAAGTAATCTATACAGTTACAGGGTTAGGGTTAGGGTTAGAGGTTAGGGTGAGTTAGGGTTAGGGTTAGGGGTTAAAGGGTTAAAGTGGCTCTCCAGTGTGCTCATGTTTTTACTCACGGATGTCCGACTTCAAAGGAACTGAACAGAAGAAATTAACCGAGGGAAGATTTCCAAGTTAAAGAAGGCCTCAGAGCACACCTACCTATTACATAATTGCCATGGACTAATGGTAGTTTGAAAGTGTTTACCTGCCATAGCTAACACTTCCACAAACTCCCATTTTCTTCGAACTCCCAAAATTAACTTCAGTTTTGGCCTGATTTTCTTTGAATTGTATCGGGGTCTTCAGTAACCGCATATAAACATGCTAAAAATAAATAAAAATATACAATAGATTTGCGTTGAAGGAAGAACAGAAACCTTAATCATAAATACTTGAGGATTGGCTTCTTAAGGTCCATTCACACCAATGGCGATAACTATAAAGATAACGATAAAGATATAAAATCTAAAATCTAGTTCTAAAATCGTTCTCACTATTAAGGAATAGCAAAGCTCACACCACAGCTATAACGATAACGGCACAGAGAAACGATAACGTTGGAATCACTTTCAGAAAGATTTTATCCAGCTGATGAACGATAAAAAGTTCGCTGGAAAAGTTCGCTCCGGCTGATAAACACCTTCATACTACCATTGGTCCGTGTCAACTACGTAATAGTTGTACGTAAAATGTGTGCTCTGAGGATCTGCCTTCTTTGATGTGGAAATCTTCTCCAGTTCATTTCTTCAGTTCAGTCCGTCGAGGTCAGACACGAGTAAAAACATGAACACCCTGAAGATCTGCTTTATAGTAGAAAATGAAGTTTTACATTTACATTTATTCATTTAGCAGAGTTTTAATTCAAATCTAACGCAAAACTATCACTGTATTTTAGGTTTAATACTGTAAAGCTGCTTGCTTTAAAGCAATCTATTGTATAACTTGCTATATAAATAAACGTGACGCAACTTGACTGGAGTGCTAAATTGCAGAGCTGGGGCAAACATCCACATCGAGGAAAGCATGCAGCACATATTTACATATTAATCTAAACGCCGCTCTCATCAGTGTGGGTGACTTCAGGATGTTGGCTAACAGTATACTGCTGGTCAAACTTCTTTTTACCCCTAAACGAAGAACGAAAAACAACCTTGCCGTGAGTATATCGGGGCCTTTAGACTTGTGTCAGTCCTATCAACACCCTAGCAACAGCATAGAAACATGCTAATACCACCCAGAACACCCATGTTAAATAAACTCACATTGCCAATGATTCTATCACCGAGTTGATGAACAAACACCACTAAAATTTTCCACAGAAACTGCAAAAATCAAGTTCACAAAATATCTACAATTTGCAAAATGTAGTATTCAACTTATTTTGATCATACTGGTGAAGTCTGTGGGCTTTGAGTGTGATGTATACATGAGTGTCTGTGTGACTCACTAGGGCAACTGAGGGCCTCCTTAGCGGTGATGCTCTTGTTGCAGGCCGAGCAGAGTGTGGTTCCAGACACGGTGAGAGAGTTGAAGAGGTGGCCATTACTGTAGCGCGCCTCTCGCTCTCTGGCTTCTTTCTCCCGCTCCCTCATGCGTTCCTTCTCCTTGTTCTAATCAGAACACAAAAACTCAAAATAAATTAATCATGCATGCTGTCATAATATATATAAATATACATGTAAATCATCTCCACCAGTAAAATTTGCCTAGTATCATGGTACAAAAAAAAAAAAAAAAAAAAACTTTGAGCTGGTCAAAGAACAATCAACACTCACAAAAAAAGGACAATGATGACACTATTGCAGCTCAGTTTCTATTGTGTAACCAATTCATCTGCCGAACTGGTACAGACCGAGTTCACGAACAGGGAAACAACCAACTCAAAAGAGAACTTGCAACACCATTTCGGAAGAAGCATAAGCCGAACAATAGCCATATTGAATGTCTAGAAGGTCTGTATTCCTTGGTAAAAGATTTTATCATGAAAACACACACAGCACATTCATGCCTGTGAACTGGTTTTCATTGAAAAAGCTAATCTTTGTTTATCAGCCTTTAGGGGAAAGACAAATGAATCCAATCAACTCTCCACTATAAAAAGTCACTCATTTGGTTTAAGCAAACAATGCTTAAACTCTCTTTCTGATACAGTAACTTCATCTATTTATTTGTCTTTGTTAGGTAAGTCATACCTAGTTTGATAAGTTTTCCAGATTTTGGCCATTATTTTGTCCTCTCTTTGGCCCTCTGAGGGTCTTTTTTGACATACAATCTGCTAATAGGTTAACTGATGAGGGTTGAGTTAATTAGTAGGGGTGTGACGATATTAAAATTTGACGAGATTTCTTGTCGAGGTGAAAAGCTGTTTTGCGATATCGCCATGACGGAGCATGAGGGTGAAATTAGCATAGAATATGCCACCGCTACGTTTACATTACATTATCTCCACTGTCGGTTTGCTTTTTTTTAAAGAAATAAAAAACATTTAATCCAGTTGGAAAATGATCGCTTTAATTGTAAACTATTGTAAACATCTGCTCTGCTCTGCTCATCCAGCACGGGCTGCAGAGTCAAACACAGTGCAGGAATCACAGTTCACTGATCATGTGATGAGAGTAAAGCGAGATGACTGACAAGACCATGGTAGAGGATTCGTTGCGCAACAGAGCCTAAAATAAGCATCTGATAAATGTCTTATCTTGTAGAATGAGCGCTCAGCACTGCCACTCCCTATATAAAGAGCACGTGAGATTGTGAATTCAAAAGCGGAAGTAAAACTCGAGCTCCCTGGCAGGGGGCAATGTAGTTGTAACCACTTCTTAGCTCTGGTCTCTGTTTTGGTCTCCGTTTGCACTTGGAATATTGAGAAAGTACTTTGATTATGGTTGCACTTATTGTTTGCACTTAATAAGACTAAGAAAAAAACTGTTATTTATTTTTGTTATTTATACTGTTTTTATTTCTATTTTCAATTTGTAGAATGGAGTTCAATTAGGAGGTCACACACAGCCTCAATCAGAAGTTCTGGAAGCTCATAATTCATGTACAGTAAGGTCGGAAGACACTGAAGAGGACTGAAGGTCTGAAGAGACTCATGTGAAATCATATAGGAGAGAAGCCAGTCAGCTGAGTTTGTTGAAACAACTTTTACAGTGCTTGTATATTGTTACCTTTCAATTTATATGATAATTCGTACTCAGAAAGCAGAACTGAAATGACATTCATTACAAGATGATTAGTTAAAACATTTCAAAATGCACCTGCAGACTATTTTTCCACTCACAAATTTTGTCATGAGGATTTCTTAAAAATACTGTGGAAAAATCTTGTCTCGTCTCGTTCTCGTAAACCCAATCCCGTGTCTCGTCACACCCCTACTAATTAGTGGAGGCAAGTGTTGCATGTGTTAGTGGGAAGTCTTTAAAAACCCTCAGGGACTGTTTACACGACACCGTTTTCAACCAAAAACTGGGAACTTTTTTTGTGTTTTGGCCATTCATTTACACGACAATGGCGTTTTGGGGCCCTGAAATCGCAAACTCTTGAAAACGAGTTTCAAAGTGCACGTTTTTGAAAACGATAGCGTGAATTTGTGTAAAACCGTGACATCATGCGCACGTGAATTACGTGTTCAGTCCACAGGCTTGTACCAGTGTTATATACTATTATAGTATTTATTTATGTTTTATGTTAGCATTTATTTTTATATTTTTCATTTTCATTTAAATTTGAGTAATTTTGTTATGTGCCTTTGTCGTGTGTTTATTAGTTGTTGATTTTTTAAATATATTTTTCATTTATCTGCCACATAGTCTTTCATTTATTTTTATTTCAGTTTTTGTAACCTTATTGTAACATTATGGCATTCCGTTAGCTGCCAATGCAACATTTCTAATTTGTATTTAAGATTTTTAATTTCAAGTTCTAATATTTATATTTTATTTCAGCTTTGTTTCAAGTACACAAATACTTATTTTAGTTTCAGTTTTAATTAACAATAATAATATGACGAGCACGAACCAAGAAGCTATACCTGGAGAAAGCTATATGACCTGCAAGCTGCCATTTTTTCCTCAGTCTGCTGACTGAACAGCAAACCAGCAGAGCATTTTACACTCTGACCAGTCACTAGCAAAACATCCTCCATAATATAATGAACTATTTACGAATTATATGTTCCTGTCTGCTGGCTTTGACGTCAGCTCCTACACTGACAGGATATTTGCTAGAGTTTAGGACTGTGTTTGTTCTTGAGGTGCCATCGGCCAATCAGCATTGACATGAAATCATTTTACATTGGCTCCAGAGTAATTATATGGCATTTACAGCTCAAAAAACACACTGCAGCTTTAAATTAGGTAAATTGAATAAGTCCAGGCATCCATTTTGCACAATTAACAGTGCAACTCTGTAAACTCAGTTTTACCAAACAAAAAAAGGTTTTGATCTGTGCTTGTAGAGTCATTGTTCTTGATTATAAAAGCTTTGACCAGCAGCTGTGGTTGGTTAATATGCTAGTCAGCATTTTACTAGAAGCTCTACTTGACCCTGGCTGTTCACCTTCCTCTTTTATATATATTTTTGATGAGTTAATTGGAAAATTAAGGAAAGAGAAAGATAAATGTCCAGGCAAACCATTTTAAAAATGTATGAAAATAGAGATGCTAAGGTCCTGTTTTGGGTTCGCTTATTCTAAAAATCGGCCTCTCTGTTGACATGCAAAGCAGGAAATAATGAGAGAGCACTTCCTCTTTCTAATCAGCAGGAGGCATGAGTAAAGGTTGCCATAGGAACACGGACATGTGTTGGAAGCAAGCAATAGAAAATGTATTATAAAAAATGCTTAGTGTGTTAGTGTGTCGCAGTCCAAAAACCTGCAGGACGTTGCTATCAAATTAGCAAATCTAAATTGACCTAGTTTGTCCATAACCAGAATTTCCAGGATGCGTCTGCATTGTTTGTTATGTGTATGTGCAATCATCTCTGCAGATTTGGGAAGTTGCGATAGTTCATGCTAAATCGGAGAACAAAGCATGTAGCCAGGGTGGGGTTTATGAAGATAGTGATACTTACTTTTTTTAAATAAACTTGAATATGACTCTATATATCAGAAAAATACAGAGGAGCAGCCAACATTTCCAAGTCTGTGTTTATAAAAATAATGTCAGGCTAATGAAATGTAACTGTGCCTGCAAAATGAAAACAACCTCTGTGGTTATAGTTCACTTGAAAGTTGACATTGAATCAAGCTTTCTGTACAAAAGCATGAGCGGTATGTGCCCCAAGCACTTTGTTTTCTAGGTTCAGGGAGCTTGTCTAAAGTTTGGAGTCATCTCCTATCAAGGAAATGGGCTGAGATTGACAGTACTTAATGTTGGTGCTCCAGTTCTAATAGTCCCAGCTCCAGATTTAGTTCCGTCTGCTGTGGCCTGATGGCCTGGATATAGCTGGCCTATGGGGAACCATGACTGGATTAGTTGACATTGACATTCTTTGCAAACATTTTCATAAGAAAGCAATTTCCACTACAGTGCACAGGAAAGTAGCAGTCGACGGATATGGATTCTTTCCATATCCAATGTCGATATAACTCCTGTTTATGGGCCAAGTAGTTGTTAAAGGCACACTATGTAATTTTTTGCCACTAGAGGTTGTTTATGTAAAACAAAGGCATAGCTTGATGAGCAGTGGAGCTTTTATTATGCCGCAGAACGCTTCCGCTTCTTCCGGTCATGCATATGTGGGGTAACGCAGCGCTGTTTTATCATATTAGATACATTTGAGTGTGATGAAAGTTTTTATAATGCTACTCTGTGCGTTCGTTCGGCGGCTACTCTATGAGACACATGTTGCACACTGCAATGAGCTAGATCGATATTAGGCATAGTAAATATGGTATTCGCGGTAAATCAAGAAAACGTGATTTTAACAAAAAGACTAACTGTGTTGAGCTGTATAACAATGATTAGTTTTCTGTCGATGAATGTATCCAAACAGATGCTCACCTGTCTAATAAAACGCATAATATATTAAAGCGTCTTTGGTGTTTCCAGGGTTTTTACAAAATAAAATCAAGTGTAATGCGGGTATGATGTCATTGATAGGCAACGATCTGCTTATTTCTCTGGGTTTAAGCATTCTTAGAAACATTTGGGATAATGCAAGTACACAAATCAACAAAATACATAACATTGTTTTAGTGGTTTTTGGATATTTTGATCCAAAATTCTTACACAGTGTGCCTTTAATGGCTAAAAACTAACCAAGATCGGACGATTATATCAATATATCTCTGCAGAACAAGGTAAACACAAGGCCAATCAAACTAGACCTTGACTTGGAAGCTGCTCTCGGTTACATTTCAATTTCTCAGACTAAGTCTAACCTTTGACCTTAGAAGAAGAGGTGGTGAGAGGTTGTGTGCTTATGTGTGAGCAAAAACACATCTCACTATTAAAAAAATTCTTGCCTTCGGACCTGAACCTGGAATTGATGCTTTAACTGAGTGCTATTTCTATGGCAACCTCTCTTTTGGCTCTCTTTCTCTTGAACGTTTCTCTGTGCGCGCACACACACAGTCTGTTGTTCAACATTCCCACTCAGTAACACCTACACAACTCAAACTCATGCTGAAGCTAATAACTGGACAAAAAGGTGCATATCCAATGCCAAAAACCAACATAAAACCTTTTACTCGAGATGTCTCTACAAATCAGAATTAAAACTGCTCTGAGCAGGCTCTGTGTTGCTCCAAATTCTGTGTACATATGAAATTCCACATTAAAGCTGTAGTAAAGTATCCACCTTAACCCATAGTATCAAAGGTGACACTGCTTTGCTCCGGTGTAAATGACATTCAGCATCAGAACAGCCTTAAAGTTTATAATTCATATACATGTTTCTATATCCATAATCTCATAATGAAGACATTAATTTCAACACTTAAATGTGCCTGCATATGCAGATTCAGATACAGCTTGTGCTGCCTTTGCATCATACCAATGACATCACACTGAATAAAAGCCATAAACTTACAGTCCTGGAAAAAATTATTCATTGTCAAACAACAGCAACGTTAACATTTTAGTCTGGCCCTTTAAACCTCATTCTATAATGACGAGGAAGAGGATAGGTGCACGTTTACAACCTCTAGGTTAATAGGTAATGCATTTTTATTATCCCAAAACACACTCAGAGCTTTTCTGAAGAAGTGTTTATTTGCTTTGGAACACAATGTATTATGAAAATACAAAAACAATTTCGATTGAACGAACTGAAATGACTTACAGCATACTTTTCAAAACCGATTAGCCTATTTCTGGTCAATGTTATAGTCCGTGTACGCGCTAAAATCCCTTATAAACCATGATGACGAACAAATATTAAAGTGCACAATTCAAACATAGCGTCTAATGTGTTTAACTCTTCCGATAAGCTGGTTAAAACACGCGTCATTGCACTTACCCGTTGACTGATCTCTCTCATCCTTTCCTGGCGAAGTTTCGACAGATCCGCCACTCGAGACATTGCGATATTTTAAACGTCTTTAGTTCAACGAAAAACGAATCCTCGTACGGCAAAATCACATGTATATCCCATTAATTAAGATAAAAGTTCCTTTTGGTCCCGAGTATGTGTAATAGCAGCGTTTTAACAGGCACGATACATTCACAGAGAAGCGCAGTGCAATAACTTTGAGAGAAATACGCTTTTCCTCTCGCTCTCTCTCTCTCTCTCTCTCCTCCCCTCCTCTTCAGTGAAACGGTGTTGCCTCTTTCAGGAAGCGCAATATGACTATCCCAGACCCCCTCTATTCTTATTAAAACTCTCACTGTAATTCTAGACCGCTTAGATGAACATAACATATATAATAATATATGGTTAATAAACGGGCATTTGAGTCATGTATGTGTAAAAAAAGAAAAATGATGCCATATTTTAAATATTTATACTAATCAAGAAAGAAATATTCCTTTTTATTTTATTCAAGAAGTGAACGTCCATATCTCTCTCTTTAAATCTGTTTTGTTCCATTCATCAAGAAAAAGACACTAAAGTCAACCCCCTTGAGCACAAGTCCAAATGTCAAATTAAATGGCAAACTTACCTTTCTGAAGTCATATCCCTACATATTATAAAATGTATTAATTTAGCTTGAGAATGCAATTTATTAATGCTTAAACATTTATGTATAATAATAATAATAATAAAAAACGATTGACTATTGTCGTTTAAATACAATAGATGCCACCATCTGTCATGATGTCACTAGTGAAACAACAGCAATGAAGACTCTGTGGCTGAACTTTCAAACAATGACGTCAACTTTAGCACCAACACATTTCTCAGAGAATTTCTCAGAGATCTAAAAGGAACTAAGACTATGCTCGGAAAGCTTGTGGTCTGCAGGCAAAAAGCACCCATGAGTAAAATCAGACCAGTTATTCTTCAAATGAAAATGAAACAATAGATAGTCAGAATTAGAGTTAATTATTATGCAAATTGGTATTTAATAATGAAGACATTTAGTTACAACCTATAACTTAATCTTAGATTGGAAACCATGTATCCATTTGTAAATGCTGCAGTATTTTAGTGGCTCTGCATGCACCTCAGTGTACCGGGAAATAAGGTAAATGGTGGACATTTTCTTTTGAGAACAGAGCCGAGGGGAGAGGAGGGGAGATTCTTTTCCCGCCTTGGCCACATCTGTCGCCATGCCAACAGTGTACTTTGGCTGGGTTATGAGGGGAGTCTGGAAAGTTTACAGTGGGCGGCAAGGTTTTGGGTTTATATGGGCACATTCATACAGTACAGGCGTGCAAAAGACTGGTTGCTCTGGTGTTTTCTTTTTTCTTTTTTTAAATATGCTACATGGTTTAAAGCTAGTCAAATCTCTCAGCAGATTAAAGCAAGATTAAAGCAGGTCACATCTTTCAACAGATGTAACGTCCCATCTAGACATTTTGGATTCGCCAAACAATACTGACTGGGGCTCAGACTTACATAATAGTCTACATAATCTGGTTGTGGAACAGAAGAGAACAGAGTTATATGAGCAGAGATTGGGAGAAAATGAGTATATGGTGGCTCTTTCTGTGAAATCTGCCAGCTCTTCAACTTTAAATAGTGAAGCACAATTCTCTCTCTCTCTCTCTCTCTCTCTCTCTCTCTCTCTCTCTCTCTCTCTCTCTCTCTCTCTTCCTCTCTCTCTCCTCTCTCTCTCTCTCTCTCCTCTCTCTCTCTCTCTCTCTCTCTCTCTCTCTCTCTCTCTCTCTCTCTCTCTCTCTCTCTCTCTCTCTCTCCTCTCTCTCTCTCATCTCTCTCTCTCTCTCTCTCTCTCTCTCTCTCTCTAAGGAAGGACAGATTGCACTGTGGGCGGACTTCCACACAAGTGTTTCAACACTTGTTCTCCTTCTTACTCACGATATCTTGAATTTTATGCACCCTATCTTTCTTCCTTGTGTTGGTAATAACAAATCCGTGGCATGGGACCAGCCACATTGTTTATTAGCAGTCAGATTTCAGCCCCTGCAGCACTCCTGAGCGAATCAATAATGATGAATACTCTGTCTTCGCAGAGTATTAAAGGGCTGCTTCTGTACTTGGATACTGCTGATGTTTCTGGAGCGATCTGCTGCAAGCTATGCTAACAAATGCTACTAAGCGAGTTGCCACTTCATAATCAGTGCCAGTTCAACAAGTACAGTTGACTGCAAATCTAAGGCTATCTATAGGCTGATCTTGTTATTCATCATTCTCAGACTTAAAAATAAATATAAGAACAAAATAATACTAATTATTATTATGTAAATATCTAGCCTTTTTTGCTATTTCACTTTTTTAGATTAAAACTTATTTTCAAACATATTTGAAAAATAAAATAAAAAAAATAATAAAAAAAATCTCAAAAACATAAAAAATTATTTAAACTTAAAACAAAGATAAGGGTTAAACTATTTATCCAATAAAAAAGAAAAAGGGATTATCTTTTAATCAAAAAAAAAAAAAAAAAAAAAAAAAAAAAGAACAAATTAAGACCTGAGTAAAAGGTAATTTGTTTTCTTCAGAGCTCTAGAAGGCCACGGACACACTCTAAAGTTTCAGAAATGAAAACCGAAATTAAATACAAGAGTGAATCCCCTAAATTACCGTTCCATATGTGTACGGACATGAATCATTCCAACAATTGACATCATGGTAACCATATCAATGTTCTGAAATCTTGAATGTTTGGTATCTGCTGTTTTTGACCCAAATAATATTATAGAGACCAAAGATTTGTTCTGCAATTTAAACTAAACCACCAGGGCTGCGTTTCCCAAAAGCATCGTTAGCCAACTATGTTCGCAAGTTCCTTCGTTATCAGCATAGTTCAACGAGTCAGTGTTTCCCGAAACCATCGTTCTCATGAACATTCGCAAACAGCATCGCAAAGTTGTGTAGTTGGAACGACAGCTCTCCACCTGTGGTTAGAAGCATATAGTTTCTAGTTTGCATGACATGTGGACTTAATAAATCCTTATCTTGAGCAAAATAAGCAAGCTGACATTCAGTACAACCTTTGTCTTTTATTTAGAATACATACAAATGTAATTTACGTCTTTTAGTTTGTCAAGAGATTTAAAGCACCGTTTTTGAAGAGTGCGCATGTGCGAACGTGCTCTACTAAGAACGAGCCTATGATTGAATCTGGAAATAAAGCAAAATAACTGAGAAGAATGAGAAATAGTCCTCAGATGCCATAAACCAACGTGGTTGAATGACCACTTTGCGACAATACGGTTTCGGGAAACAGTTGTGACTAGCTAGTTGATTTCTTCAACGCTGCATCGTACTATGGTAGTTAAGCAGCGAGTTACGTCGTTGTTCGGGAAACGCACCCCAGTTCGGTTCCGTACACACAGCATCGATTTTTTTGAAAAGTCAGAAATTTCAATATGAACAAATATTTTTAATCAAATTCTTCCAAAGCCAAATTATGTCAGCTATGCAATAGACATTAATTTTATAGTGTATGTCAAGAAATAACTCATTTGACACTACTTTGGGAGAAACATCCAAGACAAAGTTGATAATTAAATAGTTTCCTGATCTTAGATTGATAATAGATTGATATAACCTTTTATGGCGTCTAAGAAATATAGCTCATTAAGTTATGCGCATTTTGTATAACAATTTGCATTACACTGAAGCTAGTAGTTACAATGATAGTGGGTGTTAGCTGTGGCCCTGACTCTACACTGAAATAGATGGATAGAAAGAGAGAGAATGAAAGACAGAGAGAGGGAGCGTTGCTGTGGGTTACCACTCTATAGAGGAGGCACTCTTCAGAGCTGCTTTCTGCGGCAGATGAGAAAATGTATTTTTCTGTGTGAGTGTGTATTTGACAGTAGGAGTTATAGTGAGGACAGTGTGTGTGTGTGTGTGTGTTTCTGCAGAGATAATGACCAGGTTCTGGAGGCTGAAGCCCACGAGGCCTGTCATTCAGCACAGACTGTGTCACAACACAACGTGATGCCTTAAGGTGAATGTGTGTGTGCACATTTGTATTCATGAGTGTATTTCTAATTTTGGCTAAGTGAGATGCAGCATCAATCATAGAGGTTAGAAGTCATTTTATCAAAAATACTGTAAAAACAGCAAAAATGTTACAGTTATAAATATTACTAAAATAACTGCTTTATACTTGAACATATTTTGAAATGTAACTTATTCCTGTGATGGTAAAAAGGAAATTTTCAGCAGTCATTGCTTGAGTCTTAAGTTTCACATGATCCTTCAGAAATCAATCTAATATGCTTGACTGCTCAAGAAACATTTCTTGTTATGTTGAAACAGTTGTGCTAATTCATTTTTTGCAGGAAACTGATAATTGTTTTTCAAGATTCTTTGCTGAATAGAAAGTTTAAAAAACAGCATTCATTTGAAATACAAATCTTGCATTTCACTAATAATTGTGTAAATATTATGTATTTCATGCATTATAAATGTCTTTACTGTCACTTTTTTGAAAGAAAAGTGACAAGAAAAAAGAACACTGACCCCAAAGCCAAAACTTCTGAATGTTAGTGTATATATATATATATATATATATATATATATATATATATATATATATATAGTTTAGAGTGCAATTCTGACTATTAACTAGTTGCTTATTAGCATGCATATTACTAGAACAGTGGCTGTTTATTAGTACTTATAAAGCACATTTTAATGCTTTATTCTGCATGACCATATTCTACATCCCTTGATCCTGCCCAATACCTAAACTTAACAATTACCTTACTAACTATTAATAAGCAGTAAATAGGAGTTTATTGAGGCAAAAGTTGAAGCTAATAGTTAGTTAATAGTGAGAATCTGACCCTAATCTAAAGTGTGTGACCCTAATATATATATATATATATATATATATATATATATATATATATATACCGTATTTTCCGGACTATAAGTCGCACTTTTTTTCATAGTTTGGCTGGCCCTGCGACTTATATTCAGGGACTTATATATCAAAATTAATTCAGACTGAGATGAACCAAGATAAAACATTACCGTCTACAGCCGCGAGAGGGCGCTCTAGTTGGCGGAGTTATTCAGAAGCGACACCATATGAAGAAAATTTAATGGATTCAGTGATGTGGAATGAGATCGCGGGAGCTTGTTGAACTTGTTTACTGGTAACTTGCTTGTTGGACTCCCTGGCTTATGTTAATTTAGCCTATTCAGCCTCCCAGGTATATGTTCTTTATGCTTTTGTGTAGCTGAATAACTGTTAATGTGTTGCGTTAACACACCGGACACCTACTCAGCCTGTTGTTCTGTGTGCTACTGTGTAGTTAAATAACTTGCCTTTCCAGATTAAATGTATGTTCTTGGTCTTGGATTTTGTGAAATAAATTTCTAAATAAATGCGACTTATACTCCAGTGCGACTTATATATGTTTTTTTCCTCTTCATGACGCATTTTTTGACTGATGCGACTTATACTCCGGAGCGACTTATAGTCCGGAAAATACGGTATATATATATATATATATATATATATATATATATATATATATATACAGTAGTCAACATTTAGGATCAAGGATCAAAACCTTTCATCAAAGTTATACATGAATTTTGAACAATACCCGTTCTTGTCTACCCAATTTTGATGAACTTTTCAATCCACTTCAAATGTTGACTTCTGTGTGTGTGTATATAACTATATATATATATAAATTATAACTTTAGATAACTTTAACAAATATTGCACTCCCTTATTTTAATATCTCATTAATTTTTCCATTTCAAAATAACCCAGATCCCAGTCTGTCAGTGGAGGTGTGGGAGGAGCTCTCGCTGACACATGTCTCACAGATGTTTTTTCTCTTGTGGTGGGATTGCCAAATCAGTGCAAAGGCTTTTTAAAAAAAGGCTCTGTGCTCCACCCTGTGGGCCCCTCCATGACTTTACGAGCCTCCCAAAAACTAGGAGTAAACAGCGCAGCAAATGGTCGATAGTGAGTGGAGACACAGTTGCTGAAAAATGTCAAAAATCCTGACAGTAATACTTCAAGCACACGTGTCCGTCTGCACTCTCTGAGTATTTCCCACTTGACGAAACATATTTTTATGTCACTTTTGTGAGGAATGTTTATCTTCTAAGACTTAAATGTAAAGTAGCGTAGAAAAGAAAAAGCGTACTAGCTTATAAACCAAGTGGTGGGAAAGAAAGAGCAACTAAAAGATACAAAGAAAACAGAGTCTGAGAGTTAAAGATAATGGCAGGAGGAAACAGGCCAGACCATGAGATGACTCTGTCAGACTGTTTACTTTGCAGATAATAATCATTGTACACACACGCCGTGCACACGCACACACACAAACCCCTGTACAGTGGTGGTACTATCTAATGGTACCACTAAACTTTACTATAAACCATTTATAAGCATTTATAATCGCTGCACAGGTTTCACTACAAATCATAACTTGATGGCTTGACAAATTTTTACATGTAAAACTATGCTCACAAAACCATAGTAACACCTTGGTACTTTTTGCAAGGGTTCCTTTTTCTTCCCACGCAATCCACTTGATGTAATTAAATGGTCTTAGAAGCCTATGTCTAAATTGTTCCCACTCATTGGTAAAGAATGAACAGTCATGCTGCTTTAAGATTGTGCCTGTGGTCTGTCCTCTCACAAGCTCCTTCCTTGTGTGTGTATGGGGTCAGATCAGGCTCCAAACAGCTGACTGGACCCGTGTGTAATTGTTTGTGTGTGAGTAAGTGTATGTAAGAGTCTGGAACTTAGAGAGAGAAGCAGAAAGTGCTTTCAAGGAAGTTTAGTCACATGAACATCAGTCTGTGCTTCCCGGCTGATCATATGGTTGCGTTATAAACAAATGGTGAAAAATGCATAACCATAATGCAGAAGAACATTTAACAAATCCTCAGACAGAAATATGTTCACTGACGCTCTAATAAAACCCATTTACAGAAAACTGTACAGTACTATAAATCTGGCAATAGGGTTTAAAAAGTCGAGGAAAACTATTTAAAAACAAGACGAGACTATTTAAGTTAAGAGTCTAGCTTGCAAATAAAGAAAGTGCCTGCCTCATAAAAATCCTCCCTTCTTTTGCTGGACTGTTTGTGTTGGAGCCTGTGGGCCTGGCACGAAAATCATATTCCCTAAAGTAGACGAGTAATCATGATTGCCGATTCTCTGCCGACGCTCCCTCAAGATCTACACAGAAAGCGTGTGTGTGATTTTTAGTGGCATGATGTCATGGAAAGACCTACAAATCAAACAGACCTTTATATGTAATGATAAGAGTATGTGTTTAGAGTATGGGAAGATTTATTAAAGCCGGTTTCTGCTTCAGAGTTAAAATAAATAAATATTAAATACATAAAAAGGGCACTGCAATCCTCTTCCCCTTCTTGTAATTACCGATAATAATAATAATTTAGGTTTACAATGGGATATAGTTTAAAATGTAATACAAAATCTTTATATAAATTAATTAATATATACACAACCATTCAAGATTGTTTTGTTTTAAAGAAATGAAAGCTTTTTTCAGCAAGAACACATTAATGATCAAAAGTGACAGTGAAGACTTTTCCACTGCTTCAAATAAATTATGTTCTTTTGAACTTAATTTCAAAGAATCACAGTTTGCACAAAAAAAATATTAAGCACAATGGTTCTCAATAATGATAATAATAAATTAAATTAAAGTTACTTAAGCACCAAATCAGCATATTAGAATGATTTCTGAAGGATCATGTGACACTGAAGACTAAAGTAAAGATGTTGAACAAAATGATAAAAAAAATATTCAGCATCTTTACTTTAGTCTTCAGTGTCACAAGATCCTTCAGAATGTTTTTTGTTTGTTTGTTTTTACCTTTATTTAACCAGGATAATCTCTATGAGATAAAAAATCTCTTTCAAAGGAGTGTCCTGGCCAAGAATGGGCAGCAGTTACAATCACAAACTTACAGATCAAAATAACAAATACAAAATTACTTAAAAACAACTGCACATCATTGAGTCTTCTTCAAGTGACCGAATAATAGATTTAAAATGTTCCATAGACACCAGAGTTTGTAATTTCAATTTCAATTTCAATTTCAATTTCATTTGGAGTAGATTCCAGTCAAACGGAGCTGCATATATAAAAGCCCTTTTTCCCAGTTACATTCTGACAAATGGAACAGAAAGAGTATAACAATTTTGAGACCGGAGGGAATATTTCCCAACACTTTTCTGTTGAATCAGACTAATATGCTGATTTGGTGCTCAAGTAACATATATATATATATATATATATATATATATATATATATATTTATAAATTCCAATAATATTTCACAACATTAGTTTTTACAGTATTTTTGATCAAATAAATGCAAACTTAATGTTTTTGAAAGAAGTCTCTCATGCTTGCTTTTGAAAGGTAGTGTAGTTAAAAAAAATCATATCTCATTGTAAACTTTGTCTTACTGTAGAAATTCTCCTAATTACCTTTATTTTTTACTCTGAAACAGAATTCTATATAGATTTGACAGTCCAAGAACATGACTAACACTAATGTGAGCAAACGAGGACTAGGTTTCACAAGCAAAGTCAAAACAATGTCATCTTCAGACCTGTCATCACTCGACCATAAAATCCTGCTTTATCATGTGTCATAGTAGAAAATTGGGTCAAAGATAATATGTTGACCGCTGTCCATCCTTAAAACTACAAAAACTGCCTTTTCATTCAGTCTTATGGGTTTCCCAATGTTTCCTTAACCAGGCCATAGATAGCTTGAATTAACTGAAACTTAAAAGGATAATTCATCCAAAATGAAAAAAAGTCATAATTTACTCACCCTCATGTCATTCAAAACCTGACGTTCTTTCTTCTGTAGAACATAAAAGAAGATATTTTGAGTAACATTTGTGCTTTCGTCCATACAAAAACAAAGTCAGTGGTAACCAAAACTTTCACCAAAATTCTTCAAAATATCTTTTGTGTTCCACGGAAGAAAGGCGGTCTCTCTAACGCAAAAAAGCAAGAAAATTGAAAATTAAAATAAATTATGGTCACAGTTTAGTTTAGAGTCCATTTCTCACTATTAACTAATTATTATCTTCAACTTTTACCTCAATAAACTCCTAATATCTGCTTATTAATAGTAAGGTAGTTGTTAAGTTTAGGTATTGGGTAGGACTAAGGGATGTACCTGTAGAATATGGTCATGCAAAATAAAGCATTAATATGTGATTTATATGTACTAATAAACAGCCAATATCCTTGTAATATGCATGCTAATAAGCAACTGGTTAATAGAGAGAATTGGACCCTAAGCTAAAGTGTTACCGAAGTTATTATGGCTTCGATAAGACATCAAACCTGCAAAATCCGTGGCGGTTTCTGATAAATTTTGGGGCTGAGTGCTAAGTTTGCAACAGTGAGTCAGCATTTGCCAGGTTCTTATGATTCATGGAAAGCCGGAGTCTGATTCTAAGTATAAACATATCTGTGGAATTTGAGCTGGAAGCTCAATAAAACTTTAAACCGTATATAATCAGATCAAGAACTAATAATAAAGGCAGAAACTGACATTTTAGAAAAAACAAGTGGAGGAGGGGCACAGAGGGTTTGATGTCAATTATCAAGCTCTCTGTCAAGCAGGACTGTCTCACTCTGCCCTCTGTTGGACTGAAATAATATATCATCAGGTTCCACTACACTGAAATCGCAAGTTTTAGTGAAGAAGGAGGCAGATGCTGCATGTGACTGATAATCATCACCAACATTGTTTTGCCTTCTAACACACTGGGAAAGAAAGGCTCCTACCTTGTGGGTAGCGGTCATCTTGCGTAAGAAGCTCAGCGTTCGTTCCAGCCGATTTCCTGATCCGTGATGCTCTTTGTTTTCGACCCCCTCAGCCTTTGTTTGTCCTATATCCCAGCCCAGAGCAGCACTATCTATACTGTACCAGAAAAAAAAAGTGAAATGGTTGCATTTAAAGTATGGATATTTGCATTAAAAGTATGGATATTTAAAATAAGTACGTAAGGCCACGCCTGATTAAAACACACACCTGTAAGATGAATCTCCAATCTGGTGGTGCGAAACACTCTCTAGATTGCCGAACAAGATAAGAATTTTTTTTCTCATTGAAATGAAACTTGAATTCAAACCAGTATATGACATCTTATTAATCTTAGTTTCCGATTCAGAGCAAAGCAGAAATAAAGAGCCCAAAACAGTAAATATAACAAAAATATTTGAACACTTTTTTATTTTAATTAAACAGGGAAAACTACACTACCACTCAAATGTTTGGAGTTGGTAAGAATTGTAATGTTTTTGAAAGAAGTCTCTTATGCTCAACCAAGGCTGCATTTATTTGATCAAAAATACAGTAAAACAGTATTCATTTCTTTAAAAAAAACCTTGTCCATTTTCTGACCCCAAACTTTTGAACAGTAGTAATAAAACTTTATAAAATATGTACACAAAAATGTCAGAAAAAGAAACACATAGCAAAAGGAATTCATCATTTCATTTAAAATTGAATTCGTATGAATAAGCTGGAAATCCCAAACACACTGACCATGGCAGTAGGAGAGCGGACGAGGGGCGGAGCTCTTAGGCCTCTGTTGCATCACACACAGGGTGGGGGCGGAGACACTGCAGCCATGCATCTGATTGGACTGCTCCTGAGACACAAATTCAGAAAGAATGAAAAAACAAAACAAAAACAAACTGAAACATATTGTTAAAAAACAAATTTGCCCAAATAAAACGAAATTATTTCGTTCAAAACTTTGGGGTCGGTTATTTTTTTTAAATGTTTTTATAATGTTCTCCAATGCTGCTCTAAGGTTGCATTTATTTGATCAAAATACAGTAAAAACATTAATTAAATGTATATATTTATATACATTTATATATATTCATAATATTATAAAAAATGTAAACAAGTTTGCTATCACAGTACATGTAAAATGTACAACAGTCCTTTTTATTTTAAAATTCCATACTTTTCCAGACTCAAATTTCCAAACTTATCTTATCAGACCATATTTAACTTAAATGGTTCATATAGCATTATTTTCAGCATTATAAATGGTATGTAGTACAGTCCCCTGTACATATTTTTTGGTTTATTGGTTTTCTTGAAGTGAAAACATGCGTTACATGATGAGAAGAACCTAAAACGCTTTATAACCTGCATATATTCACCTCTGACACATCGGTTTGATACTGTAAATATGGTTTGCTCCTTTATCTGTAGCTGGTTTAAATGGGACACGCACATTCATTTAATAAAGTTCAAAAGAGACTAGTTCATGTTAAATAAAATAAAATAAAATGACTCAAATCTAATTCCATATTTTTCAATACTTTTCCAAACTGCATTGGAATCCTGGATTACTCCAGTCTTCTGTGACACATGATCCTTCAGAAATCACTCTAATATGCTTATTTGCTGCTCAAGAAATAATTATCTCTTATTATTATCAATGTTGAAAACAGCTGTCCTGCTTAATATTGCAGCACATCAATGTGGAACATTGATTAAAAAAAATCAGGATTCTTTGAACAGAAGCATTTATTTGCCAATTTGTGTAAACTTGTAAAGTATGTACTGTGTACTTTTCTCACAATTTAATGCATCCTCATTAAATATTTTTTTCAAGTCCTCCACTTAAAATAGATTTTATTGCATTCCATTAAATGCAAGTTCAATATTGAGCGGTTCACATCAATAGCTGTATTTTATTTTGGTGAACAAATTTTACACTAAAAACAGGGGGGTGGGGGGGGGGGGGGTGGGGGTTCCTCTCTTTTTAAACATAAGACAAATGAAATGAGGTGCTGAACCTTGATCTCAGGAAGTCAAAAGGAAAAATTAGATGAGCTGTTTTATTTTATATTTATATTGTCTATGGGGTTTGCATTTTTTTTCAGCGAGGATCCTGCCTTAGAAGGTCACATGTACACAGTACACAGCTCATTAGCTGTATGCATGTTCTAACCTCTAGCACTGATCGATGATGTTCCTGATGCTCTGCACCAACTTCCTCCTCTGTAAGTGACGTCAGGGAAGCTTGAGTGACAGACCTGCGGCGGGTTTCACGAGCTCTCTTTGACCTCAATGCACCGTTCAGCACTAAGGACATCTCATCCGGGTCCAGATCTTCCAGGCTCACACTGAAAAAGAGACAGAATCAACATACATTGTTATTGCATGACACGATACAATAACTCTTGGCAAGTAATTGTAGGTCGGACTTGTTTTTGTCCTGTCGTCTGATGAGTATCATTACAGAGTACCACAAATTATAAGTTCCATAGTACATCTGCAATAACATAAACAAACCTACACATATGCAAACACACATAAACTCCATAACATAAAAATCTCACTCTTTTCTCTTCCTTTAGTTGATTTTAAGTCAGTAACACTAACCAGAGAACGACCCAAACTGCAGTGTAATGTTAGCTCCCTACTGGAGAGACCTATGTATGTCTGTGTGTGTTCTTATCTGTGTGTGTGTATGTGTCTGTCTCCTCACTGAGTACATTGGCACTGGCTGGTAGTGATCTCACAATAATAGTCCACAGAGTGACACAGTAGAGGCCCTATATCAGCACAGTTGTGAGGACGAGTGAGTGTGTGTGTGTGTGTGTGTTTGCTTGTGTGTGTGTGTGTGTGTGTGTGTGTGTGTGTGTGTGTGTGTGTGTGTGAGTGAGTGAGTGAGTGAGTGAGTGAGTGCGTGTGTGTGTGTGTGTGTGTGTGTGCATGTGTATGTGGTTCAGGTATACCCTACATTATCGGGACAAAATGTTTTCACAAAGATGGCAATATCTGAAATCCCTGTCATTGTGGGGACATTTTTGGTCCCCATGAGGAAAACAGAATATATTCATATATTTGAATATATTGAATGTATACAATTTATTCAATACAATTTGTACAGTATAAAAATCATTATGTCTATGGAAAGCCCCCATAAAACATGGAAACCAATAATTTTGGCATATGTCCCATATTATATATTGTAATGGCCTAACTCAGTATAAAGTATTGTAATAAAAAATAAGTAAAAATGTTATTTTAAATATAATCAGGGTAATAAGAATATAAACTTTTATAAATATATTCATATTTTGCAGGGTTAACCATTCATTACAGTAAACATTTTAAGTAAATAATTTAGGTTGTGAGGGTTTGCTGACAAAAAGACATTTGTTTATATTATAAAATTCAAAAGTTTGGAGTCAGTAAGATTTTGTTTACTTTAATACTTTGACTCAGCAGGTATGCATTAAACTGATAAAAAATAACAGAAATATTAAGCAGCACAATGATTTTCAAAATTGAAAACAAGAAATGTTTCTTGAGCGGCAAATCATCATATTAGAATGATTTCTGAAAGATCATGTGACACTGAAGACTGGAGTAATAGCTGCTGAAAATGCTAGCTTTGCAATATATATATATATATATATATATACAGCTCACAATATTACTGTATTCTCTGTACTATACTGTACTGTATTATTTTTTTTATTAATTCAGGCAGAGCACACTTGGATCATTCTGAAGAACTGAAGTGCCACAGATGTAAATGTGTTTTCACCTGCGCGAGTCATTGGGTGGATATCCCTGCGCCACGGCTCCAGGTTCCCAGCTGTGTCTCCTCCAGGGGTCGAGCTGAAGCAAGTGACGAGTGGCAGGGGAGCGTAAGGTCACGACCGGAAGGCCGGGGGAGATCGGTGGAGAGTATTGAGGAGGTGAGAATGAGGAACATGAAGGACGGGGAGAGGGAGGAGTGCTCAACATCTAGGTGTAATGAGTAAGGGAACGAACAAATGAGTTTGTGTTGTAAGTGTGCATGAGAACAATTCATGCAAAACTACTGGCATGTAAACATACAGTTCTTTCCTCACACAGAAACACATAATGCACAATTTCATACCGTGTCCATAAGGTCAGGCAGCTCCTCAGGGCCCATACTCAGATTATAGCTTCACTGCTCCCCCTACAGATCAAAATATGACATTACAGTTTCTTAAGAATATGCTTGGGTAAAACAGTTAAAACAACAACAAAACATAACACAAAAAGTCATATCCCCTGCTAGAGATCCAGACCACCATCAAGTCAGGTCAAATTATGAATAATCTTTTAATGCAGTCACCAGCAAGACTATCTTCAAGGCGAGAATAAAGTGATTACTTATTAATGAAAATTAAAATAAGACTAATTTTAATTTTAAAACCAGACCTCATTTTTTGAAAACCATTTAAACATATCCCTGAATAAAAGCGTTGTCTATTTACATTAAAAACAGCTTCCCCAACACTGTGATGTACATGTACAGTAAATTATAGAAATAACAATAACAACAATATTGTTTCATTGAAGAAAATTTGAGTGCAATGCTATGAATGATCGAAAGGGAATTATATGGTTGCTAAGGTGTGCTAATTGGTTTTTACCACATTGTTATCTAGTTGCTAAGGTGTGCTGGATGGTTGTTGCAAGGTAGCTGCTTTCAGGCAAAGTCTCTAGATATCCCTCAGGTCTCTCCTTCACTATAAGTCTATGGGATTTTATCTGATTATTTTATCTTTTATGATCTGTTAGATGAAAATCTTAGGTCCATTTCATTCCTTAAAGTGCTTAAATCAGTGTAACCTAATGTAGTCAGGTTTCAGGGCCATCCAAAGAATGATGTCGGGCCTTCCAGAGGGGTGGGTCCCCCTCGGCCCGTTCGCCGCGGGACCCCCTAAAGCGCAGGCTGCTGTGGTCACACCACTTGCATCGCCTTTTAAGGACGGCCCTGGTCAGGTTTATTCAGTCATACAAAATATTTTTAACTTCTAATACATCCAGTTAATTAGATGTTACCAGTTTTCTAGGATCTGATAACATATCACAGTTTTGTTTACAACTACAATAAAAGTCCAGCACATGAGAGAATTCATGCAGTCATAAAAGCTTCCCAGGTCATTGCACATTTAGTAAAAATGTGTCGTAACCTCACAGGGAGTTTATGGAAAGCGAGTGATGGGGTGGGAGCTTTGGTTAATGTTTTCACTCCAAGAGTCTGTTTATCTCTCATTTACCCCTCCCTCTTCCTTTCTTCCCCTCGGTCTCTATGGTTATCGCATAACACCGTTTTGAAATAGTCTGGAGTGGTTCTTCCATCCTTTTCTATATTCCCATTCTATTAGGAATGCATTGTGAAGCACACACATGCCTATATAAAACCATTTCCTCTAGTATAATGGCTTCTGTCATTTTAGTGTTCCAGTTTGCAACACACATTAAAAGTGAGTAATGTTCTGCAAATAATTTGTACACGACACAAAGACACGGTCTGCCAACAGGCCGAGATAAGGCAGTTATTACCTCTGTTCCACACCTTTGTGTATGCAAGCACGTACAATGAGAGAAAGTAAGTTGACAGTAGAAAGAGAACGTAGAGGTTGAGATTGTTGCAATCGAAGTTCATGATTTTGTTTCCTAGCAACAAAACTGTTATGTCACTGTGTGTCTTAAACAGTACATTTCTACTATCACAATTTAAAAAAAAAAAAAAAAAAAAAAAAGGCATAGTTCTCCCAAATATTAAAATCATGTCAATTACTCAGTATTTTTTTTAAATCGTGGAAAACAAAATAAGTTTTTTAAAGAACATACTTTAGCATTCTAAAGTATTTACGTGAGGAATATGGCAATGTTAATGTATTTGGTCTTGGTGGAATAGATCTGCTGCAGAGCAAGTACAGAGACTTGCTTCTGCTAATACATTCACAGACATGCTGCTGCTGCACATACACTCACCTAAAGGATTATTAGGAACACCATACTAATACTGTGTTTGACCCCCTTTCGCCTTCAGAACTGCCTTAATTCTACGTGGCATTGATTCAACAAGGTGCTGAAAGCATTCTTTAGAAATGTTGGCCCATATTGATAGGATAGCATCTTGCAGTTGATGGAGATTTGTGGGATGCACATCCAGGGCACGAAGCTCCCGTTCCACCACATCCCAAAGATGCTCTATTGGGTTGAGATCTGGTGACTGTGGGGGCCATTTTAGTACAGTGAACTCATTGTCATGTTCAAGAAACCAATTTGAAATGATTCAAGCTTTGTGACATGGTGCATTATCCTGCTGGAAGTAGCCATCAGAGGATGGGTACATGGTGGTCATAAAGGGATGGAAATGGTCAGAAACAATGCTCAGGTAGGCCGTGGCATTTAAACGATGCCCAATTGGCACTAAGGGGCCTAAAGTGTGCCAAGAAAACATCCCCCACACCATTACACCACCACCACCAGCCTGCACAGTGGTAACAAGGCATGATGGATCCATGTTCTCATTCTGTTTACGCCAAATTCTGACTCTACCATCTGAATGTCTCAACAGAAATCGAGACTCATCAGACCAGGCAACATTTTTCCAGTCTTCAACTGTCCAATTTTGGTGAGCTCGTGCAAATTGTAGCCTCTTTTTCCTATTTGTAGTGGAGATGAGTGGTACCCGGTGGGGTCTTCTGCTGTTGTAGCCCATCCGCCTCAAGGTTGTGCGTGTTGTGGCTTCACAAATGCTTTGCTGCATACCTCGGTTGTAACGAGTTACAGTCAAAGTTGACTGTAATAACTTTGGTTATTTCAGTCAAAGTTGCTCTTCTATCAGCTTGAATCAGTTGGCCCATTCTCCTCTGACCTCTAGCATCAACAAGGCATTTTCGCCCACAGGACTGCCGCATACTGGATGTTTTTCCCTTTTCACACTATTCTTTGTAAACCCTAGAAATGGTTGTGCGTGAAAATCCCAGTAACTGAGCAGATTGTGAAATACTCAGACCGGCCTGTCTGGCACCAACAACCATGCCACGCTCAAAATTGCTTAAATCACCTTTCTTTCCCATTCTGACATTCAGTTTGGAGTTCAGGAGATTGTCTTGACCAGGACCACACCCCTAAATGCATTGAAGCAACTGCCATGTGATTGGTTGATTAGATAATTGCATTAATGAGAAATTGAACAGGTGTTCCTAATAATCCTTTAGGTGAGTGTATATCACATATAACATACATGAAATAACCCCGTAGCACATCTATACAGGTGGAGCTGGGGAAGGTGCTGGGTGCTGATTTTGTTTAGGGTTAGTTGCATGTAATTATGCATAATGTACTGTTAATAATGCATTAAGTACATGTAACATATGTAGCAAGGACACAGTAAATCTTCTCCTCCATTTGGCCAATGAATTCAAACTCAAAAACCAAATCACTTTGATTCATAAATGAATCATTCATTTTTGGATCAACTGATTCATTGAATAGATCTGAAAATATTAGTACAAAATCTAAAGTTTATCTAAGGTTTTTTTTCCCCTCCAGAATTTGAGTCACAAATATATGCAAGGATAAAAACAATAATTACATTGGTTATAGGTATAAAAAATATATTTTTAATAGAAAATGAATTAGAAAATGTTTGTTTTTTTTGGCTGATGATTTGGCTGCAAAATGTTCACCTTTGGCAGGTGTGGCAAAAAGTTAATTTTGGACTTAAAATACAGTGTACATCTGCTTGACTCAGATGTCATAACATTTAAAATTCCACAAGATCATCACAAGATTACTGATAATACCATAATCACATTATGTCACCGTGAAGGCAGCCAGCACTTTTTTTCCTCCACACACACACACACACACAGCCACACACACACACACACACAGACACACACACACACACACACACACACACACACACACACACACACACAAGAACAGCAACTGTCTTTTCTACACCCTCTTACCCCTCCTTCTACGTCTTTCAGTCCTCCACCGCTCCTGGGCCTCTTTTCCACTCTAACTGAGTCTAGAACTAAAAAATGGATAGATCAAATTACAGCCTATTTCATTGCTCAACAGAGGCGTGGAATTGGACAGTGGATTTTTATTGAAAATATCTGATGTCTTTAAAGGTCAGTGTGATTTCTGCAGCTTTAACACTGCAATGGAATGGAAAACAATTTATATTTTCAATCGGGTTTCCCCAAATATTCTGTCCATCTGTCAATGGTCAAAGAATCAAATAGTCTGCCTCAAGTACGCCACTGGTTAAGCCAACATTCTGTGCTAGTTGGGATGCTAAAAGAATACATTTATGTTTGGGATGGAATATTAGCTTATCATGCTGAGTATTAAAAATGTAGGTCCCACTTTATATTAAGTGGCTTTAACTACTATGTACTAACATTGAAATTAATAATTTGATAAAATGGACTTATTGTGTACACACGTTTTTACATTGTACTTATATTTTAAAAATACCTGCATGTAATTACAGCTGTAATTAATTTATGTAATTACACTTGTAATTACATAAAACCTACCCATAAAACCACACCTGTCCCTAACCTTACCAGTATCACACCTCAATAGCAGCAAAAGTGTTTTACAATAGGCTACAACATGAACACAATAAGTACATAGTACTTAAATTCAATTGGTACAAAAATTAATTTGGTTATATTATACAATTGAAAAGTTTTCAAAAGACACTAACACTTTTATTCAGTAAGGATGCATTAAATTGATTTAATGTTACAAAAGATTTTGGTTTAAAAAAAATGCTACTGTTTTTCAGAATCATGAAAAATAATTGACCACAATTTCAACAAAAATATTAAGCAGCACAACTGTTTTCAACAATGATAATAAGAATACATTTTTCTTGAGCACCAAAGCAGCATATTAGATTATTTAGGCATGTAGAAAATGGTCAAGATGATTTGTTGAGATTCCAACCGAGCATCAGAATGGGGAAGAAAGGTGATTTAAGTGACTTTTGAAAGTGGTTGTTGGTGCCAGACTGGCTGGTTTTAGTATTTCAGAAACTGCTGATCAACTGGGATTTTCACACACAATCATCTCTAGAGTTTACAGAGAATGGTTGAAAAAGAGAAAATATCCAGTGAGCGGCAGTCCAGTGGGCGAAAATGCCTTTTTGATGCCAGAGGTCAAAGGAGAATGGCCAGACTGGTTCCAGCTGATAGAAAGGCACTTGTTACAACAGATGTAAAGAAGTGCATCTCTGAACGCACAATTAGGGCTGTCACTTTTGTGAAAAAATCCTGTTCGATTTTTGAGACACAAGTGTTCATTGAATCGATTGTAAAATTGATTTTCAATGTCTAAAGACGTTTCCATTTTCAATGCCAAATAAAGGCAAATCCACGGACAACTAACAGGCATTAGGACGAATGTAAAGAGGGCGCTTGAGTCAGCAATATTTCTGATGATTTATTGGCATGAAGTTTCGTGCATCAATGAAAAACATTACTGCAGGCTTCAACATGACTGTGTTTATGATTAGAAATATCAAACAAATTTCACCTACGTAGGCGACTGTAGCCCGTAGCCCAAATCTGTATCTGTATGCATGAGACTGTCTGAATACCGGCAGAATTCACATTTTTGTTGTAAAAAGAGACACATTATGCAGAAGTAGGCTATAATTTGCTGTTTGTCAGAGCCTGCAGTTGCTGTGTGACGCACGTTCGCTGCGGGCATATCGTAAAAACGTTGCCTGGTCTGATGAGTCTCGATTTCTGCTGCAACATTCAGATGGTAGGGTCAGAATTTGGCTTAAACAACATGAAAGCATGGATTCATCCTGTCTTGTATCAACGGATCAGGCTGCTGGTGGTGGTGTAATGGCGTGGATATTTTCTTGGCACACTTTGGGCCCCTTAGTACCAATTGAGCATTGTTTAAACGCCACACACTAAGTATTGATCATGTTATGGCCACAGTGTACCCATCTACCGATGGCTACAACCAGCAGGATAACGCGCCGTCACAAAGCTTAAACCATTTCAAAATGGTTTCTTGAACGTGGCAATGAGTTCACTATACTCAAATGGCCTCCACAGTCACCAGATCTCAATCCAATAGAGGATCTTTGGGACATGGAAGAACAGAAAATTCGCATTATGGATGTGCAGCTGAAAAATCTGCTGCAACTGCCTGATGCTATCATGTCGATAAGGACCAAAATCTCAGAGGAATCTCAGCACCTTATTGAATCTGCCACGAAGAGTTAAGGCAGTTCTAGAGGCAAAATGGGGTCCACTAGCAAGACCCAGTACAAGCAAAGTGTACCTTTGTAAGTATATATATATAACATTAAATATTACAACTGTAGTACTGTTGTCAAGTGACCCTAAGTTCAAAAGTAAAAAGCCATGCCAAGTAAAACCTGCATTTAGTTCAACTGCTTCACAAAGTCCGCATTGTTCATTACTTTCTATGAACGACATTCTTTCACAGTACTTTCTTTCACACGACATTTTGTTTTGATGGCTCAAAGGCAACAGCTTTCTGTCCAAGCTCTCTTTTAAATGTCCTTCGATTTTCTTACAGCCCATGTTTTTATATTCCCCTCCCTTCTTTCAGAATCCACTGATGTCATGTTAACACTGGGTCCCTCTCCCAAAGAGCAAACATGCAGAACAATGAGAGAAAGGATGTGTACAGTACAGTGAGTCAGGGTGAACTACAGGTCGCAAGCTGCACGCGAATGTGTACACACGCATTTGAGAGTCGAATCGGTGGTGATTGACACATTGGCACACTGCGCTCAGTTCATGACTCACCTGAAAGTTGTCACCATTAGCAACTAATAAGCATTTTTTATCACTTATGACATTTAAACAGAGCCTCTTGAATTGTACTGCAGAAATACAAGCGGATGACTTCTGATTACAACCGAATCAAATTGATGGAATTCATGAAACTGGCTGTGGTCGCCTGGTGAACAGAAACTTACTGACAGTCTGCAGGACTAATTTTATGAATTAGGACATCAAAAAAGTCAATCCAACAACAACTTACATTTCAAAATGACAGTTCACTAAAATTACAAACAATTGCATTACTCACTTTCATTATGTATGACTTTCTTCTGCGGAACACAAAAGGAGATGTTTATAAAAAGGTTCATGCTGCTTTTTTAATTCATTTTAATAAAGAAAATTTATGGCGAAATGGTTTAGAAGTACGTACAGTATCACCTGGTTGGTTCCTTTCATTTTTCTTGAAAACTAAGTGATCATTTACTCACCCTGGTGTTGTTCTAATGCCATATGCCCTTTCTTTTTCGTAACACAAAAGGATAAAACTTTTTTTTTTAAAGTACCGCTCGCGCTCTGCATCAAGCTTTTTAAAAAAAGACACACAAGTTGCACAGAATGGTCCCATGCAACATGTTGTATATTCCAATTGTTCTAAGGGATAGGATTTAAGAAAAAATCAAATAAAAAATGCACTGTTTAACGAAAATCCTGACCTTGGCCATTGGTCTTTTGTGCACAACTGCACGTTCATGAAACTGTATTAGTGCCGCACTTCACTGCGAGTCGCACAGAAAAAGCACACAAGTGAGAAATGAAGATGAATAAAAATGCAACATGAAATGCAACACCTATAGACCTTATGCACCAGAGAAACAAGTTTGCAGCCATCTTTAGAATAATTAGCTAGTGAAGTGGATTCCCTGATTGTAGAGATTTTTCAGCTGTGTTTGATTAGGGATGGAGCTAAACTCTGCAGGACAGTGGCCCTCCAGGACAGGAGTTGCCCTGTCTAGAAAAAGAAGTTTGATACGTGAGCAGCGGTATACAGTTAGCAAACATCCTGACACCACCCACACTGCTGAGAGCGGAGTTCAGAAAAATATGTAAATATGTGCTGCTCGCTTTCCTCTCAATAACAAATTAAAAACACAACAAAACGAAAGTGGTGAGAAAAAAGCAGTTAAAGCATCTGATCATAGTGATATGTTTGCGATAGCCCTGCAATTCGGCACTCCAGTCATGTCATGTTTATTTATAACCTTTATACAATGCTTTAAAGGAAGCAGCAGCTTTACAGTATTAAACATTAAAAAAAACTGCGTCAGTGTCACTTTCATTTAGACAACTTGAATTTCTACTAAAGTAGCTGTGTTTTTACTCACGTCTAACCTCAACAGACCAAACAGAAGAAATGAACCAGTGATTTCCAGGTCAAAGGCAGAGCCTCATAGACTCATATACCTGTTGCGTAATAACCACGGACTAATAGAGTGGTGCAGGTATGACATCACTTTGTAGGCCAGAACGCAGAAGCAAGTTAGCATTTTAGCACTTCTGGTTCCATCATTCCATCGTTTTGAATGGGGTTTTAGTTAAATGGCTGAAATAAGGTCAGCCATTAGAGGAAAACACAGGCTTAGGACACTTTCACGTTTTATTCTACGACATTAAATACATCAGTATAACACACTCATGATTTTTGAAGCTGTTAAGTGTCTTGAAAAATGCGGTTGCTAACAAGTGGCTAAATGGGACTACAGAGGCTGTCGAGGAGATTAAACAGGTAACTCACTCAGCTTTTACAGCATTGTTATGTTTATAATTGTGCTCACAAACTATTCTCAACTGTACTGGAAAATGTTTTTAGATAAAGACTGAAAGAGTTGTCGGAAGCTTAGTCATGGTGACGTTGAATTCATGGGACCATGGTGTAGGCCCTAGTTCATTTATAGTCTACCTTTAGCTTTTTACTTCTGGCGACTGCATTTAGGCTTCAGAATTCATAAAAGTTGTGTCCACCTGTGATAATTATCTTGATGGACAAAACATGTAAGTATTATAAGATTATGTTGATCACAGAGTTTGTTTTTAGCGATAATCCAAAAGCCTATGGGAAAATCCTATTGGGTTTTTGTCGAGAGAACCAGTGTGATGCTAACTTCCGGTTGTGACGTCATACCTGCACCACTCTATGGTAGTTGGAAGGCGTTTACCAGCCGGAGCAAACTTTTTCTGAACTTTTCCTAACTCCCGAAATGAGCTCCAAATCAACGTAATTTGGGGTGTTTCTGTTCTAAATGGCATTTTACTTTTTCACATTTACTTCTATCTCTCTGAAGATGTCCACCCCCCTCGCCACCTTGTGTGCTGTCAGTCACCAAGTGACTATAAACATGCCCTCCACCCCCTTCCCTTTGTCACCCCTCACTCTATTTATCTCCTCTTCCTTTTCTTATTCGTTGCAAAGAAGGCCACATGTAGTCTCAGAGGGGGTTCTGAATACAGAACTCAGAATAGCTCTTACTAATGACTAGATCTCTATTTTCCAAGGTTAAGGAGTTTCCTGTTACAGCAGACTTTGAACAATTCAAGATCAACCGATGAACAGCACTTTAAGTTCTAGTAAATAAACAGTGTCATATTCAAATAATCTCAAGAAACATTGTAAAGGCATTAGTTCTAGAAACCTTAAAAGGTTAAAAGATCAAAAGCACTGATACTTATCAAAGGAAATGACCTCACCTCAAAAGGTTTATTATCAGAGATCAATGCATTCGCAATCAGATTAACTGTTCTGGAGAATCAATGGTAATCAGGGATGCACCGATACCATTTCGATCCGATCCAATACCAAAAATTCTGAGTATCGGCCGATACCGATACCCGATCTGACAAAAATGGCAGTATCGGAGCCGATACCGATACTGAGTATCGATGAGAATCAGCTCAGGCGCCAGTATGGCCATTATGTCAAGACAGTGTTTTAAGATCTACTAGTATGAGCCACTAGAAGTAGTTAAGGGGCATTAAGTCTTACTTTTCGGAATCAAATTAGGCCAAAAAAAATTGATGGCTAACTTGTAAGACTAGTCTTAGCAGTTTATGCAACCAGACCCTTATCTTTAAGTTAGCAAAATTAAGTGGAACTGTGTGACTTCCAAGAAAGCATTCCGGTCATATTTGCAGCATGAAAGAATAAGAGATTCCATGTTTAAGATACGCTGACTTCTACGGTACTCCTCCACGTAATGACGCCGTTAACAGCAACTGTGCCAATAACACACTTGAGACTCAGACCACACACATTCATTGGGTTCGCTGACCTCTGGGGAACTGACCTCCCTTCATTGGGAACGTTTCCCCTTTTTCTTATTGCCTTAAATGTCATTTCATTGCCATTTACTGATCAGTCTCCTTTTAAGTTACATTTCTTTACTTTTTAAAAAAACAACAACAACAAAAGAAATAATAATAACAACACATACATATAATAATGAATAAATGTAAATTAATGAAATGACATCTCAAATGACATTCAAATCAAAATAATTCTGTTTGTTTATAGGCTATAGGCTACTGTATGAGCATTCATTTAAGAGCTTGCCTATGCATTCTTTGATTCCATCTAGAAAGTGACCCATGTATGTCTCTTTTATAAATGCTACACTTTCATCTGCCGTTGTCCCATCTCCAAAGCAAAAAGATCCTGATCCTGCTTAGCTCATCTTTTCTGTGTCAATTTCACCCTTAACCTCTGTCTTCCCAGTTCAATCCTCTTTGCTCATTCTCTCTCCCTCTCTCTCCATGAAGTCATGTTTTTAAACAGAACTCCATAGGCAAGAAAAGCAGCCGTTCCTCACAAAGGTCTCAGGTAACTTAGCAAAGGGCCCCTGGAGATTACAGATATAGGGTCAGACACAAAGAGCTTTCTTGCGCACACTCAATTACACATTCTCAACACCCAAATATAATTTCCTCCTCCTAATCCTTTCTTCACTCTTAACGGCTGTCATTGTTTACAGAAAGAACAGACCGGGTTACGCGCACACATGCACACGCACAATTAAGTATTAACAACGTAAGGGATTATTAAACATTTCAGTTCTCTGAACTGATATATAAAAAGAACCTGTATAATGCAGGAAATTTACATAACGTTACGTGTCCGCTTATTGATATTTGGTCGATGAAGAAGTAACAATGGCACTTAAAATATTTAACCGGTGTTCTCCTGTTTTTCTTTCTTTTTTCTCTTTTCATTGTGATTGTTTTAACTGTACCAGACAGTCAATGAGTGGTCCACACACAAAAAAAACTTTTTGTAGTAACTTTTAATGTCTTACCTGTCCGCTGTGATGTTCTGTTTATATTATATCCTAACGTCTTGTTCAATTTCACCCAGACAGACGCTCCTCGATGTTTACTTCCTCTTCAAAAACCTTTAAAATCCTCTTGGTGTGTTAATTTCATATAAGCACCGTAGACCAAATGGTTTTCAATCATAACATTCCCGGACAAACTCCGGTAAAGTACATCATCATCTACATCCCCTCGTTCGCCGG
This sequence comes from Abramis brama, assembly GCF_963993115.1. Lineage (NCBI taxonomy): Eukaryota > Metazoa > Chordata > Actinopteri > Cypriniformes > Leuciscidae > Abramis > Abramis brama. The sequence continues at coordinate 12,707,362 of NC_139974.1, forward strand.
GAATTCCTGTGCTGAGTGTGTGTGCTCGCTCCCGCGGCCTCTGACCAGCGCAGTCGCCACGCCCACATCCGTGACGACATCACAGGTCCAGGTGTGCTGCAGTTGGACTGTATTTATGGCCATATAATTTAGAAAACACATTCCAAATGTGTGTGTGTGTTTTTTTGAGAGAGTAAAGTGAAATTAGTCACGTGTGCAGACGTGATCATGGGATTAATAAAGACTATTTATCTAATAATTTGGTCAGTAATTGAGCACAGATTGTCAGGGTTCTTTTCATAACTTTCCCAGTCATGAGTTATTCGCTGGATAAGGATTTTTATGATTCTACTCACTATGATAACTTTCTTGATTTTTAGAGATGAGCATAACTAGAAAATATCCATGACTTTTTTTTATTGGGCAGATTCGTATAGCAGTTTCAATATACATTCCCATTAATTTAGTATTATTAATATTTTTAGTTTCTTAATTTTAGTGAAAAAATATTTATTCACTATACAATTATATATTCACTAGATTATCTTAATTACTATTATTATAGGTGCATTATTTATTTTTGTTATTGTTTTGTCAATTTATTAATAGATTTTCCAGCCCTGCAAATCCCACTTTAGAAATTCCTCGATATTTCCTGGCTTTCCATGATGGTGGAAACCCTGATATGTGCATGTGCTGAAACAAAATTGATCAGACATTAAATTAAAGGACAAACTGCTTTTAATTTACGCAAAGCAGAATCAAAACAAACCAGGACATACATTTAAACTAACAAATTGTACAGGAAAAAACGCATGCACCAAATTACTCAATGACATTTTCTATATAGCTTAGACAATAGTATCAAATTATATAAAAAACCTAAACACACACCAAATCATTATACATTTGCAAATACACAAGCAAATGAGACACACAAATACTGCATAAGAAAATCTAACACATAGAGAAAATTACTCACTAATCTGACATGCTCCATTAAAAAACATAAATAAACAATAAAAAACAAAAACAGTGGTCTGTTGACATATTTGATTCATTAAAACTGTGTTACTTGTTACATATTAAAGGAATTACAACCCTCAGGCAAATGTTACATAACAGAAGACACAGTAACATTCTTGCAAGTCAGGTATAGTTTACAAAATATATCATGACAATAATATATAATATTAATTTGTGCGATATTCACATTACAAGTTCTATAGGCAAGAGTGTAAGAGGGCAAAATGTTGTAGCTATGTTTGGATAATGGAAGACTTCTTAAACTGAACAGTTATTTTTAAACCTACAAGGAAGACCAGTTTCCTTTAAAAAAAGACTAATTATATATATTTATAATATATATATATAAAATTAAAAAATTTAATTGATATAGTTTCTTGAGACTCACAGTAAAGGCAACAATTAGTGTCTAGAATAATTCAAGCAGCGTTTCATAAAGCTCAACACTGCATGGCGCCATTCAAGTACATTTAAAGTGGCTTTTCACATGAAATCTCTGTTGAACACACTCAAAGTTGTAAAATTGTTAACTGCTTTACACGTCAAACACAATTTATAACAGCTGTATATATCTGTTCATGCCATAAATGAATATTTGCTCAGAGATGACCGTACCGAAGATAGCCTAGTATATATTAAACTCGTCAGACAAGCCAGCACTCGTGCAATATTTCAACTACAATTCAGCCATGTGGAGAAAAAAGGCAGCTTGCCGAATTCTCATCAATATAGGGAACACGGTTTGGTCTCTGGTAGTCTAATTCAGGACAGTAGAACATGTATTGGTCTAGAATAGATCGTGTTTTTGAGAAGATATGTAAGTTAAGGCCCTCAGCCCAAAAAGTCCTCTCTTATAATTTGGTTTGCTTGTTTTTCTTTGAGTAAAGTAAACTATGACCCCGTTTACACCTGGTTTTAAGATCCGTCTCGGTTGATTCAATCACATGTGGTCAGTACAGTAGCCCTACTAAATAGGGTGCAAATGATCGGTTCACTCACTCAAACCACATTCAGAGGTAGTCAGAAACACATGTGACCATGTTGCATTTGTAGTGTAAACGTTATAAGGATCGTCTACTCGCCTGTCTACCATCCACTGTGCTTAAACAAGGGTTTAAAATTCAAAAGAAGAAATTTTTTTGGGAAAAACTGCATACTTATGCACAAGAAAGTAACTTATATGCCTGATATCAATATTAGTTAGTTGATATTAATTCTAGTTAGCTTAAAGTCCAAGTAATCATCATCATTTTTGTGCTTTAAAAAAAAAAAAATTGTGCTATCAAAATGCAGTATAACACTGACATAGTAAGTGATGTACATAGTCATGAGTCCTTTCTTTTGAACTCCTAGTAAGTTGCTAAATTAATGTTAATACCAGGTATAAACAGGGCTTTGACTTTGCTATTGTTTTTAAGCAAATTTGATGTTGAATATTTATGTTGAAATGCAATGTTATATATATATATATATATATATATATATATATATATATATATATATATATATACCGGTATATATATACACTGTACACACACACCCACACCCACACACACACACACACACTCACACACACTACCGTTCAAAAGTTTGGGACCGGTAAGATTTTTTGATCTCTCTTATGCTCACCAAGACTGTAAAAACATAATTAGGAAATATTATTACAATTTCATAATACTTTTCTATTTTAAAATGATGAATTTTCAGCATCATTACTCCAGTCTTCAGTGTCACATGATCCTTAAGAAATAATTCTTATATGTTGATTTGATGCTCAAGAAACATTTCTTATGATCAATGTTGAAAACCGTTGTGCTTCGTAAAATTTTTGAGGAAACCGTGACACATTTTTTTTAGGATTCTTTGATGAACATAAAGTTCCAAAGAACAGCATTTATTTGAAATAGATTTTTTGAAACAATATATAACTCTTTACTCTCACTTTTTGATAAATTTACTGCATCTTTGCTGAATAAAACTATTAATTAAAAAAAGACCCCAAAACCTTTGAACGGTAGGATATATAGCTTAACAACATAAATGGTCCCTTTAGTAACTTTGCAATCCCACTGAAATAAACCTGAAAAAACAAACAAAAAACAATGTTGTAGGAACCTCCTTCAAGACACCTGACCCTCCTGTCAACAGCACTTCAGGTAAAAGAATCACACTCAGTCTGTCAGAGGTAGAACTCTATGAACATGCTTGCATATTAGTATAGAAAACCACAATGGCCCCATCCTTCTTTCAGATGAGGTCAACCACTGTAACAGGATATATAGCTGGTGGTTGGGCAATCGCATGCACTGAGGTTCAAGGCCTTTGGATGAAAGAAGAGAAGAGATTGTGGCCTCTGTTTCCCCCTCTTGGCACTACAAAGTACTGCAGGTTGAATGATACGTGCTGCCGCCCCGATACAGGGAGATGCTTGTGGTTTATGACTCCCTCTACCAGCGAGATTTATGAATTGCTACTAAGACGTCTGCGTAAGAGAGAGGCAGGTTTTGTGCCTGTATCCTCCTGATCGCTCTCGCAGTCTCTCTGATTGGAAAACACCAGGAAAATGAAGCATTGAATTATTTACAAGAATTAAGCACATCTGCTCTGTATTTCTCATTCAAATCTTTGCAAAAGATAATTGGCATTTAAAGGTGCAGGATGTAAGAATGACATAGGAAAACACGAAACTGCAGTCCGAATTCAAAATATCAGAAACCGTTGTTTCCCCCGCCCCCTCCTCCTCAGACTCGACGCTCACGTGGGTTGCCAGTTTGAGGAAACGCAACAGGAGCGAGCGCAATTGACAACGAAAATCTAGGAGACTGCAAGTTAATGAGTTGATTTATCCGCGTTTTAATACGCTCTCGTTCATATAGATTTTTAGATGGATACCAAGGCTTTTTAGGTTGTGTGGAATCTGCAATCTCTGACCAGTTTGTTTGCTCGTTTCCAAGGCTGCGATACGCTGTGTATCCTGCCAACTGGCATCCCGGGGTGTCGAAATACTATTGGGTGAACCGGCAGTCGGCGAGATCACACAGACCAAAACAAAACCCGACTGACAACACGGAACGTGTAAAATAATAAGTAAACTAACGCCGCCTTCACACTGGCAGTTGAAATCAGCTCCGTAATATGCAATACGCGGACAGCGGACGTCGTACTACACCGTTGAAAAGCGTCGGAAGCTCCGGAAGCGAGTAGAACAAAAATGGCGGAGAGATTAGAACGGTTGATTTTGGCAGTGTCAGAATGTACAATATAATAACTGCCCTAATAACGTTACAAAATCATGAAAATAAAAAAATTACATGACAACTTATTGTTATAAAATCATTATTTATTTTATTAAAAGTTAAGAATTCAGGTTTGTTTATCAGTACCATAGCAACGCTAACTTCCGCTGGAATTGTCGGAAAGGAACCGTCCGTAGCCTTTCGCAAGAGTTAAATTTTTTGAACGCATCCGAATGACCAACTGACACGATTTTTTTTCGCACCGCACTCGTTCGGACCCGGTTCGGACCCATTCGCATGCGGGCTTCGAAACGACCGGAAGTCATTCATTTCCTATGGAGATTCGCAGACCGCATGCAAATGGGTCCGAACCGGGTCCGAACGAGTGCGGTGCGAAAAAAAATCGTGTCAGTTGGTCATTCGGATGCGTTCAAAAAATTTAACTCTTGCGAAAGGCTACGGACGGTTCCTTTCCGACAATTCCAGCGGAAGTTAGCGTATACCAGTGTGAAGGCGGCGTAACTGTCTGTAGAAGCGTTTTTCAGAGAAATGAGTATGTGAACTTAGCATGTTTCCAAAATATCTGCAAACATATTATGGTATTTTTATGTTTTAATAGAGTAAAAAAGTTACATACAGCACCTTTAAAATTGTATTTATACTGTACATCATGTTAGTGTTTATTGTAATGTCTTTAATTCAGATTTAAAATATTTAATAAATAAATAAAATTATTATTTGGTGAAGTTTGCATCATTGATTCTTAATACTGTGAAACTGCTTTGAAACAGTTTCTATTGTAAAAATAAATATTAAATAATAAAAATAAAGGTGACTTGACGTGAGATTTGGTGGCTTGCTGTGCTTAACTGTTCTTAAAAATAATGTCACCATACAAATAAAACAACAACTCAAGTACAAAATTGGGTTTTATTTTATTTACCTGCTTGATTATTTGACTAAACTTAAATTTTAAATAAATTTAAGTATGTTTGGGGGAAATATGAACCTGTTTTCATGAGACTCTTACCAGTTCTTGTTGCTCAGGGTCGCGGGCCTTACACAGTAACTGCAGTCGACAAAACCGATTACAAGCCGAAACCATGTTAAAGGACATCTACAAAGTGAGATGAGAAAATCAACAACATTTACATAGTTAATAAATATTACAGTGTATTTCCACAAAATATCTGTCACAATCCAGACAGAAAAAGAGCAACAAAAAAGCATAATGATAGGAAAAACAGTGACTCAGTGTTTCTACTGAACAGCAGGTGTCTCTCTTTACACATTGGACTGTTAGGTCAGAGAAGACAATTAGTCAGCCAAGGTAGTGTTAGCAACCACTTCAGACATTTAAAGGAACTGTTCTTTTTAGTCATGGTGTTTTTTTAGAGCTTAAAAGCCCCTAGTTGTGAAACAACTGTTGTTACATGGATTCCTTTGCAAATTATTTTATGTATGATTTATGGAAATAAAACCCCAGCACGTGTTTGGAACAACATGATGCTGAATCAATATCAGATTTTTGGGTGCACTATCCCTTTAAGAGAAAAGCTACCATTGACATCACAATGAATAAAAAGAGTGTGCATCATCAAGACTCATATTATATAAAACTTGGCTGCTAATTAAATGCAAAATCACTGAATTCAGAAATAAAAAGGCTGATATGAAGAATGATGCAAAACTAGATGTTTATCAATAGTACAGGAGGGACAAAGATTGACTGAGGGAGACAGAAAGACAAAGCATGCAGACACACAGGTAGTGACAAAAGTTGGTCTGTGGGTGACAACTCCAGCCAATAGGGAGTTTCTCTGACCATGCTTACAAAACCCCCAGCAGGGCTGTTTAACAAACTAACACCAACCTTCCATTTCCTCCTCGCATTGAACTTCTTAAAGTTTTTCATGTTGATGGAGGAGCGGTTCCTCTTGGCTATTTGAGTTCTATTGAGAGGCTAAAAGAGAAATGGATGTGGAAAAAGGTTACTGAAATAATCCTTATGAGAATGTAAAATGATATATAGTTACGCCATAAAATATAAAAGAGGAAAGGGGAAAGTTTATGCATCTCACCTTAATCCAGGGATGAATGAGGCACTCGTCTGCTGTCATTCTTTCACTAAATACAAATGCACAGAAGTAAAATAAAAATATTTAACACATTAAACTTATTTATTAGACAAAAGTTAGTTTAGACAGTTAAAGATTCAAAAAACAGAATGAAATCTCAGATAGATAGATAGATAGATAGATAGATAGATAGATAGATAGATAGATAGATAGATAGATGGATAGAGACAAAGACAGACAGACAGACAGACAGATAGATAGATAGATAGATAGAGACAAAGACAGACAGATAGATAGACAGATAGATAGACAGATAGATAGATAGATAGATAGATAGATAGATAGATAGATAGATAGATAGATAGATAGATAGATAGATAGATAGATAGAGAGAGAGAGAGATAGAGAGAGAGATAGAGAGATGGATAGAGACAAAGACAGATAGATAGATAGATAGATAGATAGATAGATAGATAGATAGAGAGAGAGAGAGATAGAGAGAGAGATAGAGAGATGGATAGAGACAAAGACAGATAGATAGATAGATAGAGAGAGAGAGATAGAGAGAGAGATAGAGAGATGGGTAGAGACAAAGACAGATAGATAGATAGATAGATAGATAGATAGAGAGAGAGAGAGATAGAGAGAGAGATAGAGAGATGGATAGAGACAAAGACAGATAGATAGATAGATAGATAGATAGATAGATAGATAGATAGATAGATAGATAGATAGATAGATAGATAGATAGATAGATAGATAGATAGATAGATAGATAGAGAGAGAGAGATAGAGAGAGAGATAGAGAGATGGATAGAGACAAAGACAGATAGATAGATAGATAGATAGAGAGAGAGAGAGAGAGATAGAGAGAGAGATAGAGAGATGGATAGAGACAAAGACAGATAGATAGATAGATAGATAGACAGACAGACAGACAGACAGACAGATAGATAGATAGATAGACAGACAGACAGACAGATAGATAGACAGACAGACAGACAGACAGACAGACAGACAGACAGACAGACAGATAGACAGACAGACAGATAGATAGATAGAGACAAAGACAGACAGACAGACAGATAGATAGATAGATAGATAGATAGATAGATAGATAGATAGATAGATAGATAGATAGATAGATAGATAGATAGATAGATAGATAGATAGATAGATAGATAGTCCCAGTGATTAAAATAGAATGACTGCTATAACGACTCGTTACCTCTGGTCTTTAACTAGTAGTTTCAGGATGAAGTCTTTGGCCATGGTGCTGGTTTGGCTGAAGTGGTGAGGCTCAAACTCATAGTTCATTGCCACGATGTTCCTCAGCGTCTCTTCATCAGTGTCCCCTTGGAATGGTGACAGGCCACTCAAACTGATGGCATAAATAAACATGAATAAGACATTCTTTTAACTTGGGGGCAAATGTTTGTTTGCCTAGAGATCCTAAGGAGAGAGTAAACTCTGCAGATATAATACCTTCATAAAAATGCATTATGAAAAAATTTAGACCATTTCAACGGCTATTTGTCGGCTTAAGGAAGTGACATCTTTGTTCCTTGGTCGTTTCTGGTTAGTTGTCGAGCTCATTCAAAACACTGGCGGAGAAGCGGTATTAACATTAAGTGGCATGGCATCTTACGCATAGAAGCCATTGGCACCTACCGCTGTGCTTAGTGGCACATCCGGATGTCATTAGCATGTGCCAGTGAACAGTGGCATGTGCCACTTAAACTTGTGACACGAGCAGACGGACTGCGTCATGTACCACTGACATTGTTGCGGACATGTCGCTGTATGTTGTGCCACGTCTAATAGCCTAGTGACATCCCGCTGTATGCAGGAGCATTATGTAAATGGTATAACATACGCACTTAGCGGCAGATTGACATTAAATTAATAATATGTTGCTTTCAAACATAGGGTTTATTACATCGCGGAGTTATTATAAGTTTCTTTTTTATATATGTACATATTTAAACACAAAATACACAGTTGTTTTGATAACTTGATGGGCCCCATTGACTTCCATAGTATTTATTTTCTATACTATGGAAGTCACTGGGGCTCATCAACTGTTTGGTTACCCATATTCATCAAAATATCTTCTTTTGTGTGTCTAGCAGAAGAAAGAAACTCATAGAGGTGTGTTTCACCCTTACCCTCACCAACAACTTGAGGCTGAGTAAATAACAGAATTTGAATTTTTTGGGTGAAATGAATTTTTTTATAAAAATAAAACTACCAATAAAGGAACACACAACAAAATAAAACAATAATTGTACCTAAATCAAGGAGTATTGAAAGCCAAAGAGAATAAAAAAGTCTTTAAAGAAGATTTGACAGTGGAAACAGAGGGAGCTAATCTAATGTAGAGAGGTAGACTGCTCCAGAGTTTTGGGCCAGCAGTCGCAAAACCGTTTTTTTTTTAAGTCTAGATTTAGGCACAATGAGTAGACATTGATCACTAGATCTCAGAGTTCTAGAAGGAGTGTGCGGACAGAGCAGATCAGTCAGGTACTGAGGGGCCAAATTGTTGAGGGCTTAATAAACAAATAAATTTGACAGGTAGCCAGTGCAGCGCAGATAAAATAGGGGTTACCGACTCATACTTGCGGGTCCCAGTGAGGAAACTAACAGCTGCGTTTTGCACTAGCTGTAGACAGGAGAGGGAAGACTGAGAGACACCAAAATAAAGTGAATTACAATAGTCTAGACGAGTTGTTACGAAAGCATGAATCGCCGTTTGGAAGTTACTCTGGGGTACTCTGGGAAGTTAAAAAGGGTTTCACTTTAGAGAGTTGGCGAATATGATAAAAGCATGATTTTACAACAGTACTGATCTGTTTATCAAATTTTAAACAGAAAGCCTAGATTTCTAGCGCATTGAGTTTCATATGGGGCAAGAGAACCACGATCAACATCAAGCACACAGTTTTCCTTAGGCCCAAATATAATTATTTCAGTTTTATTTTAATTTAAATTTAGAAAATTACTCGAAAGCCAAAGCTCAGGTCCTTTAAATAGGCCAACAGTGGTTGTAAACCATTTTTATCGTTATGTTTTAAAGGAAAATAGATCTAAATATCATCAGCGTATAGCTGAAAGCATACTCCGTATTTATTAAAAATGGAAGCCAGAGGTAGCATGTAAAGGGTAAACAATACAGGCCTGAGGATTGATCCCTGTGGGACTCCACAGTTTAGAGGTAAACTAGAGGAGGACTGATGACCAATACGAACACTAAACCATCTGTTGGTCAGATAAGAACAGAACCACTGTAAGACAACGCCACGAAAGCCCACAGATATCTCCAGACGTCTCAACAGGTCCTCATGGTCGACCAAATCAAATGCAGCACTCTAAAACTAAAGCCATGGATTTCCTAGAATCAGTTTCTGTAAAAATATCGCTTGAAACTCTTAAAAGGGCAGATTCAGTACTGTGTAGAGCTTTAAAACCAGATCGAAACGTTTCATGAAGAGAATTTACAGCCAAGTAAGATTGTAATTGAGTCAGTGCAACTCTCTCAAGGATCTTTGAGATAAAAGGTAAATTAGAAATATGATGGAAGTTAGAAAAAGAGGAAGGATCCAAATATTCCCAAAGTTTTTTTAAAGGTGCTCTAAGCGATGTCACGCGTTTTTTAGGCCAAAACATTTTTTGTCACATACAGCAAACATCTCCTCACTATCTGCTAGCTGCCTGTCCCCTGAACACACTGTAAAAAAAAACGTGGTCTCTCTAGACACCACAGGCTCCACAAACGGCAGCAAAAACAAACTGGGCTAACCCGCACCACGAAACATAACAAACTCCAGCCAATAACTGACAAGAAGGATTTGGGGGTGGGGTTTGGGGGGTTAGTGCGCGGATGAGGAGGAGGGAGGGTCTAGCTAGCCTCCGTTTTGTTTGACAATACTTCGAACGTCAACAAGAAGTGACGTCACCCAACATCACTTAGAGCACCTTTAAGATATGATGTTACCACAGCAAATTTAAGACTGTTAGGGAAGGAACCAGACAGGCATTTGTTAATAACCAATAACAGGCCAGGACCAACTGTGTCCATGATTTGTAAGTTTTAGGTGGCCAATGAGTTCATTACATGAATCCAGATCAAACAGCTCAAACTCAGACCAGATGGAAGAACATAATGGAACATCATGCACATCATGCAGTATATCCAGAAATAGACTACTGAGATATTCAAGTTGGGATCTTATCAACAACAAAACTTTCCAAAGTTGTCACAGAGAGCAGTAGAGGGCTCTAAAATGGAATGCAAAGGAGGATTTAAAACAGAGTTAATAGTGGAAAAGAGAACTTGAGGTTAATGAGAATTGTTTGTGATAAGTTCAGAAAAATATTAGCATTTTGTGACCTTTGCAGCTTTCTGAAACAAGCTGTAAGAGTTTCAAGATTTCATTAGGAATGTGCAATCTGTCCTTTTTCCATTGGCGCTCAGCCCGTCTACATACCCGTCTAAAGGTAAGTGTAGTGTCAGCGTGCCAGGGCACTGGTTTAGAAGCACAGCAAATATGAATGTTGAATGTATTCTTATACTTATAATGACACCTACCGGCGTGCATGCAGCAATATGCATATAAAGGTTACAGTAATGAATGTGACTGTTAATGCAGTATTTATAGTGACCATGATTATTCCTTGTGTTTCCTAGAATGGGCAGTTTGCGTGATCAACAACATACAATAGCACTGGTATTACACAACATTCAGTGGCACATGCCACTCAAATACAGATGTGCCACCAACTGAATACATGTTTGAAAAATATTACAGATTTGTAAACATGTTTAACTGATATTTATTTTAAAAATCACTAAATTATGCTATTTATTTAGGATTTTGTATCACAATTACGTCAGTATAGCTGCTCAACTGTGTCAGTCACTACTGGAGGTGCCACAACATAAGGTGACATGTTCCACAGAATTGTCAGAGGTACATGACGCAATCCATCGGCATATCACAAATTTTAGTGCCGCATGTCACTATCCGCTGGCACATGCCACAGTGGGATTGTGCTAATTTATTAAATCCTGCTATGAAAAATGTCAAAATTAAAATGAGGTCCATGTTGCTTGGTGGTTGGATGCTCCCTCATGCCTGAAACTAACCTATGAAACTCAATGTGTCATCTGGATTGCAGAAGTGAAGCGAGAAGTCAACTCTCGGACATGCAGCACACATTTTGATTCTGGTCATTACATTTTTTAATTACTTGTCTAAAGTTTAAAATCATTGGTTACAAGGAAGCCAAAAAGTTTGGTTATGACGTGTTATGTGCAGTCTCAGCCGCATCTAACTTCCACTGTAAACACATGTATGATGCGAAAACAAAACCATCGAGCGAAATACCGGAGTGAACATGGCTGTGAACGACTTTTGCAGATTATGTGAAGTAAATCTACGCATCCATGGTACAATCAGCGTCTACGTCACGGCTCTCAGCCCGCCCTCTGTTCGTTGATTGGCTGGCTGTTTTGAGGCCGGAGGAAAACGGAAAGATAGGTCGCTATCTCAGACTGAGTACAGAAGCGAACTGAAATTGAGTGGAAGTACGAAGTCTGACGTAGTCAGGCTAGCTAATTGCATTAGTACAAAATACTTTTTCATCACTTATTAAGCTTGGCTATTGTTAATTCAAACATGCGCTGATGCATTAAAGAATAACAGTAGTATCTTTAAAGACTGTGCAATAACCAGATTAAGTTAAATAACTACTGTTTTTCTACTTTTGTCTTTAGGAAAGCCATCAGATGACCTTGTACAGACTACAAAAAGGGTTGTTTTCATGCTTGTTTTTAAAGAACCATAAAAAGGTCTTGTGTCTGACATATCTCTCCACAATAATCTAAGAGGAAATATGTTAACATTTAAAAATTACACACACTCCCTTTAAGATCAACTGCTTTATTCCTGCTTAAAGCCGCAGGCTTTTACTAAGCATTCTGATGGTTATCTACTCCATATCTGGTGTGCTTCATTTTTGACATCACTGATCTCATCCCACGAGACCTGACCTATAAACTTGAGAAAGCACATTGCTTGTCAAAGGGAGGCTTTATTTCGGAGGCAATTTATGTTCTAGTTAAAATCTGAATATCTGGAGCAGGACCTTGGTTTGCAGAATAATTCCTAAAGGATTTGGCTGTCTGGAGTGTTATCATATGATGAACAATGAAAGATTACTTACAGAATGTAGGTAATGACACCAATACTCCTGAAAAACATCACAAGAGCATGATTAATCATTAGTAATTGAATCTTAAAGCCCATGTATAGAATTCTGAGCTTTTCAACATGCAAACCAAAAATAAATATTAATGACATAATAAAAAATATTGAACTATTTTACATAATATTGATAAAAAACATTAAAATAAAAAAGTTTATATAAAGACTATTTGTATCTCATAACAACGAGTTAAATTACTATTGTTATTATTATTATAAATATATAAAATGTTTTCCAAAAATAATTTAAAATATATATTTTTATTAGCTATTTTATATATAATATTTAATAAATAAATATGTAACATTTTTATTAAAATAAACATAATTATAAAATATAATTCACAAAGTCTACATTTTGATATAGAAATTCACCTTATTAATTTAATATATACTTTTATATGTTAAGTGACATTTGAAATTGCTTCAGATTTTATCAGTATTCTCTGGAAACTGAACCTATGACCCCAGCTTTGTTTATGCCATGCTCTACCAGCTGGGCTTCAGGAACGAATGAAATGTAAACCGAACACATATTATGCTAACAATTATGCTAACCAGGCATGAGTTGTTGTCTTTGGCACAGCAGGCGATAGCTACTGCTTTTTGTCAAAAGCCAAAATAGCTTGCCTTCTGACTATGTTTCGTACATGACATCCATGTTTAGTTGCATATTATGACCTACAAATACATATACACGTTGAGACAGATGCACACACTTAAATGAGCACCTGGTAATGTCTGAGGAAGGACAAATCAAGTCTGAGCATGCCTAAAACTCCCTTATGCATTCTGACACTATAGCAAGTTGAGTGTTTGTTACTAATTTAACCAGGCAAGACTTACCACATATCAGCCGCCGTACCAAGAGGCTCAAAGTTGATGATCTCAGGGGCTGAGAGAAAAGAAAAGAAAATGTAGGGTTAAAATAAAACTCACCAACTCTCCTGTTGGCTCTCATAAAAACTTTTTCAGTTGCAACAGCGCACTGATCTCATTTTATTGCATTAATCAAGAGTTTCAGACAGCTTTGGCCAGACAGAAGCAAGCTTTTTTGAGAAGGCAAACTCACAAAAATCAAACCATTAAAGGGATAGTTCGCCCAAAAATGATATTTAAGCCATGATTTACTCACCCTCAAGCCGTTCGAGATGCATATGTCAATCTTTTTTCAGACGAACACATTTTTAGTTATTTTAGAAAATGTCTTAGATCTTTCAGTGGTTATAATGTGAAGCAATGGGGTCCAGCAGATTCAAGTCGCAAAATGTGCATGCATCCTTCACAAAAATAATCCATCCGGCTCCAGGGGGATAAACGAAGGCCTTCTGAGGGTAATCCGTGCAGTTTTGTCGTAAAAATATACGTATTTAAAACTTTATAAACGAAAATAACTGGCTTCCGGTGGCGGTCGGTGCGCGTTCATGGAGATGGTTGCTGGCTTATGACGTAGGACGTAACGCAGGAAGCGTTGTGACGTAGAACAAGCGTGACAGCGCAGCCAGAGAGCAGAGCAAAACAAAACTCTACGTTCGCTCTACGTCACGACGTCATTCAGCTCCATGAACGCGCGCCGACCGCCACCGGAAGCCAGTTATTTTCGTTTATAAAGTTTTAAATATGTATATTTTTACGACAAAACTGCACGGATTACCCTCAGAAGGCCTTCGTTTATCCCCCTGGAGCCGGATGGATTATTTTTGTGAAGGATGCATGCACATTTTGCGACTTGAATCTGCTGGACCCCATTGCTTTCACATTATAACCACTGAAAGATCTAAGACATTTTCTAAAATAACTGAAAATGTGTTCGTCTGAAAAAAGATTGAAATATGCATCTCGAACGGCTTGAGGGTGAGTAAATCATGGCTTAAATATCATTTTTGGGCGAACTATCCCTTTAAGTGCATTCTTTGAGATCCACATGTCCTCGCATGAACCACAGCAGATTGTGCTCTGTTCCCTACTGAGTTTCATACGAACAAAGCTTCACTTTACCTTGACAGAAAATCTGCAGGATTTTTTTGTTGTTGGTTTAAAGTAGCTGACTAACAAACAGACTGCCTTAGTTAACATTCTCAGAGATGAAGGCATCTTCCATTAATCTCTAATTGTTTTGTGACTGAAAATGACAAAGTAATAGTAACAAAAAAGTGAGTAAATGAAGAAATTGTACTATTTAGGTGAACAATCCCTTTAAACCTGTTAGTCTATCAAATGAAAGTATATTTTAAATGACAAAGTGGTGGTGATAACTTAATTATTTGGGATAGGTTCAGCCATAAGTAGGGCAGACTCAGGCACTGGTGAGTTACTGGGATCACAATTCGGGCCTATCACAATATGTGCTTAGAAAAACACTTAACCTCTATTGTTCACAAAGGATATCCTCATGATAAATAAAGTGCTAGTATCTTTGGACAAAGGGGACAACTTAATATCAAGTAGCATACTACTTCTGCCTAGTCTCATCTGGAGAAAATCAGAATACTTGCTTTGCCCAATACCAATATTCACAGTTTTCTACTTACATTTACATTCATTCAACATGGTACAACAACGTTTACAGGAAAAATTATGTATTAAAAAAGTATTTCTTTAATAATAGGAAAAAAATAGTAAAATATTATTACTAAAAACTATTATTATTAATTAAAAATGTATATGTATCAAATACATTATTTATGATTTATTATTTAATATTCATATTATGCATATTTAACAAAATCAATTTATAAGAAGTATTTATATCTCAAAACAGCTACTAAAACTATTATTATTATTTAAAAATATATTTATTACATTTCTTTATTTTTTTATTCATATTAATTATGCATATCAAATCTAAAGATTTGGCTATTTATTATTGTACCAGAAATCAGAATTAAAACTAATTAAAATCAGTTCTGCATATTAGTATTAAAAATAATCCCAATTTGTATTGGTTGTAAAAATAATATTGGTTCATAGTCTCCTGAAGTACAGTTTGAGAGTACAAAATATATGTGCATGTGCTTTTCTGTCAAGGTCAATATTTAAAAGAGCACTGGCAAGTGTGGCAGGCCAACCAAAGGATGTGCGTTTGTGACATTTCAGTATGTTTTCTACACACACACACACACACACACACACACACACACACACACACACACACACACACACACACACACGCTGTAGTTTAAGGGAACTGATGAGCTGTTAAACCACTCAAGGGCATTTGTGAAATACATCAGCAGTGACATCACACCTCACAATAGTTATTTCTGTTCATGTCCACTCATTTTTTTTTTAGCTGAACTGACGCAGCTCTGCCATTTCATCTGAAGTTTGCCCATCTCCATGGAGACGGCTAGAACTAAAAATTGTGCATATTGCTAAAGGCAGGAACAACACATGCAGAGACAGAAGAAGGTGCTGACTGCTGAGTCAAACACACTCGAGCAGATGCAAACTAAACATGCGCACACACACTTAGCCAAAAAAATTAAAAATACTGTACGCAGTTATGTAAATGCAGAAGCAGTTTAGTTACAAAATCACACACTCAGCTGTTGACACATTTATAGTTAGCTGCTTAAATAATAACAAAACCGGTATAACAGCACAGACAACTGAAGGTAACTCTTTTTTTACCGCCATAGAAGAAAGCAAAGTATACAATATCATTCAAATAATTGGGGTCAGTAAGATTTTATATTTTAAAGAAATACATTCATTCACAGCAAAGATTCATTAAATTGATCAAAGTGACAGTAAAGACTTTAACATTGATACAAAAGGTTTCTATTTCAAATAAATGCTGTTCTTTTGAACTTTTTATTTAAAGGTAGGGAATTTTTTCCAGAAACATTTTTGTTGGTTGAAACTGAAAGTCTCTTCACATCCTGATAGCACACAGTAAAAACAATGGTCCTGAGCATTTGACAGAAGATATACACATATAGATCTTCTGTGGAATGCTCAGGACTATAAAATGTTCGTCCAATCATTGCATTCAGTCTGATTGGGAGACGCGTGTGTCGCGTTCTTTAACAGTCCGTCTGGAAACAAATGCCGTGACCCCTTTGGGGAAGAAGAACGCCGCCGTGTTTACAACTGTGACAATGAACGCTTCAACCAGGATCAACTAAACGCTTGATTTCAAAAATATGTGAAGTTCGTGCCTCCATTGTTGCAGTAAACTTGCACAACGTTCTTGAATGAATCATTTATTGGATGCACGGCAGTTTGTTATTGTGGAGACATCGACTTTACATTTTCATGCGACTAAATATGACGCAAAACAAAACGAACTGTGATTGGTTGTGTTACATGTCAGTCAAACGTCCTCTTGGGACCAACAACACCTGGCACAAAGGGTTTAGAGAGCGCATGCTGAGAGCGCTGTGTTTGACCCTCCACCAACACGTCTCTCGTCGTGGCACTTTTCAGACTCTGCTCTGGCACAGCGTGTGTGTTTTGGAGGAGCCGTGGCTTTGGAGAGCACTCTGAAGGGAGGGCGGTATCTTATGCTTTCAAAGCTAGCTTGCTATTGCTAGCTTCTCCAAAACTGCCTAACAACCTATCTTTAATCAAAGAATCCTGAAGAAAATGTATCACGGTTTCTAGCAAAATATTAAGTAGCACAACTGTTTTCAACATTGATATTAATAATAAAAGTTTCTTGATAACCAAACCAGCATATTAGAAAGATTTTTGAAGGATAAAGTGACAATGAAGACTGGAGTAATGGCTGCTGAAAATTCAGCTTTGCCATCACAGGAATAAATTACATTTTAAAACATAATAAAATAGAAAACACTTATTTGAAATTGCAATAATATTACACAATATTACGTTTTTTACTGTATTTTGGATCAAATAATTAGAGCCTTGGTGAGCTTTCAAAAACATTAAAAATCGTACCGGCCCCAAACTTTTGAATGGTAGTGCATATCTCATGCTTTTGGTATTGGACAAGCATTCAGGGCTGCATTTGCATATTTGCATAGGTTTATGGCTTTTAAATTAACACATTCACTTGAAGTCAAAACCACACAGACTGAACCACTCACCAATATACTGAGGGGTTCCACCTAAACTCTTATACTCTTCTCCTTGAATGAAGCGATGAGCCATGCCGAAATCAATGATCTTGATGTCCGGATTGGGAGCGAGCTTGTCCGACAACATGATGTTCTCCGGCTGAAGAACAAATAGTAATATAAAAATATGTCTTTAGCCTGACTCACAAAGTGTTTATTGATTTTTATTGTAAATTATATGTTTATCCTAACCTTGTTTTTTCTACATAGGTTTTAGGTCAGTAAAATTCTGGTATGGTTTCTTTGAGAATCTCAGTAAAGTTTGATGACACAGATATAAATAAGTATTACAGATATTTTGAATGAATATAGCAGATATAATGCATTTCAACAATGTTCACATAATCAAAATATCTGGATAAACATTGTTGTCGTATGAATATTTCATCAGGAAGTGTCTAAATTTGGTCAGAGGTGACAGTTTAAGTGAGAAAGGTACACAGTCTACTTCCTCATTACCATGTTGAAATCTTTATAGGAAGTGACACGCTTGCTACACATGGAGTTAAATATAACTTGTGAAGGCCATTTGAAACTGTTTGTGTGGTTGAACGGTTCGCTTTTCTGACTTATTAAGCTGGGAGTTTCAATACAGCTGGGCATCCTTCCTACCTTCAGGTCAAAATGGCCAACGTTTTTTTTGTGCATGTAGCTGACACCTTCCAGAATCTGCTTCATAAACTCAATGGCCTCCGTCTCGGTGAGGTTTTCTTTCTCAGCGATGAAATCAAAGAGTTCTCCACCCTTTATGCTATATTAAAAATAAAAAAATAAAATAAAAAAGATATGTCAGAGAAGACAGGAATGAACCACAGGTCATGATGATGATGAATGATGATTCATTGTTGTAATGTAAAAACATTTTATTTCATTGTATTATTTAAAAATTAAGGTTTAATTATAATTTAAGCTAATAATATTTTAATATATTTTAATAAAACATGAAAAGAATTTCACAATTTAAACAGAAGTTAAAAAAAAATAATTTCATTTTTTTCATTTCATTCTTTTTCATTTCATTTCATTTAATTTCTTACTTTTGATTTTATTATAAAATATGATGGACATTTCCTTATAATATTTATTATATTATCACTTTCTGTTTTTTTTCTATATTAAGAAGCTTCCTCCACCTTTAAAAAAATAAAATAATTGTACCTCAGACATACACATATACTCACAGCTCAACGATGAGGACCACCTCTGCCCTGCTCTCGAAAACATCTCTGATAGCCATGATATTTTGATGTTGAAGGCTCTGTAGGATCTCCACCTCCTTCTCCACACTCTTCCTCTCCAGGCCCAGCCTGCTTCCTGCACCTTTCTTCAGCTTCAGGAACTTCCCGGCCCACAGAACGCCAGTGGCCCGCTCCCGCACCTCACGCACCTGTCCGAAATGACCACTAAGACAGCGGCGATAGACAGAATGAACCGAGATAAGTGTTAAGAACTAGGCAGGTATTCAACTATGTAAGTCCTAAGAAAAAACTGGACCAAAACAGATAATCATAACAGTACAATGCATGTATAATGCACCAGCTGTGTAATATACATAGAAAAATACTTCATATATATGGCACTATAAATTATTTAAATTATATTTATTTATTTTAGATTCTTCATTTTACCAATAATTTTTTTCTCTGCCAAGTAATAATTTATTATGGCACATTTTAAAGTAATAATTAACCAATTATAATCACTTTATTTAAATTAACTATTTTTTTAATATTTATTGTTGGAAATTTTGCCATGTTATTACCAAATTGTTATTTGAAGTGCCTTTAAAATACCATTTAAATACCAATGTATATGGATATGATCATAATATTGTTATAAAGTATAATATTTTGATAAACACTACCGTTCAAAAGTTTGGATCTGTACGATTTTTTATGTTTTTGAAAGTCTTGTATGCCCACCAAGGCTGTATTTACTTGATTAAAAATACAGTAAAACAGTAATTTTGTGAAATCTTATTACAATTTTAAAATGTTATTCATTCCTGTAATGGCAAATCAAAATTTTCAGCATCATTACTCCAGTTTTCAGTGTCACATGATCCTTCAGAAATCATTTTGATATGCTGATTTGGTGCTCAAGACACATTTCTTATTATCAATCATGAGTTGTGCTGCTTTTTTTTAGGATTCTTTGATAAGTAGAAAAATAATAATAAATTGATGACCCTAAACTTTTGAACAGTAGTATAAACCATGGTACGGTCATCTTTTTTTTGTAAGGAAAGAGAATATAGCAGAAAATTGTTTTACATCTCTTTACCTTCCCAAAACATTTCCAATCTCATAAAGGTCTTCAACATTATCCAGCTTGAAGACAGCCATGCTCTCTCTCTCTCTCTCTCTTTTCAGTGTCCTCTGTCTGTGAATGTCCAAAGGAAAGCTATGGGCTATATAATGCTCATACTGAGTTTAGCATTTGATCCATACCTGAAACACAGAGGATAGTAGTAAGTGGTCTATATCTGTTCCATAAGAAAGCTCCAAACCTGCTGAATCCAAACCTGCTGAATATATTTCCTTCAGCATTTAACTAAAATTCCACAATCATTTGGCAAAGTACAGTATTTGATGACTTTAAAGGCTGCCTGATGGCACTACAGAACTAGCTGGGAACAGAAAAGGACAGATATCTGGAAATCATTCAGTCCCTAAAGGGTAAACATCTGGAATCCAAACCCCTCTGATATGCTAGAAATACATACATGAGAAAGAATGTTGCACTAAACGCTCTAGAATGTCGGTCACAAGTAAACAAACCAGTCCTTTAAACTTCTGCCAAGTGTGGACAAACCGTTAGGTCACAATGTGCAATACAGAGAACATACTGTGAGAGACTGCCTAACAGACCCCAGTCACTCTCTCACGGTTATGTTAACACATTCTTAAATAATGAGACCCTTTCTCATATTTAGTTGTTGTGTAATTCGTTTTCAATGGCTAACATTGTTTGTTACTAGGGGAGGAAGAAATGAGAAAACTAATGAGGAGGAGATAGGAGGAGAAAGATTATTTATGGAGTGACGAGATACACAAGTTATTATTTTGGCATATCTATCTGTCTGCCTGTCTGTCCATATAATGTATAATTTCTCCATTTCAGATGAGAAAATGTGAGTTATAAATCTCAATGGAGTTCTACCGGAGACTGATGATTTCCCATTTCATGAACACAGCTGATGTGGTTCTGTTTATTTGCATAAGCTAAATAATGTAAATGTAATGTGAATGTGAAAAAATTGGCATTGAGAAACTGCAATTGGCAGTTTATCTGATTTGAATACAAGCTGTTCAAACACTAAATTTAGGGATGCACAGACTTCAGGAAGAACTTGACCGAAAACCGAAAATAAAAAATAAATAAATAATCAATTCATTAATCAAACTTATTTAATAATCAACACTTAAATAGCTAAAATTGAGTACAAACATTAAAATTGCATATAAGGCAGTTTTTTTAACAGAATTGTTTCTACTCAGAATTGTTTCTTCATCATAAATGAAATATAAACATTTAAACGACAATAAGCTGTAATAACTGTTTTTTGTGACACATTTATTCAAACATACATTAAATAAAAAACACCACTAACAGGTCAAGTAAAAATATAATGAATATGTAATACAGTGCATATATTCAGCAAAATGCTAAATGAGTTTTTTTTTTTATAACTAATTAATGAGCTTTTTTTCCTAGGCAACTAATGAGTTTATGGACATTGAGAGGCTGCTGAGAGGAGCATCACTATTATTATTCCTTATTTAACAAATCCCAAATCTAAAGTACTAAACTTCACTCTTAACAGCCTCCCAGCTGATGTGATTTTTCCAAGCAACATCTTTTGTTGATCATGGAACAACATTCCAGTCCAATCACTGTCCCTACCCTACCCATTACATATCCCTACAATCAGAGGGAAATGATAGGTAAATAAGAAGCCCCTAACCCTTGTTATAAGCCTAAGTGAAGTTCCTAAACGTCATTTCGGTGGAGTGAACCCATCTAATCTTTCAATTAACTAACGGAGCACATAAGCAGCCGATCACCTTGTTCTAACATCAGCTGTTTACATCCCTCCACCTCCCCAATATAATTTTGGCATCTTGCTACCAGACTCTAGCCTGGCAAGCCAGACCTACATCAAGATGTTAGGTCTGGCAACTCTCCATAGACACGGCTCAATCCGAGGGGCGGGATAAACGGCTGTCTTTCAAATTCCCTCTGCACGCAATAGGACAGCGCTTCAACCAACCAGAGCGTTTTCCCAACAGCGGAGCTAACGTTAGTTGATAGATTCAACTTTTGAATCTGGCCGGCAAAACTACGAACACATCTTCCTTTTTTAAGAATGACTTAAGTGCCGTTCTTTGCTCTTTTCTCAAAGAAAAACTTAACTCCAAGTCCTCCAGAGTCGCGGCCAAAGCCGATTCAAAAGACTCCAGCAGCAGCAGCCATTCTTTGTTTTCAAGTAGCAGAGAACCGTCGCAACTCTGTCGTCATTATGTTAAGCCCGCCCCGCCTACTCTATACATGATGTGATTGGCCTGACCCAATTTAGGTTTTTACAGCTCGAAAGTCAACGGAGAGTTGCTAGACTACCCTGGCTGCAAAATAAATTTTGCTGCCACTAGGGTGTGTCTAGATTTCTAGGCTAACCAGACTCATCTTCCAAGCATTATTAGTCCCACTGGGGGTATATACTGTAACTAAGCTCGAGTTGAAGCTGCTTCCTCGAGCCCCTCTACTGCGGACAGCAAGCCAAATACGTTTAACCTTAATAGCTGAAAGATTACATGGGAAAACGAACTTGTGAAACTTGACAAAAACTATTCTTCAAATCTGATTGGTTGATTGGAGTGTTGTTCCAGGATCAGCAAGGATGTTTGAACAAGGATGTTCACCACAAACCAACCAGCAATGCCCTAGCAACCACCCAGAACACCTTAGAAATCATATAGCAGTGCCTTGACAAACCAACAACACCCTAGCAACCACCCTGAATACCCTAACAACCATATAGCAATGCGATGGTAATAATCCAGCCAGAGTTAGCCTAAGTGCTTAGAAGTAGAAAATAGCCCCCAAAAAAGAAAGAGATTGTCTTTTGGGAAAACAGAGATACAATCAAACATATTTAGAGAACACAACACTACACATCCTTACATATCACAACGTACATCTTATGTTTCTTCCTGAATACATTTGCATTGCTCAGTGATAATATGGACAACAGCACTTATTTCTGTGTGCCAAGCTGAAGTTTACAAAGCACACTGGGCATTCCAAACGTGTTTAAAGCAAGTGTTAATTACATTGTTTAAAGTGCACGTCAATTGTGTTTAGAACAGAGATGGAAAGGCTGCATCGATCAACAATTCTTTTCCAAAATAACACCCCACCCATCTCACTTCAGCTTCCTACAGTAACATACCAGGAACGCAGCCACAGAGCAGAACAATAGTGTTCACTGCAAAACAAAAAACTCCCCTTTTGCTTCATTGGAGCAACAGTCACTCAGCTGTGTTGAATTACACACTCATATTATCTAGTAAAAGTGAAACTAGGCTAAAGCATCTTAGTTCCAGCTTGTGCTTGAATGCAATGTTTGAATCATTAGTGCATTTTGCAACTTTTTAGTTTAAAAAGTACATACACCATGTACGGATTCAGCTTATCTTCCCTCATCTTAGGTTAGCTACTTTATTTTGCAAACTCAGATGTGTGACTGACAGCCTGCGGGTTCAAGTGTGTGAATCCTGAAATTTGAGCATGAGCATGCTTTCTTTCTGTTCTATACAAGATAAAAGAAAGTGCTTGAAGAGCAATTCCAAGACCTGGAACCTGCCTGCAGAATCTAGGATCAGATCTCCAGCCATAAAACACCCAACATAATGATCTCATTCTTGATTAGGATCAAAGTCTCAGGGCTTCAGCTTCTTCCCTACAACAACTTATAAATGAGGAAAACAGCAAGAGAAAAAGACCAAATAGATAAATAAATAAATAATGGGAAAAGAAAAATGTCATATTCTAAGAATGGAGATAAAGGCAACATTGTAATTCTTTCACACAAGCTTCCAGGAAATCCCCCACAGCAAATAAAACCTGTTAATTTAGATTTTAGGTTACAACATGTTTTACAGTGTGAGGACAAACTTACACATTTAACGAGAAACGCCTACTTTAATTGAGCGTTTGCTTAATAAATGTGCTATAAACCAAATATGGTCAAAAGAAACATGCATTACGGTGTGGATTTGTCTTTAAAAAAAACATCATTAATCCAGGAGGAAGATCAGGTTGGTTACCCTCAGGGCCTGGGAATGGGAGGTTTTCTAGCCAGACTGGTAGTTAGATCCAGGTGATAATCACTAAGAAACTAGTTGTTTTAACATTCTGTGTTACTTGGCTATTTAACATAATAAAGTCAGTCAGTCACCTACAAAGTTTTGAAACTCACTATGGTTATTACATAGAAGCGGTCTTGACCAATTTTGAAAGTGAATGAGAGAAAGTGAATGTTCCAAATGTCCGTTTGCTTTAGTCTGACGATGACAGAAAATTCCACACGGTATGAAATCACACAATAATTTAAAAATGCGAACGTCTCCTGTCAACTCTGTGCTGAACACGACCGAAACCTGCGTGTGGAAACTTGTTCGCGTCTCATTCTTGTACGTCGTGTCTGTTTGATATTCCACTGCGAGTGTTTCTGAGACCCGCACCTACGAAGCCCCCGAAAGTCTGTCACGACCACGATGCAACGATTAATGTCCATTTTCTTATAGTACAACTTATATCATGCAATGCGACACATGTAGCCTACACATTTTATGTGTTTCCCCCCTTATCTCCTTACTTCCATATAGGATAGCCTATTCCATATGAAATCCCTTGTAACCAGACGAAATGGTAGATTTATGTGACGTACCTGGCATAGATCGTCATGAAGCAGTGTCGTGTGTGTTTCACGGACGGTATTTCCTCTGAAGCTCCACTCGTTGCAGAAGCGCTCGTACTGAAATGAGGAAACGCTCGTGTTGACCATGTTAGTGCAGTGCCCGAAATGTGGCAAGCCACATTAACACTATTCTTATTCACTACCGTCTGTTTTTATGTTACTGATTTGTTATAGTAGCCTAGCCTACTGGTTTAAATGAATTTCTAGTAAGCAATAGTGACTCTTTTTAACATCACTAGAAGGCTGTTCATTAGATTTTCATTTGATACTAGCAAATACTTATTCCAGTAGTGAGTAGCCTACTAGTAGTGTAATGAGTCTAGTGGCTGTAGAAAGGTGCACAACGAAGGAGATGGTAATAGATACAAAGTCTTTTTGATTAAATGACAAACTCAGACACAGAGGGTACAAGGCCACGTTCACACAAACAATAACCAGGGTTTGAAATGACTTAGGACTCTTGGGGGGTCCCCTAAAATTAAATTATTAAATTATTAAAAATTCTGATTTCTTTTTTCATGGTTTGGGCTAGGCCCAGTATTGTAGTGGTGTCTGGAGAAGTGGCTATAATCTAACAGGTAACCCTCTAACTCTGGAGCAACAATGTTACAGCACCTTATATAAATCTACACCTTATACTCTTCTTATCATTACACTGGGTATCTAGTTAATGCAACTTTTGATATAGGAACTCGAACTCCTAATATTTTACTATAAGCAATTATGGAGATATAAACATAATCGAAGCACTTACAGGATTTTCATTCAGGATTTCACTCTTTGTGAGGTTTCGTTTTGCAGCATTCTACAGTACGTGTCTGCGGGAGCACCACAACAACAATCTGCGATGCTGTATAGGAACTCACTCGGTTAATTGCTGCCCTGATTGCTGCCTCGTGCTAGGAAATAAATTAATTACTGTTATAAATATAAAACGTCACTAAAGACTCATCATTTTCACAATCATTTCTAATGTTAAAATATATTTGTCGGGGACCCCCCAAAATCCAAAAATAATTTCTTATGGGGGTCCCTAATGACTTATGGAGGGTCTGGGACCCCCCTCATTTTGAACCCTGACAATAACTGACAAGGACTGAACAGAACAGGGAGTATTCACAACTTTCCTGTGAGTCTTATTGGGTGTCGCCATGACACTCGATACTTCCTGTTGATGGTATCTCAGTTCCGGTTTAGCCTACCACTTAATGAAGCTAGCACACAAGGGATACTCGCGTCGCGGTACAAACGGGTGAAACTGATTACTGACAAGTAGTATTGCTGACAGATTAAGCAATGGCTCCTTGTGGCTCAACATGTACTGTTGTCAGGTGCACAAACAACAGGAGCGCATCTCATCATAAATTAACCGAAACTCAGACATGAGAAATATAGCCTATTTAAAGAAAGCTTTAAATGTCTTTAAACGAAACAATTCAAAATGAAAAGAAATAGGCTACTCTCTGATTATGTAATCCAAGATGTGCATTTCTCTCTAGGCTATAGGCGCGTTCACTACAGAGATGGTGATCGTCAACTTCTTCTTTGCAGCCGACACTGACAGAAAAGACTAGTTTATTAAAAAAATCAATGCACACGTGTCACCAGATTTACAAATGCACATCTTGCTTGATGCACACACACGCGGCACACATATTATGTAGAAATAACGAGATATTGTGTTGAAATAACATTATTAATAATAATAAATCTTTAATAATATTTGATTGAATGCCGAATGTTGTGCTTGTTCAATTTAATAAAATGAATACTTAAATTGTGATAATTAAAATAATTGAATATTAAATATTAAGTGGCCAATTTTTGATCATTTATTAAAAGTATTTATATATAATATATCTAGCACCCCCTCAGCACGTTAAAAAATTATCTGGTGCCACCCTTGGTTATAACGGCCCACGTATTAAAAATGGTTGGGTCTAAATCGGGCTCGGGCTCATAATTACAGTTAATGTGTCAGGGCGGGGCGGGGCGTGGCGTGTCGGGGCAGGGCGGGCCGGGCCGGGCTGGGCTCGGACACAATGGGCTCAGGTAGGGTCGTACATTCAGCTATGTATTTTGACTGTACCTTGCAGTTATTTAATATTTAATAACTATCCATTGTAGTAATTTACCCTTTAATTACTTGAAAGAAATGTTAGTGCAGCTGGGAAAAATACAAGTGTCCATAAATAGGTACCAATAGGCTACTGTATTCAATAAATAAGTAAAGCTGGAATAAATTAGTTGAAGAGAACATGTAACCAAGTTGTAGTAATTAACAACATATTAGTAAAAGTGGAATGTGTATCAGAAATTGGAATATATAGTTGGAAGTGAATTGTTGATATCTGAACCACAGATGCCCATAGAATTTACAGACAGATATTCACTAGTAACAATTAAATAGTTACCTGTCACCACTGAGAGAGTGACTAGCAAATGAATAAGGATCAGTTTCTAATGAATAGTTACAATTGATATCGAAAACAATCACTTACTAAAATGATTTTTTTTTAATATGGGAATACTCACATCTAAACAAGGCTACTGCCTATCTAATGAATAGTTACTATATTCAACAATATATCAGTTAGTTGCCATTGAATTACTTAATATTAAATCAATCAATAGTAGGCTAGTAAATACGCACTAGTTTTCAAGACTAAATGTTAAAACAGCTTGCCACAGCACACCTCAATTGAAGAATAGGAGGTGGAGGTGGATGTGATAGGTAACTCTCTGCAGCTCCATAAAACATCCATTCACGGTTGATAGATTGAGGCTGAATGATTCATTTCTGCAGCAGAACAAAAATGACTCATTTGAAACAAGTCAGAAAAATAGGAACAAGTCAGACAATTATCGGAACATTAGTTAAGGTGACCGTAATATTTCAGGCAAGAATTAGAGTGGACTAAGCTATGGCTGGAGTCTGGACATCTGTTCTTATTTAACCAACGCGATTTTGAAACGCAGGAAGGAAGGAACGCATTGCAAGATGGAATAATGTGCATGACAATCGCATAAAAATAAATCCGTTGAATAATTAAATTGGTATGCATGACTTATTGTTATTGTTTATTGTCGAGTGCGACAAGTGAAAGGCAATTTTCATTCCTGTCTCGTGCCGAATTTCATTCTCAATGTTAATGTAAGTGGGCCATCTAGTGGAGGTATCCTGTAACTGTAAAATAAAATAAACAAAAACAGACACAAACGTATATATTGTTAAATGAAAATTATTTTCAGAATTAATAAAAACTAAATAATATATGATTTCACGGTAACACTTTACAATAAGGTTCATTAGTTAACATTAGTAATTAACTAACATGAACTAACAATGAGCAATATTGTTAAAGTAGGCTATTTACTCTTTGTTAATGTTAGTTAATAAAAATAAAACTGTTCATTGTTTGTGTTAGTTCACAATGCATTAACTAATGTTAACAAATACAACCTTTGATTTTAATAACGTATTATTACATTTAGAAATTTATATTAACTAAGATTAATAAATGCTAAAGAAGTATTGTTCACTCTTAGTTCATGTTAACTAAGGTAGTTAACTAATGAACCTTATTGTAAAGTGTTACCGATTTCACTAAGATAATATAGGCTTAAATTAAATAGGCCTACAGAGAAAACAGAGAAATGAAAGACTCCTGACAATAATGACTCATGACCCAATACATAGGCCTAAAGAAATGTGGCTTTTCTGTCAAATTTAACCCTTGTGTGGTGTTCATATTTTTGTTATTCAGCCAGTGTTCGTGGGTCTGGTGGACCCGCTGCATTTTTGGGTTTTTAATTCAACATAATCAAACAATTTATGTTAAAATACTCAAAAGATGTTTACTTCATCCCAATTACAAGCAATATAAACAGCATATATGGTTAATATTTTCTCTTTACCTTTGTTAGATCACATTTAAGAATTGCAACACTGTGCGGGAACGGCAGGGGTAGAAACACAAAACTCACTCTTGCACTCACACTCACTCACACATACACAATCTCGCGCGCGCGCGCACACACACACACACACACACACACACACACACACACACACACACACACACACACACACACACACACACACACACACACACACACACACACACACACACACATACTTGGATATGTGGTTTACAGGGACTCTCCATAGGCGTAATGGTTTTTCTCTTGTACAAACTGTATAATCTATCCCCCTACTAACCCTACCCCTAAACCTACCAATCACAGAAAACTTTTGGCATTTTTTGAATTTCAAAAAACACCATTTAGTATGTTTTTTTAAAGACATTTGGTTTATGAGGACACAGATATCCTCATAAACAATGTTTACGTTGTAATACCCATGTCATTATACACGTGTGTCCTCGTAAACCATATACAAGAACACACACACAATAACAGTAGGCCCTGACAGGAGGAGGACAGAGTAAAGGTACACAGGACCTACAATTTCCACGCTTTTAGCCATGTAATATAAATGTGTAGGGGGGTGTACAGTGTGTGGTCATTGAAAATATGTTCAGATATATATTCTTCACAGAAAATGAGCCAAGGCCAATGAGTCTGAGTTTGAAAAAATAATTAATCATATAATTTTTTTTTGATAAAAAATGAAAATGGGTCCTACGGACTCGAACACCAAGCTTGTGGGTGATGGGCGCGTCTACTCTTAGTATATTTCTTTTGTCTTCCTCACCTCTCTTGTTCATTGAGGTCGTTCTTTCTCATCCTGTGTGGTGAGCAAGTCACAACGTCACATGACACCTCAACTGCCTCTTCTCTCTCTCTCACCCTAACAACACACTCTCACTGTGCTTAAACATAAATAAACATGCACATATATACAGATTGACAGATTTTGTGTTGAATATGGAAGAGAGTTTTAAACAAGAAGAGTTAGTGTTTGATTGACAGACATTCATCAACCTAAAAAATCTACAGGACCCAAATAACACTGCAGTAACAGGGTATTATGATACAATGAGTAGTTTTAAGAGGAGCTCCACTTTTAGACATCAATTTTGCAAGTTATATTAATACATATCTTTTCAAAGAATTGGTTTGGTTCTGAATAATTTGGTAATTATGTGCTGGTAGTTCAAATGATTAAAAAAATAATAAATTGTGGCATATTGCATGCATGGCAGCTTTTTGAAAATCAGCGTAATTTGGTCCGGTTGTTTGTTTGAGCTTTATTACATAAGCTGGATATTTCACAAGGAGTTTGAAATTGAAAACTGCATGCAATCACAATCAGTTGCAGTTTACCATTGGTTACGTGCTTATGACCTTTTATTTTCCGCTTTCTTTCGCTCTGTCACACACATGCATTTAAACAGGATGAGGCAAAAACACCCAAGATCTGATAGGAAGAGGTAGCATTTTGCATCCTGCGCTTCAGCATGGACTTTGACTACCAAAAAATTAAAGGTCAGCTATTTCTCGCCAGCTTTTACTCATTCTTTCAGGTAGAAATTGACTGTTTTAGTACAGAAATAACAAAACACAATCCTGATGGTTTTGAGATTTTGTTTACTTGCTTTCTCTGACGATACACTGAAAACTGGAAAGGCTTTCTTTTAAAGCATTAAAATATGAATGCCAGAAACAACTGTTATTTTATCAAGGTTATACATTTTTATTTAATCATTTTGTGAAGTTAAATATTCTTTTGGTTATACTTTATTTTAAGGTGTCTTTGTTACACTGTAATTATACATTTAAGCACTGGATATTATTAAGTAACTACATGTACTTACTAGTTAGGATTAGGATTAGGGTTTGGTTTGGTTTGGTTTAGGGTTGGTTGCATGTAATTATCCATAATTTATTGTTATTACTATGGTAACTACATGCAACATATAGGTTTACGATCAGAATGAAGCTATATGGTGCTCAGGCTGTGCTTATTCTATTTTAATGTGTTAATATAGTTTATAGGCAATCTAGCATTAATATAGAATTGAGACAAAAAAAGCAGAATTGTCCAATACTTTTTGTTGTACAAAACATCAACACAAATCTACGTAATAACCTACTCCTCAATATCCTAGACTAATTCTCAAAAACATCAACTGATTCTGACTGTATGTCACATAATCTTTCAACAGCAATAGTGCTATGGATCCTGTAATATTTGTAACATTATTACTTTTTTTGATTTCTTTGATGTCTAAAAGTTCCACAGATATGCATGCTGGTGACGTGCTTGTAAAGAAAGTGACATTTCCGTTCGAGGGGTTATTTTGAGCCTGACTGTACTAGTTATTCTAACTACATCTCAACTTATTAAGCTCACACACTGACATCTGCTATGTTCATATAAAGAATCTGAATGTATTTATAGATAAATAGATTTGAAAGGAAATTCAAATCAGCAGGCAGCAGGCTGAAGGATTTATTAAGATAATCATTTTAACAAATTCAATCTGTTTCATGTCCATCTTTTTTATTTACTTTTATTTACGTTGATGCTTTAATGATCAAACTGCCCTTATTCTGTGTGAGAATGAGTAAATGTATTGCTGTACAGATGTTGAATCTCGGCAGAGAGAAGAGCGACTGAGCGCTTTTTCTGTCCATCACCCAATACCAAAGCCCCGTCCATCTGTAGCTCCAGAGAACAATCCCACAACCAAGAAACCTCCAGTGAAACCCCGGCGGAGCATAAAGTGTCGTCCCGCAGCACAACAAGAGGCCGAGCAATTACACCAGGGCCAGCAGAAGGAAAATGAGGTGAAGATATGTAGACATATACCTTCAATACCTTTAAAAAGTCACAATATTGAATTTAAAAATTTAAATAATGCTTAACATACTTAAACTACCCACAGTCTGTAATATAGTACCTATCATTTATATATTAATATAGTATAGATTTTCTTAATGATTTTAAATACAACACTTCAACATCTCATATTTAAATGCATATATATATATATATATGCATTTAAATATGAGATGTTGAAGTGTTGTTGTTTTTTTTTTGTATTTTTTTTGTATATAGATGCATTTGAAAAAACATATGAGGTTTGCAAAAACCTTACAATGCCCTCAAAGATAAAATATGCATACGCTACAATTTCCACAAAACAAGATGACTTCTCTCAGCGGTTCTGCTGCTCTACATTATCTCTAAAGAGCCTTTTGAAGCAAAGAAATAGTAAATTGGTCAGTACAGCATACAACAAGGTCAAAACCGACGCTTTTAACTTTTAGGCAAATATATTATATACAATATTTGTTTATGTTTTGTGATGTTTAACGTCTATCGTGTGCAGTTGACATGAATGTTTTCTTTAATCACAGAGCGATATGCCCTGTAAATATTATTTGCATATTACAACAATATGTGGGGACTTTTGAAGCCATATTACTCTAGTCTATTTACATCTCATGTTCCTCATGTGATTTTTAGTTTATATACACAGTACTCACTCTTAAAATATAAGGTTCTATATTGAAACTTAAAGGGTTCTGTCAGGATCTTCAGGTTCCCATCATGTGATCATTTTATGGATTTAGTTTTAATTAGATAATTTTGTTTTGATTAATTTGGTCAAATTTTATGAATTAAACAGCTCGTAAGCCTACTTTATCAAGAGAAAAAAGATTAAATAATCTGTTAAACGTAAACGTATTATGCAATAATTTATGACATTTTATAACCTTTTTGAGTCAAGAAACCTAGGGTTCTATATATAGCTTTTTGAGCCTATTTTCTATGAGTGTGGTATTACATTTTCTTGTATAGCAAAGGTACATGTAAAATGCGTTGGCATTTAAATTATCTAAATCACATCACACTTGGATTCTCTATGTTAAAGCCGACAGTGAAGCGAATGGATCCTGCTCTGGTTTTGGGTCCCGTGGGGCCCCTGGAGGCCCTGACTTCATCTCTGCGAGCTCACACTCTGCTGTGGTTTGAAAGGACGCAGCTGCCTCGACTGCACTCACCCGGACAGCCTCTCCCCTGCTGGCTCCATGGTTTCGCTACACGCAGGTTACACCCACATTGGAATATTCTGTAAAAAATATTACAGAAAAAACAGGTGCACAAGCAAAGTTGCACACGTACAGGTGTGAAACAGTGTCAAACACATACCACTCGGTTTACATTTTCACACAACCTGTCTTTCTCACTCTCTCAGGGAAGCGGAGCAGCTGCTGGAGGATAAGCCGCAAGGCTGTTTCCTGTTGAGACTCAGCGAGTCAAAGATAGGCTTTGTGCTGTCTTACAGGTAGGCCTACTTTCACTTATACGGTTGGTTGTCTGATACGTATTTTGGACACTGAAAACCATTCTTAAAATGTCATTCTTAAGGCCTGTTCACACTATGTTACTATAAAGATAACTATATCAATAACATCTCGGTTCCGTATGTAACCCTCGTTTCCTGAGTAGGGAACGGAGACGTTACGTCAGTGACTGATGAAATTGGGATTTCGCTTAGAAGCCTATCACATTCGAGTTCTACAAAACGAGCCAATGGCATGGGAAATGCCATGGGTCTGCGGAATTTGCATGACGCAACTCCGCCCCACCGCGCAGGAATACCAAGGTACAGTGGATAACATATCCCAGGAGGAATATGTAACACAACGCCTACCTGTAAGGAGGATTTAGAATACTCATATGACCCAAGTACGGGATGCATATTGAAGACTCAGAGGTATCCAGCCCGCATGGTGGAATGTTTCAACCTCGAGAGAGAGGGAAAGACACAAGCTCGGAGGAGACTTACCGTGGAAATACACATGTGGGGGGTCACCTAACGGGGGAACCATGCACATGAAACACCTAGCCAATCACGAGGGCTGAGCAACCGGCAGCACTCTGGTGACGGCATCATCAATGTCATGGAAGGAAGAACTCATCTGAGTGAATAGTGCACACATTCAGTCCGTGGAGTGGAATGGCGCAGCAAGCGATGACACAGAGCGGGTCCTAATACCGGCCACTGTGGGCGAGTACATGGGAGGACACTGGCTCCACTCAGAGATTATAGAATCTCGCGAATGTGTTGGGTGTCGCCCAGCCTGCAGCTCTACAGATGTCTGTCAGCGAGGCGCCATGCGCTAGAGCCCCAGAGGAAGCCACACTCCAGGTGGAGTGTGCCTTCACACCAAGGGGGCATGGTCAGCCTTGCATCTGGTAAGCCAAGACAATGGCGTCCACTATCCAGAAAGACAAACTTTGCTTGGAGGGAGCCTTTCCCTTCAGCTTCCCACCATAACAGACAAGAGCTGCTCTGAGGTCCTAAAACACTGCATTCTGTCTGCGTCAGCACGGAGGGCGCGTACTGGACAGAGCAGTGCCACGGCTGGGTCTGCCTCCTCCGAGGGCAGCGCTTGCAGGTTCACCACCTGAACTCTGGAAGGAGTGGTGGGAACCTTGGACACGTATCCAGGCCGAGGTCTCAGGATCACGTGAGAGTTAGCCGGCCCGAATTCCAGGCACGCTTCATCAACCGCAAATGCCTGCAGGTCCCCTACCCTCTTGATGGAGGCCAAAGTTTCAGGAGCGCTGTCGACAGGAACTTAAGCTCCACTGACCATCCATTTATAATCACGCGTAACAACACAGAATAATTGTAATTTGACCATCGGGTGCAGATACTTAAATCAGAGAAAATTATTGGGGTGGGTGGATGATTTATTTTTGGCTGCGGATTCAGGTGACGCTGGAGCTCATCCGCTTACTCTAAAGCAGTCAGACTCTGCCAGGCGTTAACAGCTCGGGGTGAAAACAGCTAATGTGGTTTATCAAGTTTGTGGTATTACCTCCTGCATATTCTATTTGTGTGTGACGAGCGCACACAGCACGAAGCCGAAATGTGCCCAGATGTAGTCTTTTAAAGTAGTTGGAGCATTTTTAATTTTCTCGCACTCGCGTCTCACCTCCCTCTGCCATTGTATGCTACCGCGACAAAGCACGTATGCGACAAATGACGTCAGAAAAGCGTCAGTACATTATAATCGGTTATGGTCTATTACTGAACCGATACCGAATCGTGCCTGTCTGCATTGCGATGCATCTTAGAAACAATTAATTTCGACATCCCTAGCTCCAACCCATGTTGCAGGAAGGAAAGCACGACACTGATCAGGCATTTTCTGGGGTCTTCTCGGCAAGAAGAACACCAGGTGACGAAGAGGTTCCACTTCAACGCATAGGCGTGTCTCGTGGACAAGACTCTAGCGGAAGTGATGGTAGCCACCACCGGAGGGTGCCATAGGGTGCCCCGCCTCTGAGAAAGGAGGTCCTTCCTCAGAAGAATTGGCCAGGTAGGGAGGAATGAAGAAAACTCTTGGCTCCAAAGCGAAAACATAATGCGAGATTGCCGGCGCTCCTCCTTTATACCCACACGGTGGAGCGGAGTTGCGCCATGCAAATTCCGCAGACCGATTTCCCATGCCATTGGCTTGTTTTATAGAACTCGAAGGTGATAGGCTTCTAAGCGAAACCCCAATTTCGTCAGTCACTGACGTAACTCATAGTGACCGTAGTACGAAAGGAAACTATATTACATAACATACAACATACAACGGTTATTAAAGCGCACGCTGCAGTCATGTTGCCTGCCACTTTTTAAATGCTCAAGCTCTTGGGGTGGGGTGGGGTGGATTTTGATTGGCTGTCAATGTATTTCATCATTTATCAGCTGAGAAAAGTTCTGAAAGTGATTCCAAAGATTTCGTTCCTCTTTGTCGTCAACGGTGTAGTTTTAATTCCCTATTAGAATAATTAACAAAACTTTATAGTTGTAGTTATAATTGTTCTTGGTGTGAATGGGCCTTAATAATGTGGATTTAAAAGTAGTTCAATAAACATATAGTAAATATTGAGTAACTTACATTTTGGACACAGTGTTGTCATTTACATTGTCTATTTTTGCTCTGTTTAAAATGGTTCTAAACAAAGCCAAAAGCAGAATCATCCATTTGCCCATTAGTCAAGTCAAGTCAAGTCAAGTCACCTGCATTTATATAGCGCTTTTAACAATGTAGATTGTTTCAAAGCAGCTTTACAGTGATCATAGGAAATTAAAGTAACAAAGATTGTTTTGGCTTTACATCAGCTCTAGAATAAAGTTATTGTCCAGCTAAAGTTAGTTTTGATTGATTCACTTCCGTCGCAAAGATCATTAGTTATTAACTTAGGGGCCGCTAACACGGCACCGTTCTAACAGAAAACCCTCAATGCGCTCCGGCCAGCTCATTTGCACAACAACAGTGCCTGGTGGCTTGAGAACGCAAACCTTGAAATAGGTTCCAAGGTGCAAGCCTTGAAAAATGTTGAGATTTATATAAGTTTATAATGTGTTATGTGTATGCTAGGCCAAAGATATGTGTTTTTAGTCTAGATTTAAACTGAGATAGTGTGTCTGCTTTTCGGATAATATTTGGAAGACTGTTCCAAAGTTTTGGTAAATAGGAAAAGGATCTTCCGCCAGCAGTCGATTTTGATATTCTAGATATTATCAACTAGCCGGAATTTTGATATCGCAATAGACGTGAAGGACTATAATGTGTTAAGAGCTCTCTCAAGTACTGGGGATCTAAACCATTTAGTGCTTTGTAAGTAATCAGCAATATTTTAAAATTTAAACGATGTTTAATAGGGAGCCAATGCAGTGTTGACAGAACCGGGCTAATATGGTCATACTTCCTGGTTCTAGTAAGAACTCTAGCTGCTGTGTTTTGGACCAGCTGTAGTTTGTTTATTAAGCGTGCAGGGCAACCACCCATAAGATCATTACAATAATCTAGCCTTGATGTCATGAAGGCATGAACTAATTGTTCCGCATTAGTCATTGAGAGCATATGACGTAATTTAGATATATTTTTAAGATGGAAGAATGCGGTTATACAGATACTAGACACGTGACTTTCAAATGAAAGATTGGTATCAAAGAGCACACCCAGGTTCCTAACCGATGACGAAGACTTGACAGAGCAGCCATCAAGTGTTAGACAGTATTCTAGGTTATTACGTGAAGATGTTTTTTGTCCAATAATTAGAATCTCTGTTTTTTTCAGAATTCAGTTGTAGGAAATGACTAGTCATCCAGTTTTTTATATCAGCTATGCATTCCGTTAATTTTGTGAATTGGTAAGTTTCATTAGGTTAGAATTTTTTTATGACGGACGAAAGTTCCAGAGGCAGTGTGTAAACAAGATTGACA
This sequence comes from Abramis brama, assembly GCF_963993115.1. Classification (NCBI taxonomy): domain Eukaryota; kingdom Metazoa; phylum Chordata; class Actinopteri; order Cypriniformes; family Leuciscidae; genus Abramis; species Abramis brama. The sequence continues at coordinate 12,744,222 of NC_139974.1, forward strand.
CAACGTGAGGTTGTATTTTTTTTTTTTTTTTTTCGGACTGCACTCAGTGTGACCATTGTTTTGTTCCTGCAAGAAATCAGTGTATGAATTAGTCAGTTGAGTCAATGATTAAGACTCATAAATTTGTCGCTTCCTATACTGGGTACCAATTTTTCCTTAATCTTTAAAAAGCTGCAGAAGTGTCATCAAGTGTCATCTGCTCACACTTCCCTTTTCTGAGCAATTTTTTGGAATTGCAATACTTTTTTCTTTACTTTATCTATTGTCTTATCATTTAAAATCTAAAAAATAATTAAATCTCCAGAGGAGAGGACCGATGTCGTCATTTTATCATTGAAGAGGAGGAGAGTGGAGCATCTGGTAGTGTATATCTAATTGCTGGAGAAAACAGCCGTCATAGAAGCCTGGACAACCTAATCAGCTACTACACCCATTATCCTGTGGGGCCCTTTAATGAGTTGTTGACTGTGCCTTGTATGCAGGTACACACACTTTTGTATGATTTTTAATACAGAGAGGGGGAAATTTAATGATTTTATTTTTGAATTTTCCTGTAATTTCACTTCATATACTGTATTTTTTGCTATCTAGCCTAGTGGTGGCTTTGAGGAAATTAATAGGTGGAAGGTGAAGGACAGGGAAGCAGAGAGAAATGGAAAAGAAACTGATCAAGAGGTGCTGACAAAACTGCCCATGGCCAGCGGTCCAGCTGTTCTGATTCCATTACCCACAAACCTCTCCAATCAGATCACTTCTGCTACAGGAGAGTTTGTGCAGTACGCAGCAGTGAGAAAGCCACTAAAAAAGAGCTACTCGTTGCCAGAGAGCACAGCGCCTCCTGGCTTAGAAGTGAGTAATTACTGACAATGAAAGCTAAAACTTTTTCCTCTTACATTTCTTGTATTAAACTCTGCAGAATGATAAAAAAAAATAAAAAAAAAAAAAGCAAACAAACTTAATTTAAATTCATATCTGGGGACATTAATATCATCATAAAATTGGGCTTATTTGTCAATTAGGCAACCTTTTTATAACCAATAACCTTACAAACCGCCTAGTTATACCCTAGCAACCAAACCAAATCACCATAGAGACAACATAACAACATATTAACTCCTTGCCTTATCAACCGCATAGAAACGCCCTGGCACTGCCAACCACAAAGAACACCCAAACATCAAGGTGGCGAGTTTTGCATTGGCAATAGAGCTGGATAAAAAAAAAATCGCGACCTTCATTTGAACCATATTTATATATGTGATGCTATAAAAACACTGTGTACGGTGAAATGAAGGCAAGAAATTTCTGTTGAGTTTTGCTCTCGGACTGCATGAACAAAGTAAACAAACATACACCAGTGTAGTCTGCATTACGAAAGAATGATTCTTATGAGTCGATTCAGTTTAGCGAATGAAAAACATACAAGGCGGCTAATCTGAATCCCGAATCGATTGACTCTGATTCTTTTAACCCCATAGCTGTCACCACCAGTGAAAACTTTAAAATGCTATGTAAGTTACGTAGGCTACTCACATTTTCTAGTTAACATAGCTGTTGTTGGACAAAGTTTCTATTGTCCTGTGCCATCTTCTCATTATTACAGTTGTCTCTGTGATGTGTTAAGCTTGACTAACTAAGGAGGAGTTTAATGGTGGCTTGCGCTCATGACTTTTTCCATTTGTAACTTTTAAAGTGTTTAATGGGAAAGTTATTATATTATACACTAACAAGTCACACTATTTATTTGCCCTCTGCTAGAATGGCAGTTCTGAGCTTGCTGAAAGACCCTCAGATGATCAAGCTCCTCATGTGGATGCCCCATATGCCCGAGTTAACAAACCCCCCAGAGCAGTAGGCCCATCAGAAAATACCCCCAACTTCAGTGCCCACCCTCACCCAGACCAACAGGGAGCGACAGCTGCTTTTACCTCTTCATCCATCCCAAGCTTTGACACAACAGCAGCAGACCATAAGTACTGGAAACTGGAGCCCATCCACACCTATGAGGAAACCCCACACATACGCAGCCGTCCTGAGGAGATTGACTGCTACGCCGTGGGATGGAGGAGGCAGGTGGAAGGAGATGTAGGTAAGAATGAGAAAAACAGGCATCAAAACTCACTCAAGACTTGCACATTTGAATCAGTTCCTGTTATGTAGTTCATACTTAAAGAATGATTGGAATTGGTTTCAAAAGAACCACATACTCAACAGAGTCAGTGAAATAATATACAGTATTAAGCATATAAAAAAGATATATTAAACATATTTGGTTTTGATAAACCTTTATCTGTTTTGATCCTTTCCTCAGTGAACGTTCCAAATAATCATCTGTATTCAGAGGTGAACATTAAGGGCACCCAAGAAGGCGGTGCTGTACCAAGACCCGGGCCTAATCTTCCTCTTAGACCACCCCCAAGATCTCCTCATGGTCCTTTGCAACCAGAAATCACTGGGCAGGTAAAGTTATGTGCAATATTCTGTATAGTATACAGTGTTGTCTATTATAAAACAGATCAAATTTATGATTTTTCCCTCAGAGTTTTGGTGTGTCCCCACTAATGGCTCAGACCCAGTGCTCTGGTTTCCAGCATTCAGAGCAGCCACATCTGGATGAGTCCTCCAGCTCTATTTATGAGCAGATTCCACAGAGACCTACCAGCTCAAGACCATCTCTTCCCCCACCACCCCTCAAACGCTGACCTCAGGGTTGTATAGACCTCTAAAATCACCAAAGAAGCATTTAGTTAACATATCCTTGATAAAATAAATTTAGAAAAAAGCTTAGTGATAAACATTAGGACATACATATCTGTACCAATTACTTATAACCTGTATATACATTTATAACTTAACTTATATATAACTGCAGGCTTGTGAATACGGTTGTTGGCATGATCTGCAAACATCAAGGGATTATTTAAATTGATTTTATTAAAAATATATATCCAGATTCAGTCACTCATTCAAATATGCAATTACAAATATAAAAAATATTTTATATTTTGATTAAACAATTCAGATTGCTCACTACTGTTTTCATTTGTTTCTTATGAATGTATATGGATTGCAGTCCTCTCCAGTCCTTTGTAATCAACCCAATGTTTGATGATTGCCTCAAGTGTGTTTAATAGAATTTTTTGACCAATGATAAGACCAAGAATGCACTAACCACTGCATGAGAAAAACATCACAGAACACAGATGAAAGCATTTTTCAGCAAATGACCAGACACACAACAGCATCTCTGTAAAACCCTTTTTATTTCCACAAACTAGCCCTACATTGATCATGAAGGGCTGTACAGTTCTGTTGAGCATTTAAGCATCATTACAAATAAAACAAAACAAGATGGTGCACCTGAGGCCCGCCATGGAATGGCCACTTTAATGTCAAAAGCAAATGTCATTGATCCTACTTTATGCTTCCGTCCCCAGATCTCTTAAACAAATTATCTGATGAAGACCAACATCACTTAAAATCTGGTTAAATCATTGACCATTTACCCCAATATGGGTAATTAAATGTATTCAAAAACAACATTTTAAGCCCACCATAATTCTCTCAACACCCCCCTCCCTCCACACTCACACAATGATCCCTGATCTGTTTTTGTACTGTAATTGATATCTCAGTTCTTTTTGCTCTTCGGTGAGTCGTACTTTCTCTTGCTGGAGTACCACAGGAGCAGAGGAATGCCAATGGAGGGAAGGGTCATGACACCAAAAGCTGCCCAGTCCAACTATTAGATAGGAAAAAAAAAAAAAAAAGAATTACACTTAAATATCATAACAGGGCAGGATACATTGACGGCCACTTTCCATATTAAAGTGATGAGTTACTTACGTAATGTGGAGAAAAGCGTCTGTCAAACTCTCTCTGGGCGAGAATGCCTCCCTGACCCGGAGCACTTGTGTAACCAACCTGAGAGATGTGAAGAATGAGAAAGACTTAGCTAACAACCAGTAACTATAATGCAATATTTTGCGCAAGTTAATTATTTTTTTAATACTGTAATTTTAAAGGAACACTCCACTTTTTTTGGAAATAGGATAATTTTCCAACTCCCCTAGAGTTAAACAGTTGAGTCTTACCGTTTTCGAATCCATTCAGCCGATCTCTGGGTCTGGCGGTATCACTTTTAGCATAGCTTAGCATAGATCATTGAATCTGTTTAGACCGTTAGCATCTCTCTCAAAAATATGACCAAAGAGTTTCGATATTTTACCTATTTAAGACTTGACTCATCTGTAGTTACATCATGTACGACGACCGACGGAAAATGAAAAGTTGCGATTTTCTAGGCCAATATCATTGCGCCTGCTGCACCCATGGTACGGCAGCAAAGTTCCTTGATTATTACAACGGAATGAGAGTATAGTTCCTAGCCATATCGGCCGAGAAAATCGCAACTTTTCATTTTCTGTCAGTCTTAGTACACAATGTAACTACAGAAGAGTCAAGTTTTAAATGGTAAAAATATCAAAACTCTTTGGTCATTTTTTTGAGAGAGAAGCTAACGATCTAATCAGCCACAATTAAGCCACAATCAAGGCCATTTTCATATTATGGCTAATTGAGGAAGTGAAAAAAAAAAAAAAAAGTCTTCCTTATGCTGGCTGTGTATATGAAAGGTATCGGAGGACTCAACTTACCACAACCTGTCCACCTTCCTGTGCCAGGTAACTAACTGAAGCAGAGGTGAAGTTGAAGTATCCAGCTTTCAGTGGCCGCAGAACCACTGTGTGAGAAACATTACTGGCACTATAGAGAGGAAGAGTTAGGGAACATAATCTACTAAAGAGCAAAAGTAAATAAAGCACTGTGACAGTCTGTGACAGTTCTGATGATGTTAAGTGCTATCAGTAAAGACAGAAGGTTTAATGGGATTACTAATAGAGTGTTTAGTACTCAGAATGCACCTAAACAGTGTAAACAAAAAGAAAAAGTGTAATCTTTATACTAAGCTTATATACACATACATTTATTTAACTTGTATACAGATATAGGCTACACAGAATGTGTGTGTATTATAAATATATATGAAAAGTTTAAAACAGGATAAACAGAACGGCTATTGATTTTAGGAGGATACGGAGCAATACGATCCCATTTCACATTCAGCATTCCTGAGACAATGCCAAAATCTTCAGGGGGGAAAGAGTCATCTGACAACTCAACCTCTAGGGCAGCACTAGGCAAAACAACAACAACAAAAAATTCAATACAATAAACTAGATTATAAATCATTCCATAAGCCATTACCATCTGTTGAAAATTATGTGCTTAACTTCTGAGAGAAACAGGACAATACCTGGTGCCCACATTGTAGATGCTGTACTGCAGGGTAAGGTCTCGTCCTTCTACAGCGTATCGGTTCAACAGGGACTTGGAGGCCAACAGACGAGCCCCTTCTTCTCCTGCCACCAGACTCACCGCAGCAACCAGAGCAAATATACACAGCAGCCTCATCTGTGGGGGAAATGGCATATTTAATATAACAGACCAACTGCTACCAAAATACAAGGATAATCAACATTTAAAGGTGTTGCATAAAAAGACACAACAAAAATGCCATCACTAGTGCAATATCCTACATCTGTGTGTAGTGGTGAATAGAGAAACAGGGCAATTTAGAAGAATTAAGTCACTTGATAAAACAGCGAATTTCATTCGAGTGTAAGTTAGGCTAACGCTAAACAATTGAGAGGCAGCATCAGCATGCAAGGAACGATGAATGAAATGTCCAAATAAAAGGCACATGTTGTCTAACGGTTGCATAATACAGAGACCTGTTCTTAAATATATTACATATTTAAAACGGACATTTAATATTTTTGAAATAAGGACAGTTAATTTTGTATGCTTACGTGTACAACACCAATCACACACACAACCCCTACAAACTACTGAATGTAACCGTCATTGAACGCGGCTGATTGTATTTAATGCACTAGAATAAAACTATTAAATAAATTAAATTAGCGGAAAGCTTAAATTCTTATTTATTCATTTAAACAAGGTGACAAACGTGATTACGTGTACTTCGCACTCGTCTTAAGACTATTATACAGACAACGTCTACTGTTTACTTATATACAAATACTATCACAGAGCAAAGCGTTTTCATAAGTCATTCTCAGCATATACATTTTTTTTAAAATATAAAATTTAGCAGACACTTTACCTTCGTCCGCTGGTTTGAGCCTCAATATTACGAAGACAGCTCAACGCACGCGCAGATGATTTTAGTCTTCCGTTAGCATGACGTGTCCACTGTGTGTACGGATACACGCTGAATCCCACAGCGCCGCCTATTGCTTCGGGTGGAACTTTGTTTCAAAAGAATTACTTGACCATAGATACATACGGGGCAGCAAAAAATCGTTATAGACAGCAACAAAGACAATTATTTGGTTAATAACATTCTTATTCTGGTAAAATATTATATACACATCTAAATATCTGAAAGTGAAAGTTCTATCACAATGCGTTTCTTTCATATACTTTCATATAATTCTAATGACAGAAATGCCTATGTGCCTTCATCATTTATTTTAAAAGTTAACCTATGATGTAAAGGGACTTGTTTGTTAATAAAGAACTAGTTTGTTAAAACCACTGTTTGCATTTTGCCTTTATTTTTAACTCTAAAATGAACAAAATTCTACTATGATCCCAGACAATTTAACTGGATTGTTTTGATGTGCACTATTATGTAATCAGTAGGTTAAATGCTTTGCTTTTATTTCTGAAAAGATTCCTTTTGTCAAAAAGCACATTTCATAAATAAAAACTTTTCTACATGTTTATTTAAACATCATAAAAAAATATTTCAGCATAATTTTTTTTTGATCATAATATGCATAAATATATACTATTTATTAAAAACTGTTGATAAAGAATAATTCTATATATAGGCATACATACATTTTCAGTCCAATATTATATAACAAAGAGAGATAAACTACTATGCTTCCTTTAAATTACTTACAAAAGTAATACTGGATTTAGAGGGTGACAAAGCAGCAGATCCAAAAGGGCAACTATAGCAAATATACCAGGGCTCTACATATAAGGCACTTGAAAACCCGTAAAAGCATGTGGAGGTCCTCTTTACCTGCACTAGACTATGCTATGTTTTGGTTTCAATATTATTTAAAATAAATATACATAATAAAATGAATATACACTACCGTTCAGAAGTTGAGATCGATAAGATTTTTAAAATGTCTTTAAAAGAAGCCTCTTCTGCTCAAAGCTGCATTGATTTGATAAAAAAAACCCCAAAAACAGCAATATTGTGAAATATTGTGACTGTTTTCTATGTGAATATATAGCAAAATGTAATTTATTCCTGTGATCAAAGCTGAATTTTGCAAGTGTGAGTGTTAAAATGAACACTGTGTTAAAATGTACTCCATGAGTAATGTATATATTTTACACTTTCAAAAGTGTTATTTTAACTCCAAAAATGGAGGGAGTCATATATACATTTCAGAAGTGTTAAATTTGACTCAAATTGAGTTAAATGTACACAAGCTTTTTTGCCGAAAGAATTGTAAAAATGGTTTGTACATGACAATTCGACTTTCCACATTGTTAGTGGAAGTGCACTTATGCTGTGGAAGCTCTTTCTCCATCCTCTCCTGCAGCTGATTTAACTGATCTTTCTCAGACCTATACAGAAAGATACATATTAACATTATTATTACTAGCCTACTATTATTACACAAGCAAATATGCTTTAAAAAAAGAGCATACAATGTGGAAAGTCGAATTGTCATGTACAAACCATTTTCACAATCCTTTCGGATGTTATCCAGCGTCTTTTTCTGGTCAAAGTTCTTCTTCCTCTTCTCAGCAGTAATGCAAAAGTCAATCTTGGAACAAACAAAATAAAACTTTTTCCCCATGTTCTTGATCTCTTTGGCCAGCTGAGTGTGGCATTCTCTGAACCGATCTGAAGCAATGATGATGAAAAAATCATAGCGTTCAAAATGAACCAGTTTAAGATACTCGTCGGCTTTGAAGTTTGGTGTTCCAATGCCAGGAAGATCCCACATTTTCACATTTTTGTATTTAGGGTGAAGGTAAACTTCAGGCTCCATAGTGGTTTCTACTGGCCAGTTTCAGCAGAGCCTTCATCTTCATCCCCTAAACCCCTGAATGCATTGACAAACGTGGACTTTCCAGAACCTGACTCTCCCGTCACACCAATATTGAACTCAACACAGTCTTGCTCTTCAAGGTAATCCTTCACTGTATTAATGGCTGATTGTAGATCTTGAATGAATTCTTTATATTCAACAGAGTCCTCCTGTGCTATTGCAAAGTCATCATCAGATGTAGCCGTCTAAAAAACATCTAAGCAAAATGCAGCAATAGTAAATTGCTTTAAAATTGATAGGCCTACCTATAACGATAAAGTGAATAAATATGTATCAAAACAACCAAATTTAACACCTTTTTACCTGTATTCTAAAGAGCAAGTGGTGCAGATTCTGGTTCTTCTTCCACCTTAATCATAACCTTTATCAGATAAACGTTTTGATGATTAGTATGACATACTGTATATAGGCTATACAGAGTTAGGTTTGTAGATTTAACAATTTTCACTCATCGCAACAGATGTTATTTCTTTAACTGCTTCAAAACGCATGTGAAATGCTAGCACGGCAAAAATATTTTTTTTAGGCCTATTGTATGATTAGCACCAAGAACAGTTACTTTTTTTGTTTTGTTTCTTTTTTATTTACTATAAATGAAAAGAAATTAGGACAATTTTTACTTCTGAACAAGCAACATGGCAAAATGGCAGGGAAAGCTTGTGATTGTGCAGATGTAAACAGCATGAATTTACCTATATAGCCTACTAGCTTCTTTATATTTTATAGTTAAAATTGTATACAATTATACATTTTATAGTTATAAAAATCATAATTTATAATATTTGTTTTATTTATTTATAAAACAGTGTGACAAGACAGTGTGTGCACTGTATCAACATGCAAATTAAACATTTCCAAGTTTCTCTCTTTTATCGTAGGCTTATGACCAAAACAACTAGTTCATTACCTGACTTTCACCTGTATACAGATACCTAAATTTAGCGTTATGGTTGCTTGGATGCAAATCTAAATAATACAGTTTTAACTTGCTGAATACAGTTTAAACTTGCAGAGAGATCTGGTATCAAACCTGTTCAGATCTGTACAGTCAAACAATGTTCTTTTCAGTCATGCAATATCACTGCAGTATATATAAAGGGGTATTCTGGAAACAATAAAACAGCAAACAATGAAGAAATGTATAACATCACAATATAATGTTTATTTCCCTGATTATGTAGTACAATATATTTCAGAATGTCCTGTAAATTAATCAAACGATGAATTGCCATGACAGCTAAGGAGCAAACACGAACATAGAACAAAGGAAACAGGAAACAAAGATGAGCAAACTAAGTCCATAAAACCAAAACCAAAACAGACTAAACTAAACATAACTGTGACAACCAAAGATAGGAATATAAATATATGAGTAAGATAAATATGTTGAAGTACTTATTCTATCCCATTTACATAATCTATTTAAAATTGCAATACATATGTATATATTTCTAAAATAACTGAATTGGAAAATAAATAATAAATAATATTCCATATCCCTGTTGCAGAAGATCTCAGTTTACAAAAATGAAAAACATAGTCACTAATGGGAAGAGAACTGCCTTTAAAGTAACCTTTACTAGTGAGTTGATATCTCACACACACACACACACACACACACACACACACACACACACACACACACACACACACACACACACACTTAAAAAATACAAAGGAATATATATGCCAAAATCAAACTTTACCCCCTACCCCAAGCAACAACATCCCAGCAGTGGAAAGCCATTCAATTGAAGTAAGAATATGTAGCTGCATCTTTTAGAAGCTATTTTGGTTTATGTTATATTGATTTTAAAATAACAATCAATATAACATAAATACGATTATATTTCTGTCATGACAACTCTCAGAGTGATTGGCATGGTAAAGGGTATGACAATGTTATATGTTTGGTATTAGTGGAATAGATCTGCTACGCTGCTGCTGCTGCTTTTTTTGCTGCTGCTGTTGCAGCAGAGCAAGTACAGGACTTGCTTCTGCCAATACATACACGACACACTGCTGTGATCAAGACATGCTGCTTTACCCGTAGCAGATCTATACAGGTGGAGCTGGGGAAGGTGGAGGTTTTCTGAAGCGCGCTGCACTGCTAAGGCAAATGCTATATTTGAAGGTTGAGCAGTGAGCTCATTGGCTACTGATACAGCAAGAACCAATCAGCTGTGCCCTATAGATAATGATGTGATTATGAAACAGGTGAGTAAAAAAACCTTTTAGCCTGCACCATCTAGAATTTCAAGCAAGAACTTTGTATTTATGAACTATTATGTACTTTCCAAAAGAATTAACTTGTAAGTATGCAGAATATTACAAACTTTGAAACCACTGGTTAAATATGCTGGTACGTTAAATCTGTCTAATTACACTTCAGTCTCCAGTAAAGCCATTAGCACATTCCTGGCATCTTCTGCTATGTCATTCAGAGCTCTCTTCAGCATTGCTGATACAGCCCAATAGGACATTGCTCCTGCCGCTACAGAGCCTAAAAGGGGCACATATCTAACAATAGACTCAACAGCATCTTCTGTTACCAGCAAGGATGCATCTTTTAGTATAGATAAGATTGAACCTGTACATATTCCTTTATGCCAAACTGACTTAACCAGACTCTCTACAGTCTCTATACTCTTTCCAGACCTTTCACAGAGCTTCTCCAAAGATTGCTTATCAAGACCAAAGACTTTGCAGTACTTCTCTATCTCAGATACTATGATGGCTAAATCCACTACAATTGAAAGACCCGGTACAGGAATTGCAGCCACACAAGCAGACAGGAAGGCTACTCTTGCAATGTTTTCCTCTAGAGCATTCTTCTTTTTCTCATTAATATTGTATGTAATATTCGGCACAGCCAACATCAGCACACGTCTCTTATGCTGTGGAAGCTCTTTCTCCATCCTCTGCTGCAGCTGATTTAACTGATCTTTCTCAGACCTATACAGAAAGATACATATTAACATTATTATTACTAGCCTACTATTATTACACAAGCAAATATGCTTTAAAAAAAGAGCATACAATGTGGAAAGTCGAATTGTCATGTACAAACCATTTTCACAATCCTTTCGGATTTTTGTGACTGTTTACAGATCAAATGCTTGAAGCACAGTTGTTTCCTTCACAAAGGGGTGCTAATGTTATTTAAAGAAAGTTTTTATACATTCAGTTAGAGAATTACTGGTGGGACCTATATAGTAACAGAATACACATAAATTATATTAAATTTAATCATTAGAAAATGTGTTTTATATATGTAAAAAAAAAAAAAAAAAGTTTAATAAGTGATGCAGGAAGATATACATTTCTCATTCTTACCAAATATTTCTGAGCAAGAAGGCTCTGAAAGATGCAACTCGAAGTATCAAAGCTTGTGAGAGTATACACCTAAAAATCAGATATATGATCAGAGCAGGATACACCCAAACCCTTCCACTTGCTTTCACAATCACCAGTAACTAGTCAAATGGACAAATAGATGGTTCCTTTGTTAAAGAATATATGTGCAAATGGCATGAGAGGACCAGCACTTGTTATAAAGACAGGACAACAACCTGTAGATTTAATAAATTATGCATGGGTAAACCGTGCAGTTTGATATTGGACTGATAAACAAAATAACAGGAGTACTGGTCTGTAATTGCATCAACTCTGAATTATATTTACAACACAATATTTGTCAATGCTGACCTGTCCCGGGGCACGCACCCCCTGGAAGAAAATGAATAAATCTGGTGCACTTTTAAAGTTAAAAAAAATTAAGAGCTCAACCCATATTCAGTAAGCAAATTGACTTGTACCTGAACTTTAAAAGGGACTCAAACCTCTTTTTAGTTGTAATATAGTGTCTCAGTCTACATTACACTACATACTACTACTACTACTACCACTATAATAGTATCCGTATGACAGTAATAGCCATATATTGTAAAACAAATGCACTGAAAAATAAATTAAACTTTCATAATTAGTTCTGTCCTAATTTCTATTCATGCAAGAGATAAACCCGTAAGCTTTTATTTTGGCTGAAAACAAGTTTACAAACACGTCTCATTTCAAATCTAGTAAAATACTGTAATTGTCAAATATGTAAATGTGAAAATAATGCAGGAAAAAAAATTGTATATTTTAAAGATAAATTCATTAATCTGGTGCACTTTGAGTCACCCGAATCCACTGTTAAAAATAAATAATCCACCCGCAAACCACCTATATTCTTTGATTTATGATATCTGCATCTGATCATCACATTACAATTATTCAAATTCTCAGTGTTAAGCATGATAATATGGTAACATATCACACTGAAGTAGGCTGATTTAAAATGAACATTTATTTAAAATAAAAGTTCTTCTTTTGGCAAAATTACATTTCCTTAATAGCCTAAACAGAGGCTTTACTCCCTTCAAACTTAAATTGTCAATGTTTCATTACATCACTGTTTGAAAACACTCTGAATAATTTTTTGTACCTTTATAAAAGGCATTTTTTGCTCCATCTTTCATTTCAAAGTCTTAAATTTGATCAATATATTCAATTAAAATAATAAGACACTAGGCTGTTACCAATCAAATTAAATAATTTACATTGAAAAATTATAACTGTATTAAATGAAATTATTTTAAATATTTTTGAATATACAAATAAGGAATGTTGAAAAGAATGATACTTTATGAAACTAAACCGCCAGTAGGAGGCGGCAGGCGACCGTCTTAATGAGCGATTCATTGAGTCATTCATTCAAACGATTCGTTCAATCGGCTGATTTATTCAGAATGAGGCAGTTTATGAATAGTTAATTGAATCTTTGACTCAACCGATTCGTTCAAAGCGCTGAATCATTCAGTAATGCTGCTGCAACAAGTGTTGCTGTGAGATGCGCGATGGTTCTGCTGTGATGTTTGGAATTATTTTCGCTGCTGAAACAGAACAAAAACAGTCATTGCGTCTAAATGTAAGTGACTTAATTTTAACTATTTGTTTATAGAACTGTTATGAAATCAGTCTCTGTTTCAATCTTGATGGCATTCAGGAAAGCTCTCTGGTCGTTTGTAGCAAGCTATATATTGTTTCCTAACTATAATATGTTATAAATTACTGCACAAGCCTCAACAGCGCAACATTGTTACCGTCAGTACATTAGGTAGGACTATATTATTATCAACTATAGGCTATCAATCGCCACTTACATTAAATAAAATAAAACAGAATCATCCTCACGTCTTCGGTGATTCCCTAGTTATTTTTTATTTTATATTATAAAAAATTAAAAAGTTTTAATCAATGCATTTGTCCGGATTGGCTACAATTCTCTCTCACTTTTCCCTTCAAAAAAAAGAAAAAAAAACACACGTGTCCCGGACACAGTCTATGGTCCTGGGCAGGCGTTATTGTCGAGCCCTGATATGTTTTTCTTGATTTGTTTTCCCTGAAGAGAATTACGTTGTTGAAAACGAAAGTAAAAGAGTCACGCACGTTTATTGCGTTTTACCGTGATGAGAGTTCCGTGTCTTTATTAAACTCAACACATTATAATGATTTATCTGTCATCCACCCTCGATTAATTGGAATGGAATGTTTTTATTACTTGGCCCGCCCGACCCGCGGATTATCCGTGCAGCACTATAGGGAGAATGGACTATTTTGAGAATGGACACAAGCGGTAACCGCATCAGATCCGTCACGCTGGGAAAAGTGTATCTGACCATGACTGTCTGTCAAGTTTTGTCGAGAGCCAGAGGCGGCACGAAATTTAACGGAGGCGGCCGCCTCATAATTCTCTATGCAGGAAAAATCCTGAATAATGTGTCAGCATTCCTAAACGCACGCTAAACTCACATGCACAGATGGAGTTCACTGCATTCATTCACTGTGAACTGAGATGCGGAGCAAATCAGGTGATCATCACGTGAGTGAAGTGCACACTTCTATTTGTGCAGCGCAAACAGGCAGTTTTTTGATAAGGACACAAAGCCTTATCATGCTTTCAATTTTAGTTTGTTTGACAGCAATTGTGCAAAACAATTATTATTAGAAGTTTATACTGTCTAGTTAATGTATGGGAATGTAATCGTATCCACTGGAGGCAAGCTTGGAGAACCCAAATGCAGTTTATTCAAAATGAACAAGGAACACTAGTGATGTTAAATTTGACACACAAGCTTCAAAGAGCGTATCGAGGATGCAGCGCAATTTCTCATGAAGCTCCGTGCCGAGCGCGTATTACTTTCAGAGAAACACATGACCAACGAAAAACGAAGCCTCACTTTCTTTCCAGTCATGTGAATGTTTCACTTTGCATGTCGGAATGTCTGAACCCAGACCTACTTTACAGGTTTTTGGAATATATATATATATAGCCTATAGTCTGTTACACCATCATATATTCTGACATATAAACAGCATAGAAACCATAAAATAATTAGACCACCATTTACTTGCATCAAGCAACTATATTTTTATAATTAATATAATTGTTACATTTAATTTTTTGCCACACTTTAATATTTGAATATTATTATCAGAAAACTGAACATTTAGCATAGTCAGGCTTTTGTTTGTGTTTAATGGATAAAACAACGGAGGTGAAATAGGGGAGAGCGGGGCACAACCTAACGCTTTTTGACTTTCTCAGTTTGTGTAAATCTACTTATGGTTCAGAGTATTTATTTTTTCCCACATTAATTTCCCACATGTCTAGTACAATTATGTGTTTTTGTTTTATTAATACAGTAGGCTATATACTTTTTTCTTGATATACCCCGAAAGAATGGAAGTGAAATGTGACAACATGCCCCATAGGTGGGGTACATTGTAACATGTGTGGGGCACATTGTAACATGACATATGGCAGCTTAAAATGTTATCTGATCTAATAAAAAAAATATACAAAACAAACTAAAATATTTTCTAAATAAAATACAATTAAAAAACTTTTTCATATAAAATAATGGCAATTTTTAATAATTAAATAGAAACTCATTTTTGAGTTTTGACTACGAACACATGAAAACACAGCTATACAACATAGTTTAAAACAAATAAATAATTAGTAATTTCTGAACATTGACTCTCAGTCTTTATTCACCCTTTTCTCACGTTTTCTCAATAAAATTAATAAAAGTATAGAATATAATAGCATATTTCTAATAGGGGCACATTGTAACGCAGTGTTACAACATGCCCCCGCCTGCACAACTGGGATTTAAACCCTGCTAGTGTCTTCTGCTAGTTAGCGAAGCATTAAAGAACTATCTCAACTGTTAAATAAAATCTTGGAGATTAAAATAATATCAGATTTGTCTTATTTTAAATAAACACAAAAAATAGAGATGAAAAATTAACTTAAGTAAGAAATTTACTTTTGCTATGGTTTAATAAATGTCTATGGATATCTTCCAAAAAAAATAATAATTTTGGCGGATTTTTTTTTCTATATAGTGTTGATATGGCAACTAGTAAATAAACAAAGTTCCGTCATTCAAGCATGTGCGGAAGTATTTAAAACAAGCGTGTTACAATAACCCCGCGTTAGGTTGTGCCCCGCGCTCCCCTACGCTGCACACTATGGCTGCTATAAATTTTACCTGCCACAAGATGGTGCTGTTTTCGACACTCTTGATGCTTCAAATCTTTTCCCGGAACAATTATTGTAAGTGAAAGCCTTATGAGGCTTCATTTGCCCCTCCCTACGGAACCACGAACACAAACACGAACACAGTGATTACATAACCAATAATTGACAAAGTAACAAGGCATACATGAGGGCTTAAATAGTAGACTAATGTCTGAACAAGACACACCTGGGCTGCGTTCAGCCCCGACAAAACGTTGCACAGCGTTTTTTAAACAGAAACGGTGATGCGTTGAACACACCGTTCTGATGACGCAAGAGTTGCAACTATGGCAGCTGAGAAGGCCATTCTTTGTGTTCTTTGTGAAGAATTTTCGGAGCCTGATTAAGTCGGTATAAATATGTGTTTAATACTACAAAATATGCCCGATGTTACAGTTACTGCACTTGCCGCCCAGAACAAAAGAGAACATCCCAATCGAGTGAAGGGATTGCTGTAACTGAAATGGAAGCACACATCTTACCTAATTCAGACTAAAACACATCTATTTAGCCTCACATACTGACTTTATTTGTAGTTCATACTGTTTTAATACCCTGTATTTTCTTTCTCATTTTTAGGAAAAGCACTTAATCATTGTTTATTTCTATAGCCTACCAAATGTCATACACTTGCAATGAAGCTAAAAATATAAACAACTACATCATTATGTTGATATCCTATATTTTTAGGATTTTCCTATATTTATATGTCTTCTAATATCCTCAGTTGTTGCGTATACCGAGCTGCATCGAACACATTTGTAAATTACTTTCCTTGAACCCATTGTGCGAGTTCACTTTAATACCGCGTGCTTCATATACATATTGCTGCTGATTGGACTGCAGTTCTGACACACCCACCAAACAAGAGAAAACGTATTTCAAACCCTGTTGCACACCGGTGCACGCCGTTTCCAGGAAACGTGACGTTCAATCCGGAAACCGTAGCAAAACGTTGCGCACCGTTTTAAACTTGAACGTGCCCCTGTGCTGTGCACAATGAAACAAAGAACCAATCAGAACATGACACATAAGACAATGGAACACATGGCAGGATCACATGACTATAACAGGGAATCACATGACTATACAGGAAACATGACTGAGACATGAAACAAGAATATGAAACAAAACCAAAACAAGACATGACAGGAAAGCACTGAAATGTATTTTTGGCGGTCAATGTTAATATTGTGGTGGGCCGCCACAGATAAATCAATGTATGGAAAACACTGCAAAGGACAAAACAAAATAATTAAATCAATGTTCATGTATCTGTGTGAGTGCGATTTCATACTTTTTGTTATCCAAATGCAAATATACTCAAATATACTCATGCAAATATACTCATGTAAATTCAACATCCTGTTTTGATCTTTATCTTCGACTAAGAAAGTAAGCATGAGTTTGTTTGCCAAAAGTGCACCAGAACCCAGTTTTTGTACAATATGCATTTCTGATATCCTGTAAAAAAAGAAAAGAAAAGACAATGGTCTTCTAAAGGGCTTTTCACACTGCGCTTAACCCCAGTTAAATAAACATTGGTAACGCTTTAGACTACAGCCCACAAAGTACTGCATAAGTAAAACGAATTTACAGCGCACCTTTCGGTAATTATAGTATAAAGTACTTGTAGGTATAAGGGAACAATATGTAAAGTTTGAGGAAAAAAGGAGTATCAACCAGGAAAATCAACAAATTATTTATACTGTAAGTATTTTAGAACTAAGGGGTACTTATTCTACTATTATAATAGGCAGACATCTTACATTTGGGAGCAATTTAGTGAGAACATACACTGTGTAGCTTTTTGTAATAATAGTATACGAATACATGTTTTAAAATTATGGGTATAGTGCATTTATACAGTAATGTTTTGATAGCAAAGGTACAGCTGTTTTAGTTTGGACTTTTTAGTTTGTTTCAAGGCAAGTAAAACTAAAACTTGAAACTTTTTTTTTTACTGGGGAAATATAACTAATATATAGTTACAGGGTCAGTGGTGCTTGTTACCTTCTTTTTCTATTAAGTTACAGGGTAAGTGTGGCATATGTGGGCTGTAGGTTAAAGTGGTGCTTGTTACAAGAGTATATGTCCCTGGTATTAAAAAAAACAAACAGCTGCAATAGTTTTACTTGCCTTGAAACACGGAAGACTATGGAAGCTTGTTTCCGCCACAAAATAAAATAAAATAAAAGATAATTGCGACTTTTTATCTCGCAATTCTGACTTTATTTCTCAGAATTGCAAGATATAAAGTCAGAATTGCGTGAAATAAAGTCAGAATTCTGAGATATAAAGTCAGAATTCTGAGATATAAAGTCAGAATTGCGTGAAATAAAGTCAGAATTCTGAGATATAAAGTCAGAATTCTGACTTTTTTTCTCGCAATTGCGACTTTATATCACGCAATTCTGACTTTATATCTCAGAATTCTGACTTTATATCACGCAATTGGGAGATATAAAGTCAGAATTGCATGATATAAAGTCAGAATTGTGAGATATAAACTATTCTAAGGTAAAAAAAAAAAAAAGTCCGTCTTTTTTTCTTCTTCTTAGAATTGGACTTTATATCTCACAATTCTGAGAAAATATGTCAGAATTGCGAGATATAAACTCGCAATTATGTGTTATAAAGTCAGAATTGCGTGATATAAAGTCAGAATTCTGAGATATAAAGTCAGAATTGCGTGATATAAAGTCGCAATTGCGAGAAAAAAAGTCAGAATTCTGACTTTATATCTCAGAATTCTGACTTTATATCTCAGAATTCTGGCTTTATTTCACGCAATTCTGACTTTATATCTCAGAATTCTGACTTTATATCTCAGAATTCTGACTTTATTTCACGCAATTCTGACTTTATATCTCGCAATTCTGAGAAATAAAGTCAGAATTGCGAGATGTAAACTCGCAATTGTGAGATAAAAAGTCGCAATTATCTTTTTTTTTATTTATTTTGTGGCGGAAACAAGCTTCCATAGAAGACCAAACTTAATCAATGCAGACCGTTTCTTCGGTTCAGCTTCAAAGGGCGGGCATATCAGTACAAGATTCTTTCTTTCGGGTTGTCCCTGTCTCCTTGCATCTTTACCAAAGTCGTAGAGGCTTATTGAAATCTTGAAAAAAAAATGCTATCAGTCAAATTCATCTTTAATTTTTTTTTTTGTAAAGAATCACACCATTGCATACAAAAGGAACAATTGAAGAGTCTGGTTCCAAAACGCGATAAACGCCATTTAAAAAAAAAAATTGAGTTCCCACAAAAATCATTATTGTATAGGGTCGGTATTGAAAAGTCAATTTTAAATTTTACGTAAAATGCGATATCCGCCGTGTTATTCTGTCATGTTTTCTCCCTTCTTTCCAAACCGCGTCAAACGCATAGGTCAAACGCCAGTCTCCTTTCTCTGCAGAATGCGATAAATCCGCTCAACCAATCACAGCGCACCATTCCACGCATTGTAAACAGTAACGGCGGCGCTCTGAATACACCCGGCATCCTAGTTTTTCCTATCTACTTTGTACTTTTTGATCAACAATCAAACAAAATCTTTTATAATTTTGACGGCATTGATGAACCTCTGGTGGTTTCTGCGGTAGGGAAGAAATGTAAGCCATCGAAATCTAATCATTTACGTGAGGAGATTAAGAAGACGAGGCATGCGAGAGGAGGAAAAATGCCGGCTGTTGCTTGTTCTCACACGACAGCATCAAACTTCTGTCACGCTGACACGTTAACCCCAGGGGATCTTTTGAAAAACTTTCAATGGTTTTACTCAAAGTCAACGAAAACCGAGCAGGACCAAGACATTTTACAGATGATCGCCGTCAAAAAAGTTCAGGAGGTATTTCCTAGCGATGGCTGATTGAATGTATTTTTAGTCCAGTGCCTGTAATAAGATATTGACTGAGTTCAGAGGCTGTCATATGTGGATCAACTTATTTTGTTGTGTATTTTCAACAGTTTCAATATGAAAAATAACTTTTATATTGATTCAATGGATTAACTGCATTTTGAAAAAAAAGTGTCATGAATTTATTGCATTTTGGGGAAAAAATTATCAGTTTTTATAATAAATCTTTGAAAATCAAAATCTGGATTTGATTTTTTTATTTTTATTTATTATAACCTAAAGATGCTATGTGAAAGTTTGAAACAGAAAATAGTGGTTTTCATCTTGCCACATTCTTGGTAAAGAAAACACATTTTTACTCAAATTAATCCAAATGGATTTATCGCGTTTTGGAACCAAACTCTTCAATTACACTTAAAGGGATAGTTCACTTTGAAATTAATTTTTGATATGTTTTAGCTTACCTCAAGGGCATCCAAGATGTAGGTGTCTTTGTTTCCGCAGTAGTTTCAATTTTGATATTTTTAGGTCAAACCGTTCTTGTCTGTCAGTCATATAATGCAGTTCTATGGTCACTGTCTCAAAGAGCATGCACAAAGTCCAAATTAAAACAATTCCCCATCGTCCAAATGAAACAATTCCCCATCATAAGTACACATTGATGGCCTAAGACACGAAACGAGCGGTTTGTGTGAGAAAACGAACAGTATTTATATTGTTGTTATCTCTTGAAAACAGCTCACGTCCAAATGATCTGACGGCGCGGGCGGGTATAGATATATACACTAGACGTCACCTTGGCTACTGCAGTTCATTGGAACGAAACCGTAGCCAAGCGACTTCTAGTGTATATATCTATACCTGCCCGCAGGCGGGTATAGATGTATACACTAGATGTCGCCTTCGCTACTGCAGTTCATTGGGACGAAACCGTAGCCAAGGCGGCATCTATGTATATATCTATACCCGCCCGCGCCGTCAGATCATTTGGACGTGAGCTGTTTTCAAGAGATAACAACAATATAAATACTGTTCGTTTTCTCACACAAACCGCTCGTTTCGTGTCTTAGGCCATCAATGTGTACTTATGATGGGGAATTGTTTCATTTGGACGATGGGGAATTGTTTTAATTTGGACTCTGTGCTTGTGTTTTGAGACAGTGACCATCGACCTGCATTATATGACTGACAGACAAGAACGGTTTGACCTAAAAATATCAAAATTGAAACTACTGTGGAAACAAAGACACCTACATCTTGGATGCCCTTGAGGTAAGCTAAAACATATCAAAAATTAATTTCAAAGTGAACTATCCCTTTAATGGCAACCAAGTTGAAATAACTTCCTTCTGTGAACTGATGTGGTTTTATCGTATTCTACAGTGCTAAAGTCTATGTTGATTGGTATTGCATTATATATACTGTATATATATATATGTACATTATCCTTATGAAAGTACCCGAGATATCTTAAAGAACACAGATAAACCATATTGTTTCAATGGTAGGCCTATGATAATTCTCTTCATGTTTCATCATTCAAAATGTCTCTATCTGCATTTTATAGCTGGATGTCTTTGTACATATTAGGGATTTTCTAGAATGAATGAAACAAATTACATGTAAGAGTTTAGAGTTCCATAATGCTCACATCACCCATTTTTGGGTAAAAAAAAAAAACCCTGCTCTCTAAAGATATTTGAAGTAAACATACGATAATCCTATAGTTTTCATCAGAATGAGCACACTTTTTGACTAAAGGCCAGAGGAATAATAAAACACAGAAAGGCATCAGTAGTAAAGAGGCTGATGCAACATTTCCTGCGGACCAGCAAAATAATTACAACTTGCTTTCTGTACAGTGGCCAAATCTGGCGGAAGGCCTATATGTGACACTCCTAAGCTTTATATCTTAGCATTTCTCCATTTAGATCCTGTCAAGACATGATTCATGAAACCAATAGATGTTCAATAGTTCAGTATGAGTAAATTATACACTCATTTTAAGTTTTGAGTGATCTTAAATGCAAAATTGTTTTCAGAGCATGAGACACACAAAGAATTTAGACAAAAAATAGAGCTGTTGTTTCCTTTAACAATGTGAAATTTACTGTTGTAAAGAAAAGTTTGAAGTACATTCATTCCAGGAGTCCAAATTAATGAATGATTTACTCTTATAATTTAAAAAAAAAAAAAAAAAAAAAAAACAGCTATTAAAATAGATTTTACATTACAGCATTAAAGGAGAGTTTATATAAGTATATATATATATATATATATATATATATATAAATAAGAAAAATGTATTGTTGTGTATAAGATATAACCCAAAAATTCTGAACATTTCATTTAAAAAAAGAAATATTCCTGTCAAAAGTTTTTTTTTTTCAAGTCTGTATCTTTCTTACCAAATTCGTCTGAACAATCCACACAGCAAGAAGATACTGACAGCATATGATCTGATATGAAGCGCAGATGACCTTTTAACTTTTCCATTGGACATAAAAGATCCGCCCCCTCCCAAAATAAACTTTCACTGCCAAATCACCATAGTAACAGTCAGAGGGACATAAATATTTGCATGGAGTTTGTTGACATATGTGCATTAACACCCATGCTTTGATTTAACTGCAGTCTAGGCTACTGAAAAGATTTTGATTCTGATTGCAGTGGCATGATCATTTCTGTCTGTTGTTTTAATTGCTAAGTGTCTACAAATCCACAGCAAAATGAAAGACCAGTTGCCACACAAGGCAAGGAAGGCTATAATACTCTTACAATGTAAGAGTTGAATTTATAGCACAAAAAGTCACACACAATATGGCGAAATGTGATCATTTCAAATCAAGTAATTGTGTCAGTTGTATTAAATAAATGTGATTGCATTGAAAATATAATTAATCTTATTGATTATGAATACAATAGAACCACCAAATTAAAGGAACACTCCACCGTTTTTTGAAATAGGGCTTATTCACATTCTTTCATATATTTAGATAGGTGGGTAAATGCATTTTTGTCTCAGTGCATGCATTGTTTTAGTTTGACAGGGTCGGCGCTAGCTTAGCTTAGCACAATGAATGGAATCCTTTGTTGCCAGCTAGCATGGCCTGAGTAAAAGTGATCAAAAAAAAAAAAAAAACCCACGTAATTACTTCTTGTGGCCTGCGTATTCACAACGAGTACAAATAGCGATGCAGATTAACACTAGGCGATTTCCTAGGCAGATATTGACTTGGGACTATATTAGGGGGAAGCACAGGCGAAGCACTGCTGCTTACGCAAAGCACTGCTACTTGGGCGCAGAGATATCACGCAACACATGAAATCCCACGACTTCCGTCAACATATCGGTGTGCATTGCAACAAGTCAAAACACAGAAGAAGAAGAACAACACGCGTGACCTGCACCGAGTGTCTTCGCTTTTGGATTGTTTATTTTGAGAAGTTACAGCTACAGTTACAGCAAACATGGTAATTACCTGCGTAGCAAAAGGTTGTGAGAACAAGCAAAGGACATACACAAATGTAATGTTTCACAGAATTCCATCGAATGTGGAACTGAGAAATAAATGGCTAAGTTAGCTACTCTGGATAACTGTACTTCAACGCCTCTCTACAAAATTAAACAGTATCGTGTTTGCGAAGAGCATTTTGCACCGGAGGACTAAGTTACTTTGAAAAAATGGAATATGGGCCCAGAAAGACAGTCTGAAACATACGGCTGTCCCATCCCATCTATTTTCAAAGCACAGGCAGAACAAAGTGCACATGTAAGTTGTCTTTTATTACTCTTCCTTATGTTAATCTGTGTCTTATTCGGTTGTAAGATAGATGCTGAGAAGCTGTATATAGACTACGGTTCAAATAACGTTAGCCTCCTCTAGTATAACCTCATGTTGAATTCAACCTGTTTAGCATGAACAACAAAACTAAAATAAAAACCGCTGTTATCGTTACCTGTAAAATGAAATGACTGAGGGCTTAGTTAGCTATTTCTCTTACTGAGTTAGCCTGGTTCTTTTGACTCAGGAGTTTTAGTAACGTTACAACTACTATGAGGAGAAGGCTACAAGCAGTTTACTATACATGTGTCATGTTTAAAATAATCACTTACTCTGTGGACAGCTGTCAATTTGGTCTATTCGGCGTGGGGCGTTTTTTCCAGTTCACTTTATCACACCGGAAAAAAAAATCGAATAGCTACTGCCGGATGGATCAGCGCCGTGAAATCCTCGGTTGCTGTGACACAACTGCGGGCACGCTCATCTTGATCTGACGCGTTGAGCCTGGTCATCGATGGCAGTAACGTAACTTGTCCCACTCGCCACAGCACAGACACTATTTCAGTCGGCATAGATTGCCATATTCCCCCACATTCACACCACCAGTTCGTGTTGGCTCTCATCCTCACGTCCTCGGGCTGTTGAGCGATCGCAACCTCTGCCTGTCGTTCTATTTCCACTCATTTTCTGTAAACTCTTGTACATATAGGTAAGGTTCTGGTTCACACAAAATCAGCCATGTTCATCGCCATTCATGTACTGTTGGGAAAATAGCCAGGCAGCTACTATTCACACCGGTATGTTGACGGAAGTCGTGGGATTTCATGTGTTGCGTGATATCTCTGCGCCCAAGTAGCAGTGCTTTGCCTAAGCAGCAGTGCTTCGCCTGTGCTCCCCCCTAATATAGTCCCAAGTCAATATCTGCCTAGGAAATCGCCTAGTGTTAATCTGCATCGCTATTTGTACTCGTTGTGAATACGCAGGCCACAAGAAGTAATTACGTGTTTTTTTTGTTTTTTTTAATCACTTTTACTCAGGCCATGCTAGCTGGAAACAAAGGATTCCATTCATTGTGCTAAGCTAAGCTAGCGCCGACCCTGTCAAACTAAAACAATGCATGCACTGACACAAAAATGCATTTACCCACCTATCTAAATGTATGAAAGAATGTGAATAAGCCCTATTTCAAAAAACGGTGGAGTGTTCCTTTAAGTATTTATAGATTCAATAAAGATTCATAAATGTTTGTAAATCTCTAAAGTTGTTCATATGTAAATGATGCTGTCAGTAACCTATGTTAATATTGTGCATATTGGGATCTATGGAAATATTTGGTTGAACCCCATTTGACGTAAAATACAAGCAAATACTCATTAAATCACTGGGTGGATATCTGCATTCACTGAGGCTTAAAATAGGATGGTATGTTTATTCAGAGCTTCACTGACCTTCTTTCTTGTTTCCTGAAAGGAATTAATGAACTGTGACTTGTACTCTCAAATACACATGAGATCATGAGACATATAACACACAAGAAAAAGCAGAAAAAAATAAAATAATGTGATTACTGAGCAATGTAAGGGAAACCCAGACTAGAGGATGAAGCTTGAACCCAGATGCAGGTTTATTCAACACATTATATTCACAGGTGAGTGACGACAATGACAGTAATGCAGAGAAATTGGATTACTGGTAACTGACCTTTGAGGTTGAACTTTTGCAATTACAGCTGATTTATTTTTTATTTGTAAACATACTAATAGTATAAATGCTGTTGAATAGACCTTTAAGCCTGTCACATTTTACATTTACACTTCAGTCTTCACGGAAGCTATCAGCAAATTTCTGTCATCTTCTGCTATGTCATTCAGAGCTCTCTTCAGCATCACTGAGATTCCTCTCTTCATTCCTCCTGCCACCACAGAGCCTATAATGGGTATGAGGCTCACAACATACTCAACTACATCTTCAGCCACAGCCAGCTATGCAGCACCCAATAAAGATAATATTGAAGCTGGGTTTATCCCAAAACGCAAAGGTGACACATACTTCATAAGACATAAGATATATCTCTAACCAGATTTCTCACAGAGCTTAAAGGGTCCAAACGCACTGTACATTTCCGTCTGTTTTTTAACAATCGCTAAATCCAAAGCAGATGAAAGAGCAGGAAAATGTATTTTGCTGAATGAGATTCAAAGACCAGAGTCTGTAAAATGATCTCAACTGAGCTGCATCCCAATTCAGAAGATAGATGCTAAATGTAAAGAAGTGCAATCTAAAAATGCAGAGGCACAAACGTCTGAGGCAAAGATTCAAGATCTTCAAACACAGCTAGATAGATTACTAGCTGAGCTGTTAGCCTTGACTGAAGTGTAAAAATCACAAAGACACCATTGCAGATCTTAAGGCTAAGCTAAATGCTAAAAAGTCCAAGTCTCCCAAAACGCGTAACAGCGATGGGACTAAAAATGTGCACTTCTTAGATGAGACAGCCTGCTCTAATAATCCTGTATCTTTTCAGACATATGAAGCATGTGATAAAGTTTTGAAAAGAGTGCCTGTTTCAGCCCTTAAGGTGATACGGCACCAAAACGGCACAGAGTCAACCATTCGGCATCCTTTAATGGTAACTGAATGTAACTTGTTTAAAGCAGAGATCGGACCATTCTCTTTGAAAGGGCCATTTGAACCATGGTGGAGATGTCATAACTCAGAAGGAAAACAGTCAAAAGGATTAATTTGCAAGTGAACAGTTTAATTTATTGACACAAAAGTAGTAGATAGTAGTGCAGGCCAGAACGGAAGCAGGCAGAAGAGGACTCAGGCTCGGTAACGCAGGGACGCAATGGACAGACTAAGATGCAGGAACAGGTAATTCCTCCGGGAAACCTCAGGAAATCCACTGCATGGAAACAGGACTGGAATGTAGGAGAAACACGGTGAGTAGTTCCTTGGTGAGCCTCAACAACCATCTGACAAAGACAGGGCGAGATAACAAACAATATATAGGACATCCTCATTCAAAACAGCTGCCGCTGATCAGCTCATCAGCCGTGATAATAAGCCGTGCTGATGAGCCGCGCCCCACTCACACAACACGCACACACGAGGGTGAGTCAATGAATCCATGAACCGTGACAGGAGATGCATTGTTAGTCAAAAACATGCATTTTAGCTTGAACCAAAAGATATTTGGCAAATTGTTATCAGCTCAATTCCAGATGTTCTGATCTATAAGATACCACCATTGTGCAGTCAATTTATCAACACGAGCCTGAGAGTGAAATCTTTAATAGACTAAAACAATGCCTTTGTGATCTGCGTGGTTGTAGTCCTATTGGATGGGAATTGATTTTCAATCAGAAACAGAGTACGGAAGAATCATTTGAGACATATGCAGAAAATATGTTTGAACTTTTTGAGGAGTATTCTGGAATTGAAGGTGTGATCCACAACCATGTAATTCTACCTGAATTACTGCTTACAAATGCAGGGCCACGTGTACAGCAATCACTCATGTGTGGTGCTTCTCCAGCACAAAATACATTTGAAGGTATTGTTAGCTGGGCAACAAAAATTGAGTCAGGCAAACAAATGCATTGTGAGGTAGCTGTGTTAGAATGTCATGAAAATTCTCCATCTGCAGGAGAATTTAGAAAGCCACACCATGGCAACCTGAACAGATTCTGTAATTCCTGTCACAAAACAGGCCATACAGAGGAAAAGTGCTGGTCACTGGGTAGAGGCAGACCTCCTCCCTATTTCATAAATGCAGACAATCACAATCTAATGACACAAACCAGCACTCTGCAAGTAACCAAAGCTTAACAGACTATTTAACGAACACTCTCTGCACAGTATACATGCCCTAGCCCAAAAAAGACATGTGGTGACAGGACAAGGCACCCGCCTTGCAATTCCATGGATGGAGTCGAGGAGGCTCACCCTGCTGCTGGGATAGAACCGCTCCAACCCCGCTGGAAGAGGCGTCAACTTTGACCACAAATGGGAGTTCTGGATTGGGGTGTACCAGGATTGGAGAGGTGATGAAGGCATTCTTCAGGCGTTGGGAGGCTTCTGTGGCCAAGGGGTTCCAGGACAGAGACTTGGGATGGAGTGAGGTGAGAGGTGAGCTGAGAAGACTGTAATTCTGGATGAATCTTTGGTAGAAGTTGGCGAAGCCTAGAAAGCGTTGGAGTTCCTTTATATTGACAGGCTGGGGCCAGTTCTGAATGGTGTCCACCTTCCTCTGGTCCATCTGGATACCTCGTTGGTCGATGATATATCCAAGGAACTGGACGGATGGCATGTGGAACTCGCACTTCATCTTGAGATAGAGATGGTGTTCTCTCAGCTTTTGGAGGACCTGCGTCACGTGTTGGTGATGTTCGGCCAGGTTCTGGGAGTAGATGAGGATGTCGATGTAGACAATGACGAAGCGTTAGAGGTACTCTCGGAACACCTTATTCATATACCCCTGGAATACAGAGGGGGAGTTGGACAGGCCATACAGCATCACCTGGTACTCGTAGTGGCCTGTCGGATTGATGAATGCCGTCTTCCATTCGCCCCCCTCGAGTATCCGAGTGAGGTTGTAAGCACTCCGTTGGTCCAACTTGGAAAAGATGCAAGCCCCACTGAGCTGTTCCAGGGCAGCAGGGACCAGAGGAAGAGGATAACTGAATTTGACCGTCTGAGAGTTGAGTGCCTGGTAGTCAATGCACGGCCGCAAGCCTCCTTCCTTCTTGGCCATAAAGAAGAAGCTGGAAGTGACAGGGGACATCGATGGTCAGATGAAACGTTCTTTGAGAGCCTCCTGAACATACTTCTCCATGGCCTTCTGTTCCGGGATGGACAAAGGGTAGACCTTACCCTTCGTGGAGTAGCCCCAGGCGGTCCTATGGCCGATGAGGTGGTAGACGGGTCGCCAACTGCTTGCTGAACACATCCTGGAATGCCTGGTACACTGGAGTAATTTCAGCTTTGCTCGGTTTCTGGGCTCTCAACGGAGGTGGAGTTCACCTGAATATTGGATGAAGACTTCAAGGCGTGTTGACAGGTCTGGCGGATAGACGGTTTGGGCACAGAAGAAATGCAGTCCTTGAAGCAGGAATCACCCCATTGCAGAATTTCTCCAGAGTTCCAATTGATGGTGGGTTCATGTTGGTTCATCCATGGGCGTCCCAGGTAAAGCGTAACTGAGGGGGAGAAATGACGAATGCGACCACGGCACAGCGATTTGCTGAGAATGGTGTGGATGGCTAGTTCCTGGGACCAACATTTCCTCCGGAGGTTGAGTCTTTGGAGAAATTGATGAGAGATGAAGTTCCCTGTGGATCCGGAGTCGGGAAGTTTTTGGGTGAGAATTTGGACAGGTGTATGAGTGAGGGGGGCAACTTTTGGGAGAAGCTGGATTATACTCACCGCTGGGCGTGGTGGTCGAATCGGGCAGTTCGGGATGACATGGCCTTCTCCCCCACAATACAGACACAAGTGTTACAATAGTCTCCTTTGATGATCCACGCTGGTGAGGGAATATGCGTCGACCTGCATGGGTTCAGGTGCTGGAAGGGCGACAGATGGAGAATGGGCGGAGGATGCGGAGCAGGTTGATCGAGGGACCATTCTGACAGACGTTAAGAGATGCGCACAACTTTCTGAATTAAACTCTCCAATCCAACGTTATCGACATAAATGACCATCTGGTGGCACACTTCCGGTTTGAGACCCTGGCGAAAAGCTGTTAGCAGGGCCATCTCTTTCCACCAGCTGGATGCTGCTAAAGTGCGGAATTGAAGAGTATATGCATTTATGGAGGTTTTACCTTGACGGAGGTTGAACAGCTGATCATGGACGGATAATACTGATGCAGTTTGACCGAAGACTTCTTTAAAGTGGTTGATAAACGATGTTAAGGAACTCATGACTGGGCCATTGGAATGCCAGATGGATTGCGCCCAATGCAGCACTCGTCAAGACAACAGTGAGATCATAAAAGCTGTGGCTGCATCTCAAAGTACAATGAACATTGTAGTAAGAACCCGCTGCAATCCTCCACCTCACAGTTGTATGTCGCTGGTCGGGCCATGGGACTGGCAGAGGCAGGTGACGAAGAAGCAGGTGGTGCAGAGCGGAGAGTTTGCCAAACTGCTTGCACGAGTTCGGTAAACGGATCCGGTGGATGTTCTTTGCTGGTTTCAGCAGGACTCTGCATTGTGGTCTGGTCTTCTGTCACAACACAGAAGGAAACAGACAGGTGTATAAGTGATAACAGTGTTAGTTGAGTAGAGTGGTGAGAAACAGCGGGAACTAGACAATAGTGAGAGGATGGTGACTTGTTGACTGATGATGGTGACTTAGCCTGGTGACTGGGTGATGATTGGGGCTGTGACGGTGTGGCAGACTCTGTGACACATATATGGGAAACAAGTGCTTATATTTTTCAATATACTGCTATATGTATTGACCATGTATGGCTATATAATAATACATTATAAAAGTATAAATACAGACAAAAGTAGCATTACATGTTATATTCACAAAGTTCTATACTTTATTTTGTACATATATTGCACATATATGTTCCCATATAAATGTGAATGTATGTTCACTCATATACAGTATATATATACACACATTCACTGAATGAGTTACAACAGATTTCTAGTTCCCAGCATGCTCTGCTTCTGACAGTTAAAGGAGAGCAAATGTTAAGATTAAGGGCCCTTGCACCCAGCGCAATTGACTTTGTACACCGACGCATGTATCATTCCTATTTTGCACCCGCGCAAAGCGGACTTTTCCTTCCAGAGACGCACGTCGGTTAACTAAGAAATACACTTGCGCTCCCCGGGGCGGTTCAGCGCAAAGAGGAGGCGTGTCCCGGCGCAAACGTTCCCTCATGCTATTTTACAGGTTTAGAAAACAATTCCGCCACTGGCCGGAAAAAAACTGTTTAAAGTCAGTGGCGCGTTGCGCATGTTATTCATATGCTATTTTAAGGGCCATAATCAATGTAGCGTGTGCTCAACGCGCATACACTTTAATTCTCTTGTGGCAGAGTAAAAAAAACGATCTACTGCCATGAACTATTACTGTACTTCTACTTTCACTTTGTTAATTTGGTGACGTAAATGGAGGCGTGCATAAATTAATTAGAGACGCAAATTTAAGGGCGAGGCTCACGCACCTGAAACAGGACGCCACAATAGTATGTAGTTCTCATGAGCGGGTTTGAAGAGTGGAAAAAGTCGGGAGTTGCCGTGTGGAACGGGGAGTTCGTGTTCCTGTCGCTTGACGCTTTCAGACTGACGTTTTCAACGGGTTCATGAGGGCGCCAAAGCAAGCAACTTCACTTCACATACCGTTTACCTTCAGCAGTACGTATTGGAAAGCGCGGCCGGAAAAGAGGATCATCTCCGAATCCACAGGTTCCCAGTCTTCAGAGACACTCTTCAGAGACCTTGCGGTCTGCTACTT
Source organism: Abramis brama (assembly GCF_963993115.1). Classification (NCBI taxonomy): domain Eukaryota; kingdom Metazoa; phylum Chordata; class Actinopteri; order Cypriniformes; family Leuciscidae; genus Abramis; species Abramis brama. The sequence goes on from NC_139974.1 coordinate 12,775,152, forward strand.
TTGATGGGTCAGTGCCAAAGCCATTCTCATTCTCCCACACAAACTACAACATACGCTCTTCTAAAGACGCACGTCGTCCGGAATTACACACGCACTCACTGACACACCCACTGACCTTACAAAGCCACACATATGGTGTGTTTGTTTGACTAAGATTATTTTTGTGGTTGAATTTTCTTTTGTCATTTTTCTCTACTATGAACTGAACTGCTGATTTACTAAGCCTTTGTGCATGGACCAAGTTGGTTATTGTGGACTTTGAGAAATCTGCACAGGTTCGTTCGCAGTTGGTATTATGTCCACGACGTGTTTGTGGAAAAAATAAAAAACGTAGTGGGGAATAAAATTGTTATTATTTTGTTGTATTGTTATTTTATTTTTATTTTTGTTTACCATTTGAAAAGATAAACCATTGGAGTTGATTTTTTTCCTTTCAAAATTGAATAGCTCATTAACTTGTGACTCTGAAATCTTTTTTTTTTTCTCATTAAAGAGATGAGGGGAAGAAAACTCCAGCCTATTGTCACTTTTGTGATTTCTATATGTAATAGGTGGTTGTGTTAAGCTATCCTGGGTTTATTTTGACAGGCCTATTCCTGTCTGGCGCCCGAGCAATATTGTTAAAAGTATTATTGGGGCCCACCACCGTTACAGGGACATGAACTACAAAAAACATGAACTCTGACACTTTTGACTTAGGGAATTTTGAACTGTGAACCGTGAACTGAGCGTGAAAAAATATATTGTGAATTTTTTTTTTTCCTTTTCCTTTTCCTTTTTACAGAATATGGTGATTTTTGAAACTGTGAAATTGTGTATGTAAAAAAAAAAAAAAATCCATTGTAAGATACCCTCTGCAGTTAACATTTGATTCTCAACCGTAAGGAAGTTGTGCTGTGGGGACTGAGTATATGCACTTAATGTGACACAAAACCCGGTTGACTGTGAATTATAATTTGAAATGAACTGTTGAAATGTGAGGAGTAATTTTTGTTGTATTAAGGGTAATTAATTAAATTTTTTTTTTTCTTATATCTTCTCCTCTTTGAAGTAAGGTTGCGACCAAACTGATTAATAAGTGTGTAACATTTGGTAACTGAGCTGGTACTGTTTGTTCTTTGAACATTGTGGTATTATTTTGTCCCAGTTTGTTATTTTCTTAAAAAAAAAAAAAATTGACACCGACACATTATACCATTTACTGATTTTTATTGTAGTGACTTGCCCTTTCAACTTCCCACACCTGGCAGAGGATTTCAACAACTAACTCAGCAAGTACAAGGAGATTTGGACTCCTTAAAGGAAACAGGAGAGGGAAATTATTCAACTTACCCAGGAGGTAAAGGCCAACTTTTCTAAACAATCAACACATATTTCCAACATGGTAACCAAGATGGAGGACAACCAGCAACAGCTACTAAAATGTATCTCTGATAATAAAGAACAGGTGGAAAGTGAGATGGACCAAAGCTACCAAACGTATGATTGCAGAGGAACTGGAAAATGTGAAGACCATTCTTGTATCGGAGGTGCGTTTCTTGGTTGAACAGCTTCAGGTAGAAATCCAGAAAGATCTTAAAGAAATGCGCAAGAATCTGCAAATTAGTCAAGATCAACGTAATAAAGAGTTTCAACAAGGGAAAAACCAAATGGAGGAGCTGTGCAATGACTTTCAAAAATTTCAGTCAGAAATGACCAAAAAAATCTAAATGCAGATAAATGAACGACCAAAAGGGGCATCCCTATCACTACCGGCTACCAATAGTTCTTCTTCCTCACCGACGCCCAGCCCAAAAGCAGCCGCCACCACGTCGTCCACTACTACAACAGCTAAAAGTGACCATCTTCGACTGACATTCCCCACATTTGGATGGCCATCCGACGACACAGACCCTTTGAGTTATTTGACTCGATGTCAAGACTTTTTGGCATTGCACCCTTTGTCAGATGTGGACCTGCTGGCTACTTTTCGCACAGTCTTACATGGAACCGCTCGTGACTGATGGGAAGTTGCCCGCTCTTCTATTGTCTCGTGGACTGAATTTGAGGCAGCTTTCCTCTCTGCTTTTCTTTCAGAGGACTATGAGGATGAGTTAGCCGAGCGAGTCAGGACAAGGACTCAAGGAGAACGTGAATCCATTAGGGACTTTGCTTTTTCGTACAGGGCATTGTGCAAGAGATGGAAGAGCACGTTAACGGAGGGCGAAATTGTGAAAATGATTCTAAAGAATATTAAACCTTACCTCGCCAGTCAGCTCCGCAGTCGAGTGTTCACAGTGGAGGAGTTGGTGAAATTAGGCCATCAATTAGAAAAGGACTATGAGCAGCAATTCCGGTATGATGGAGGCGTACACCCTAAACAGCAGGCTATAACACCTCGAGCTCCTGTAAATCGCTCTGTGGACCAGTCCCAAGTTCAGTGCTGGAGGTGCAAAGGACATCATTCCCCGGGAAATTGTCCCTATTTTACCGAGGCCGAAATTCCGCTTGGGTGGATAAATGTCCAGATTACCCTTCATAACACCAATATTTCTATGCGGGCAGTAGTTCTTACCTCAACATCGCTGACATATGTAGCAGTGTTGGGATTAGACTTCATCTTCCTGAGCGGCCTCCAACTCAATGTCTCGGAAAGGAAATACACCTTCAAATGTTCTCCTGGCGAGGAATTCTACTTCCAACTCGGGCACGCAAGTATACCTGCTCGCAGAGATCCATGTCAACGAAAAACAAAGAAATCTAAAAGTTCCCAGCAAAATCTTTCTTTAATGAGTTCTGTTCCTCCTCCACAACCTCTATTGGCCTCTCGAGATGCAGATCCTACCCATACAGAGGATCAAGTCTTAATGGACCGTGCATTAAAAGAAGCGACTTTACCACATGATGAAGAAAGTCAATTACGTCACATCTTGCAGACACATCAGGTTATGTGTACTCGCCGACCAGGACGTATGAATGTTCTTCAGCACTGCCTGTACACTCGTCATCAAGTACCTGTTAAACAGCGTCCTTATCGGCTCACACCCGCAAAGCAAACTATAGTAAAAGAACAGATTGAAGACATGTTACAGGCTGGCATCATAGAACCATCGTATTCAGCATGGGCATCACCTGTTGTTTTGGTTCCCAAAAAAGATGGTAGTCTAAGGTTCTGTGTTGACTACAGGAAGGTTAATGCTCTCACTGAAAGTGATGCATATCCAATTCCCAACATCACAGAGATCCTGGAGTCACTCTCTGGTGCAGCCATTTTTTCAACTTTGGATCTTAATAGCGGATATTGGCAGGTACCCATGGAACCTGAGAGCAAGTCAAAAACTGCCTTCATCATGTCAGGAGGGTTGTACCATTTCAATGTCATGCCGTTTGGTCTAAAAAATGCACCAGCAACCTTTCAAAGGCTGATGGAGATCGTCCTGAGAGGGTTACTTGGTACCATATGTTTCGTCTATATCGATGATATCATCGTTTACTCACCATCAATGGGCCAGCATTTTCTGGACATCCAGACCATACTTCAGCGGCTACAAACAGCTGGACTGACGTTGAATCTAAAAAAATGCAAGTTCTGCCTTCGGGAGATTACCTTCCTCGGTCATGTAGTGAACGGACGAGGTGTTACCGCAGATCCAAGCAAGGTGGAAGCAATTCGCACTTATCCAGTTCCCCGTAACCTTAAAGAGGTCCAGCGCTTCCTGGGTTTGGCTGGGTGGTACCATCGATTCGTGGCAGACTTCTCTAGGATCGCAGAGCCTCTCAACGCCCTAAAAAAGAAAGGACAATCATTTATTTGGACACCACAATGCCAACAAGCTTTTGAATATTTAAAAACATGCCTTACATCACCACCCATCCTTGGACATCCCAATCTCCAACTACCTTTTTCAGTGTACACTGATGCAAGCGACACCGGCCTGGGCGCAGTGTTGACTCAGCGGAAAGAACAAGGCGGTGAGGAAGTGATTGCCTATGCCAGTAGGACTTTAAATAAGGCTGAGATTAACTATTCCACCACAGAAAAAGAATGTCTTGCAGTGGTGTGGGCACTGGACAAATGGCAGCATTACTTAGAACCCCGAATGTTCACAGTGATCACGGACCATTCCTCGTTGCAGTGGGTTATGTGTTCCACAAAAACAACCAGCCGACTCATCAGATGGGCTCTTCGACTACAAAGGTTCGACTTTGTGATGGAGTACAGGAAAGGAAAGTTGAATGTAGCTCCCGATGCTCTTTCACGAATGTATCACCGACCAGGATGTAATGTTTACACCAGTCAAAAAGAGGAGTCCGAGTTTCCGATCACCCCTGAAAACATCTGGGATGAACAGCATCAGGATCCTGAGATCAGTAAAATATTTCAGGCACTTGCAAACAACGAACTCACTGAGAGGGAACAATATGTAGTATTGGAAGACAAATTGTATCATACTCACCTGACCGACAACCAAGTCCACTATCGTGTTGTCATTCCCAGCAGCCTTGTACCGAAAATACTACAGTACTACCATTCCAGTCCAATGAGTGGACATCTTGGAATTTTCAAGACCTATAAAAGAGTACAAGCTGTTGCCTACTGGCCGGGCATGTGGACAGACATCAAGAAATATGTCAAAAGGTGTGAAAAATGTCAAACTCTTAAAAGTGACAACAGAAAACCAGCAGGAAAACTTCAACCTATTACTACATCACGACCCAATGAAATGTTGGGGGTGGATGTAATGGGCCCCCTGCCAAAAAGCACAAAACAACATGAGTATTTACTTGTCTTTGTTGATTATTTTTCTAGATGGGTTGAGCTATTCCCCATGCGACAAGCCACTGCCCAGAATATTGCAGAAATCTTGCGAAGAGAAGTGTTGACGAGATGGGGCATGCCAGATTACATCCTTTCAGACAGAGGAACCCAATTTGTATCTGCGTTATTCACCGAATTGTGTGCAAAGTGGAGTGTGAAACAAAAACTAACCACTGCTTACCACCCGCAGACAAATATGACGGAGAGAGTCAACCGTAATCTAAAATGCATGATGGCTTCTTTTGTGGAAGATAATCATAAAAGTTGGGACCACTACCTTCCTGAGTTTCATTTTGCACTTAATACCGCAATTCAGGAGACTATTGGAATGACACCCGCTGAACTCCATCTGGGCAGGAAACTTCACAGTCCGGTGGACAAATTGTTGCAGGGACACAACCTGTCGCCCTCTGGTCCTTCCTATGATGTCGTTCATCAGTTGTCTCAACTACAGAGAAAGGCCATGGAAAACTGCAAAAAGGCCCAAACGAGACAATTGAGAAGTTATAACAAGACAAGAAGGGATGTCACCTTTTGGGAGAAGGATCGTATTTGGATCAGAAATTTTTCTCAATCCAGTTTACAACGCAATTTTACTGCTAAGCTGGCCCCAAAGTGGAAGGGACCATATTGCATAATTAAACAGTTAGGTCCTCTGAACTATCAAGTTGCACTGGAAAGCACAGGAGAGGATGTGCGCAATGTGCATGTTTGCAATATGAAACCGTGTTTTCCTACTGCAAAAGTAGAGGAACGTACTCAGGAAAATCTCCGAAAAATTTTCCATGATACCTCAGACGAGGATGAAGATTTTCTCGGTTTTTAGAGTGGTTTCCCTCTTAACAACTATGCGTTGTCTTCTCAAGGGGGGGAGAGTGTGGCAGAGTAAAAAAAACGATCTACTGCCATGAACTATTACTGTACTTCTACTTTCACTTTGTTAATTTGGTGACGTAAATGGAGGCCAAAGCCAGTGCCAAAGCCATTCTCATTCTCCCACACAAACTACAACACACGCTCTTCTAAAGACGCACGTCGTCCGGAATTACACACGCACTCACTGACACACCCACTGACCTTACAAAGCCACACATATGGTGTGTTTGTTTGACTAAGATTATTTTTGTGGTTGAATTTTCTTTTGTCATTTTTCTGTACTATGAACTGAACTGCTGATTTACTAAGCCTTTGTGCATGGGCCAAGTTGGTTATTGTGGACTTTGAGAAATCTGCACAGGTTCGTTCGCAGTTGGTATTATGTCCACGACGTGTTTGTGGAAAAAATAAAAAACGTAGTGGGGAATAAAATTGTTATTATTTTGTTGTATTGTTATTTTATTTTTATTTTTGTTTACCATTTGAAAAGATAAACCATTGGAGTTGAAGTTGTTGCTGTTGTTTTTTTCCTTTCAAAATTGAATAGCTCATTAACTTGTGACTCATTGAAAGTTTGTCAGCATCCCTCCTCCACCCCATCTCCTCACTTCCAGTTCCATCTACACTTCCAGTTCCATCTACACTTACCAACTGGGGGGAGTACTCTGGGTTCGGGCCTAACTCCGAGCTCGGAGCCCTCCCCCCGGACAGCACGCCAAATATGCATAAACTTATTGTACTAATTATATGTAGATGTGAACTCGTGAAAGAGATGAGGGGAAGAAAACTCCAGCCTATTGTCACTTTTGTGATTTCTATATGTAACAGGTGGTTGTGTTAAGCTATCCTGGGTTTATTTTGACAGGCCTATTCCTGTCTGGCGCCCGAGCAATATTGTTAAAAGTATTATTGGGGCCCACCACCGTTACACTCTCATCTACACACAGACACAGCAGTTATCATTTTTGCAAATCATACATTATTACGATAGATAGATAGATAGATAGATAGATAGATAGATAGATAGTTTATTATAAAAGCATACATCTAGCTTACACATTTACCCAAATTATCGTACGCCTGTTTAACCGAAGTTAATTTGGGTGGGTTTCTCCATCCCCAACGTCCCTGACGAGAACGTCAGTCTCCTCGGCTGTGAACCGCTCCTGGCGTGCGTCTGGCAAATCCGCCGTTATAATAGGAATCCGCTATAGAACAAGCGCGCCTGCTCTTAAAGGGAATGTGAGATGACGCTCTGATTGGTTTATTTAACGTTACGCCCAAACCACACCTATGAATAATGAAGCTACTTCAGACCAACCCATTTTAGATTTCAAGAGTCATTTATCCCGCCAGTATAATAGCAACAGCGCCCAAGACCCGCCCACAAAGTTACTTGCGTTTTGCGCTTGATACTTGCGTTTCAGATCGTTAAAATAGGGCCCTAAGTGTTATTTGATGTGTTTTGCTCAATATTAATATAGGATGGAGATCTGTTAGTGTTTAATGTTCTATTATTTTGGAATTTAAAAGTTTTTCTGGTATGTGTGAGTTTTTGGGGTTACCATTGTACTGAAGAGTAAAGCCTGTGGTTCGGTTGACTATTGGCTGAGCATCTTTATGACTCTACTGATTAATTTTTAAAAGTAATGACTGTGCACTTCTCAGTACAATTATAGTTACTTGGCTAAATTCTTTAGTAAATACAGGTGTACTTGTGCTCTTGTTAACTAGCTTGAAGATATGAAACATTTATAATGTAAATAATTAAAAAAAATATATAAAAATAACTATATTACATTATATATTTCTCTATGTGTGTTTATGTTGCATGAGTAAATATATTTGCAATATATTACACATGCAGTGCCATATCTGATCACATATACATCTATATATTATGATGTGTATTACTGAATATAAAATTACACACATTACCATATATTAGTAAATATATTGTTTACTAATATTATTTTTCAATATATGAAAAGCAGCAATTCCTTATGTATTATTCAATATATTGTAATATATTAACATAATATGGGCCCTATAACGATCTGAAACACAAGTATCAAACGCGAAATGCAAGTAACTTTGTGGGCGGATCTCAAATCAAAAATGGGTTGGTCTGAAGTAGCTACATTACTCATAGGTGTGGTTTGGGCGTAGAGCGTCAGGGCCGTAAAAGACAGAGAAGTGGCATTGTATGGGGATGGGAGAAACCCACCCAAATTAGCTTTGGTTAAACAGGCGTATAATAATTTGGTAGCTAGATTTATGCCTATTTTATCACATCTTCATGGACACCACAATGATTTCATTTGGTAATATTTTTCATATGTATGGTTTGCAAAAATGGGAACTGCTGCGTCTGTGTAGATGAGAGCAGCAAAGTGTATGCACGTTTTGTACACGCTACATTATGGCCAAGCATGTGCCCTTAAAATAGCATGAATAACGCGCCACTGACTTTAGACTAGGTTTTACCTTGTCTGTGGCAGAACTGTTTTCTGAAATAGTGTAATATAGCACCAAGGAACGTTTGCGCCGGAAGACGCCTCCTCTTTTCGCTGAGCTGCCCCCGGGAGCGCAAGTTCATTCCCAAATAAACCAACGTGCGTCTGTGTGTCAGCTTGCAAAATAGAACGTCGGGTGCAAAATAGGTGTAACGAATTTAGCTCAAATAAAGGGAATATTAATAATTATTAATCAGGGATATTATTAACGTATCGCATACAGGTTAAATCACCGGAAAAGGGGGATACTTTTGCCAAGGTATCTGTATAGAGGGATAATCAAATACAACGTATTATAATCAATTATCCATACAGGTAAGCAAAAATAGATCAATTGTATATATCAATAATTAATCACAACGAATTATAATTAACCATTAATATACCAATAGTTCAGGATAACCCTTAATGGAATTATTATCCAGCGAACGGATCACACGATTCTTTATCAACTCTCAAGAAAAGTTATCCTTTTATAGACTCTTACGAAAAGGGTATCTTCCTGGCCATGGAAAATGACTTTTCTGTTCTATAAAAATACTAATTAAAGTATCAACAAATGTAAAGCTTGTAGCTTAGATCTAACATTGAAGGGACTTCGTAATGTTGAGCAAACAGAAGCAATTAGGAATATATTGTTTTAATAATACAACTACGAATATAGAATACTATTCACACAAGTATGCATACACAAAATACAGAACACATAAACAAATACAATATAACGAATAATAGCTGAGAGGGAGAGAGGGTGAGAGAGAATGAGAGAGAGAGAGAGAGAGAGAGGGTGAGAGAGAATGAGAGAGAGAGAGTCACAGTTTGTCACAGTGTCTGGTTTGTGTATTCCTGGTGTCCACTAGAGGTCCTCTTCCCCACGGTGTCATCCACATTATGAACTGCATTCCCCACAATCCTTGTCTGTACCAATCACTGTTCATTGCACTCAGCTGTTCCCCGTCATCATTGTTCCCAGCTGTTCCCTGTTTCATTGTTAGTTCTGTGTGTATCTATACCCTGGTTGTTTCAGTGTTTGTCACGGAGTCCTTGTCTATTATCACACCACTTCCGAGTTCTGCTTTGTTGCCTGTTTTGTATTGTTTTATGTTTTGGATTGCTTCTTTGGTTTTGACCCCTGCCTGGACTGGTTACGATTTGGATTACCCTTTAATAAATTCTTATTGCAATTGGATCTCCCTGTTTCCCATGTGTGGATCGTGAAAGAAGGACTCCGTCATGAATAGATCCAGCAGTAAGGGTTTTCGTAGCTCTTCCCCAGCCATCAAGAGGGGGAATTCGAAGGACGAAGAGGTTCCACCGCGGATGAACATTTTTCAATGTTTTGCGCTATGGGCCCGTCAAACGGAGGAGACCATGGCGACCAAATCCCCCGAGCCTCCTTCAGTTAGGCATGAGCAATCATTTGAGGGAACCCGCCTGGCCAAGTTTTCTGGGACCCGTGGAGGCCGCAGGGGAGGAGGTACTAGAGGCGACTTCCAGCACCACTCTCCGCCTCAGTCTCTCCTCCACCCTGGGCCGGTGATGCTCGACCCAGAGCTCCCTTCACCGTTGTTCCTGTCCCGTCCGGAGCCTACTCTTCGCCATCAGAAACTGCGGAGGAGGAGGACCTCCAGCCTCCCCAAAGACCCAGAGGCCGTGCCCGAGCAGGCCGCTGTCATCCCGGAGGCCGTGCCCGTGCAGGCCGCTGTTGTCCCGGAGGCCGTTCCCGAGCAGGCCGCTGTTTTCCCGGAAGCTGTGCCCGTGCAGCCCGCTGTCGTCCCGGAGATCATTCCTGTGCAGGCCGCTATCATCCCTGAGATCGTCTCGGAACTGCCCACCATCAGTCCGGCCACGGCCAAGAAGGCTGTCTTCCTCTTTTTTGCTGTGGTGGTACTGCATGCGTGGAGGAGGCACAGGACGTCGGCCGATCCAGAGACTGTTCAGGTCATGTCTGCTGATCCAGAGCCTGTTCAGGTCACGTCTGCCGATCCAGAGCCCGTTCAGGTCACGTCTGCCGATCCAGAGCCCGTTCAGGTCACGTCTGCCGATCCAGAGACCGTTCAGGTCACGTCTGCTGATCCAGAGACCGTTCAGGTTCACGTCACGTCTGCCGATCCAGAGACCGTTCACGTCACGTCTGCCGATCCAGAGACCGTTCAGGTTCACGTCACGTCTGCCGATCCAGAGACCGTTCACGTCACGTCTGCCGATCCAGAGACCATTCAGGTTCACGTCACGTCTGCCGATCCAGAGACCGCTCACGTCACGTCTGCCGAGCCTGTGTCTCTGGACAAAATGGCCGCCGCCGAGCCTGTGTCTCCGGACAAGATGGCCGCCGTCGAGCCTGTGTCTCCGGACAAGATGGCCGCAGCCGAGCCTGTGTCTCCGTACAAGATGGCCGCCGCCGAGCCTGTGTCTCCGGACAAGATGGCCGCCGCCGAGCCTGTGTCTCCGGACAAGATGGCCGCCGCCGAGCCGGTGTCTCTTCCTGAGCCGGTGTCAGCTCCTGTTCCTGAGCCATGGCCACCTGAGCCTGTTCCTGTGCCATGGCCTCCTGAAAGGTCGTCTCCTCCCTGGCCTTCTGAAGGGTCGTCTCCGCCCTGGCCGCCCGATGGACTGTCTGTTTCACTCTGGTCGTCGGCTAAGCCGTCACTCACTGTTCCTGTTCCCCTTCATGGACCTGGCCCCCCATCCCTCCCCCTGATCCTCCACCATTCCACCTCCCGCCTGGACTTTTGTTTTGTCTTTTTCGTCTTGGAGCGTCTGGTAGCCGCTCTGTAGAGGAGGGGTTATGTCACAGTGTCTGGTTTGTGTATTCCTGGTGTCCACTAGAGGTCCTCTTCCCCACGGTGTCATCCACATTATGAACTGCATTCCCCACAATCCTTGTCTGTACCAATCACTGTTCATTGCACTCAGCTGTTCCCCGTCATCATTGTTCCCAGCTGTTCCCTGTTTCATTGTTAGTTCTGTGTGTATCTATACCCTGGTTGTTTCAGTGTTTGTCACGGAGTCCTTGTCTATTATCACACCACTTCCGAGTTCTGCTTTGTTGCCTGTTTTGTATTGTTTTATGTTTTGGATTGCTTCTTTGGTTTTGACCCCTGCCTGGACTGGTTACGATTTGGATTACCCTTTAATAAATTCTTATTGCAATTGGATCTCCCTGTTTCCCGTGTGTGGATCGTGACACAGTTGGGCCTATAGCAAGTTTCAAACAGTTAAGTCTGAGAGACACCGATACCTTGAATAGCCCTGAAAAAGGGGAATCGACAACCTTAAAACAGCATTTAAATTTCGATAGAAAAATAATACTTGCATGTAGTCTCGTTGTGACTGCGAAAGACAAGCGTGCGTGTCTGTTTGAGTTGGGCGCTCTGCTCGTGCTTCCGTAGGCGAACTGCGTTTGCGGGAAGTTCAAAAGGTCTACTTCGAGTTAAAGTTGCTGGCTGCGTTCGCTTCACTGAACGTAGGAAAAGTCCGAAGACGAAAATAAAGAAAGATTAAAGAAAGAAAAGAAAAACGGCGAAAACTCCCTAAGGAAGTTGTAGGACAAGGAATCTCTCACTGGCGAAAAGCAAGGTGTGTCTTCTGGATCGATCTTTTATGGAAAAGATGGGTTCACGCCTCTGGTTGCGCGAGCAACCAATGAATGTCCAAAGATCTGAAAAGTTCCTTTGTCTCTTGGGAGACACCCACTGGAATAAGTTATGGTGGTGTTACAATTTGGGCCTTTATACTCTAGGAAGACGATTCATATAGTAATAATCATATCATTGCAATCTATTATCGAGATTCAACTCCGTTAGGTCTCAAGATTTAAAAAGATATCAAACATGTCATATGAAAGATTATAGGGATACACAATATATAAGATATGCATGTTATAAGCATTTTAAAGTTCACTTACATGACTAGAAAAATCATGGCTATGATACTGTAACATGGGAAAACACACCAAAACAAATATCAATATACCTTTAGAAATGATTTTATGATGAGTTTAGTGTTCAAAGTTTGTGTGTGTGTGTGTGTGTGTGTTGAAATGTCTGTGTCAGGAGAAAGTCCTTATCTTTTCGGTGCATCTCTTTGAGGCTCACCACAGGGGAAGCAGACATGTTAGTTTTAGGTCCTGGAGTATCTCTGAGAGGACTGCCGAGTCGTAAATGATGTCAGAAAGCAATCTAAACCCAGACCTGGTGGCTCCATGCCAGTAATTTAGATGCTCGAGAGTCCTGGTTTACATTCAATGAGTTCAGAGTGTAAAAGGCTTTGGGTTTCAGAAGGAATGTGCTTAGAAAACACAGAGAGTCCGAATTTGTTAATTCAGAACAAACGAAAGAATGATTCATAGCCCAGTCGTTACATAGGAATGATACATGCGATGCGACGGTGTACAAAGTGTACTGCTCATCCTTGCAATTTATTTGTTCACTGAGGTGCAAGTTACCTTTGAATTGAACCAATTTAATCCCAATTTATATCGCTTATCACCTTGTTGCTTTTACCAAATGCCAAATAAAGAGACAGTACACAGTTAAAATAAATTTGAATTAAATAAGCAATTAAAATATATTTGACCCAGGCCTTTTATTGGAATCTTAACAGCTAATTTTTTTCTAAATGTATTCAGATGTTACATTATTAGACTCAAAGTAAAGTGGCAGTGACATATGGCTTAATGTAAGTCATGTCAAACTCTTTTAATGGAGGAACACAGTCCTACAGAGTTTAGTTCCCACCACTAATGCACCCTTTACCCCTTTATTTGATTCTGAACATAATTTATGTTAGTGCCACAACTGGTGTTCATGCAAAAGTGATTCAACCTTGATGTGAAATATCACCTACATATTTAAACTTTTTGTTTGTTTTTATCAAATGCCAAATTAAAGCTAGGGTAGGTAATCCTGTTCAGAAACACTTTTTTTTATACTGGGTGAAATGGTCCTTCCATCCTGAGAGTAGTCAATACATTATGTGTTCAGAAAAAGGAATGAAAAAAATCTGACCTCTGTAGCAGCTGCAGGACAGTAAAAACTCTGACCAATCACTGCCATTCGGTGCGAATGTAAAGAACCAATCAGATGCCTTCATGTCTCGTGCCCGAGCCCCACTGCGCGCGCTGCCCTGCGTGCACTCATCACATGTCACCGTTCCCGGAAACATTCAGCTCACTCAGAGACAATTTATATGGCTCACTACACCGAGTAAGCAGGAGTTTGCGGTACAATGGAAGAGAAAATGCAGCAAAATCTACCAATGCCAGCTTTGCTGGTAACTGCTCGCCCTGATAAAAAGCCTAAAAAAAGAAAATCGGAGGCAGAAAAGGCTGCAACGAAACAGGCACTGGATAAAGCCAGAGCACAAACTCGCGTCAACATTGCAGCATTTGAACGGTGGAGACAACTGAGGGAGCTGAAAAGCGATGCCGAGGTTGCGTTCTTTCTGCTGAACAGGTAATTATTTGTTTTGCTTCGGGGGGATTTGTTATTTCCATGATATATGTTACGTTAGGCAACGTAGCTACTTTTGTAGCTAGTATTAGCCCAATGCTAACATTAGCTTCTCTGTCGGTGTAAGCCAGTTGCGTTACAGGTCTGCTTATCTGACTTTTAGGACATGACATTTTGAACATATTGCACAGCCATAGTCGCAAGTGTCTGCATTATAATTGTGATAAAATGACGTTAATATATTGCTTATAAACGGGACAACTGTGGTGATGTGGCATATGTGTTTTGTTAGCTACGAGAAGAAATGTTTGTTACTGTGTGAAATGGAAACAAAGTTGTGTTGTCATTCATTGTGTGTCTTTGAGATGCAGTAATTATTGTCAGATGTGTAATTGTGATATTCTTCCTAAAGGTAAATCACTGCCAAAGGAGTAGATTACCACAGCAGACGACGCCTCATGCAAAGCCTGACCTGTCAGCCATCCCTGGACACTCCTTTTCTTATATATATATATATATTTATTATTTATTATATGTAAATACAGATTGTTTATGACAATCAAAAGCAGCGAAAGTACAGATACTTGTGTAAAAAAGTATTTCTCTTAGGTCTCTCTTGTTCGTTTTTTTTTAAAAATAAAACAAAAAGTGTTATACCACATTCATTGTCATTATTCATTTAGCATGTAAGGAGGTAAGAAAAGTAATAGCTTGTTTATGCTGAAATGGTAAAGGAAAGGCATTTATCGTTTCAAAATATTTATTCCAACATGACAAAAATACTCGGCTTTCCTGTGACCTGCAGCTGACTCCGACTGTGGATGCGCGTTCATGTTTGTGGGGGCGTAGCTTTGGACTGAGTACTGACGGGAGGGGGTTGAGCTTAGAAGAGGTGCCGCTTTCAAATCTTGCTAGCTCTCCCAACATTACCTACTATAGCTTTAATAGATACAACATTCAGTTTGGTTTCTGTTTTGTTTTCATGGACTTTTAGTTTGTAGATCTTTGTTTCCTGTGTTTCCCTTTTGTTTCCATGGTTTCTAGAATGCTCTTGTAGTCATCATGGCAACTCATTGTTTGATTGATTTGTTCCACCTGCTCCTTGTGGTGTGATTATTATGTGTTTGTTATGGGCCTCTTTAAGAGACAGAGGCTGGGAGGGGCTTGTTGTAAACTCAGAATCGAAGACCAGGAGACTTGGTTGTTTCTTCAGCAGGATTGTTTATTGAAAACACGAGCTGTCGGTAGCTGCAGTCACCAAGTCTGACTAATTCTCTGTTCTCTTACAGTTTATATAAATTTAGGGGCAGGAACCAAAACTTTGTGATGAGACAGGTTTCGGAACCTGTCCGGGACTGAGAGTGCTGCCCACCCTAATTCACTCAGCATATCTATTCAAATGCTGAGACCCGAGAACAGGACTGACAGGACTCTCTTGCTAAAACACAAACTCCAAGAGTTTCAGTAAATCAGGACTGACCAGAGTCTTTTGCTAAAAAACTTTGATAATAATAATTTATACCTAACATGCTAAATTCAATGTAAACCTAAATTAAACATTTTAATAAATTTGGAATCCCACATTTGCCCCTTTGAGAGTCTTAAAAACTCTCACAAAATACAAATTTAGACACTTAAAAGTTCATTCTTGTAACTTGTGTAAGTTACAGGCACATAGCAAGTTCAATCTTGTAACTTGTGTAAGTTACAGGCACAAAGCAAGTTCATTCTTGTAACGTGTGATAGTTACAGGCACATAGCATGATCTGTGTTGTTCATCTGTAATTGCATGCTGACACAGAAACAAAACATGCAATTAGGGTCTGTGAAGTTCTTACGGGTAATATTCTTTTATGGTTGGACCAGTCATTTTCTCGTGAGAGGCGTGAGTCATTTGTTGAATGAAACACTTTGAAATACTGTGGAAGCATACGTAGAACGCCAGTAGGAGAAATAACAGCAGCATTGCTATTTCTTTAATCCACAGCCAGGGTTTACCAATCAAGTTTCCGAACCATGAAGAATTGTCTTCAGTCATCTGGTGTAATTTTGTTGAAAGATCAAGAATGTCTTGTTGGATTTTGTTCAAGTTCTCTGTTGGATCCATTAACCCGGTGCAGCACTCAGGTACACCATATGATGGGATTAATGCTCCAAGAGTTCTTGACCACCACGTTTGAACACAAGTGAGTCCTGGAATGCAGCCATCTTTGTTGATAGAAGGAGCTGAATTTTGTAGCTGTGGAGAGCTTGGGGTGGAGTGTATATTTTCTCTGATAGCTGGTAGAACATAAACCAGGGTGCACCTGCCGTTGAATTGGCTGGGTAGGATGCTGTAGACAGAGATAGGGTGTGCCACCCATGGGATTCCGGCTCCTACTGAAGGTGCATGTGGCATGCAAACGTTCTTTCCAGCGAACAAGGCATTTCTTGACATATTCATCAGCTCTAAGAAGATGTTGTTTCTGGGGTCCACACTTTGTGCGATGTCCATGATGGTTAGTAGTAGTACGACAATCTTGATCATGATGAGGGATGACTGAAGTTCCCGTAGGTGAGTCTGCGTTGTGTATTTTTTTCTTCTGTGTTGGTTGTAGTCTCTGCAGTTGGTCTAGTTGTTTTCTGGAGGTTGGGTCTTCATATGCAGGTGTGTAGGTCAGTGCATATGGTTAAAAACAAACAAACAAAGAACAACTGCAACAGACCAGTATTCATTGTAAAGACTACAAACATTAGGGTTGTATCCTCTATTCAATCTGAGTCTGCTATTGTTGTTCCTTCTTTCCCTATGTCTTAATTCATGAGACACCTAAAAGGAACAGTGAGGTGAGGAGGGACTAGTGGTTGGGAAGGGCCTATAAGGGAAGGGCCTGTTGCTTTCGGTTCTTCCCTGGGCTCCTCACTGGTCCGTGTCCTATCCTATCCCTGTGGGGGGAGGAACAACTTTACAGTATGAAACATGAGTCCAGGTTTTCCTTCCCTGATTTTTCTGACATGTAACACACCTTTTGGCTGTTTCTGTGGCTACATTTCTGAATTTTGGATTCCACCATTGATTTGAGAACCTGTGATTCATCGTTGCTGGACCACTGTGACCTAAATTGTGTATTTGTTGAGCCAAATATGGCAGCAGTGATTCGGGAGCAACATACTTTCCCCCTTTGGTCCAGCAGCCAGATGAATCAACAGTGGCTCCTTTGTCTAACCATGTCCATGCTTCATATAGAGGAACATCTTTGTACAAATCAATGATAGATTCAGGAGGCAGAATTGTCTTCTGTGCTGTACTACCTGAACACACTTGTACAGTTACATAGAAACAAGCCTGTTTAGCTGCTACATCTGCAAGAGCATTACCTTTAGCTTCTGTAGTGTTAGTTGTGAGATGTGCTTTCACTCTGATCACCGCTAATTTCTTTGGAAGTTTCATGGCAAACATAAGATCTTTCACTAATTCAGCATGCTTAATGGGGGATCCAGCAGAAGTTAGAAACTGTCTGCTTTGCCAAATGACACCAAAATCATGAATAACCCCAAAAGCATACCTGGAATCTGTGTAGATATTTGCAACTGATCCTGAAGCTAGTGTGCATGCTCTAGTTAAAGCTACCAGTTCTGCAGCCTGAGCTGAAAAATGATCTGGAAGACGACCTGAAGCTACCACCTCAGTGGTGGACGTTACTGCATAACCTGCTCGTCTGTTCCCTTCAATTACTTGAGCTGAACCATCAACAAACAACTCAAATTCTGCATTTTCTATGGGAGTTTCTGCTATTTCACTTGTCGCTGCATATGTAAGCGTAACACAATCATGAGTCATTTCGCCTTCATCCTCTAACACAACTTCAGTCATTGCCCTCATCATACGTGACCGGTGCACGCTGTAAAACAATGTTCGGGGCTGTGAGAGTAGTTAACCAATTTCCCCAACGAGAGGAAGTGACAGAAGTGACTTTTGCTTGATTCATTAGTGCGGATACTGCATGAGGGCATTTTACATTTACCGTCTGACCTAACACCATTACTGATGAAGCCTGAAGCGCTAGATGAACGGCCTGTACTGCTCTGAGGCATGGTCCCATACCTTGAGCTACTATGTCAAGTTTACCAGAATAGTAATGAATGGGACGTAAACTGCCCCCATGATCTTGCATTAGACATGCAGTCATAAAGCCCAAGTGTTCATGGATATAAAGCACAAAGGGTCTATCAGATTGGGCAATTCCTAATGCTGGGGCTTGACATAGTGCTCTCTTCAAATCATTGAATGCTTTGAGGTGAAGTTCTTCCATACAAACAATATCTGAATCTTTACCATGGCCTTTCAACAAGTCATAGAGAGGCTGAGCAATCGAGGCATATTCTTCAATCCACGGTCTACAGTAACCTGCTGTTCCCAAAAATGACCGTAGTGTTTTAATGGTAGTAGGCGGAGGTATGGCTTTGACTGAAGCCGTTCGATCCTGTGTAATAGATCTATTTCCTGCACCAACTGTTTGACCCAGAAATGTGACTTGCTTTTTAGCAATTTGAGCTTTGTGAAAGCTGCATTTGTGTCCTTTTTTATGCAAATAGTCCAACAATGCTGCCAATTCAGTTTGATGTACCTCGTGATCTGTTGAGGCAATCAAAATATCATCGACATATTGGATCATAGTGGACTGTTTTACTGGACATTCTGGGTCACACAAATCACGTCTGACAGCCTGATGGTATATGGTCGGGGAGTTTTGAAATCCCTGAGCCAATCGGGTCCACTGATATTGTTCATGGTCAACTGTGAAAGCTAACCATGGCTGGCTGTCAGAGTGCAATGGTACAGAAAATAATCCATTAGACATATCAATTACTGAAAAAATCTTACAATCTAATGGTAAGCCATTACAAATTGTAGATGGATCTGCCACTAGCGGGGTGATTTTATCAATGTTTTTATTGGCTACTCTGTAGTCTATGGTGAGTCTCCATGTCCCATTGGATTTCTTGATGGGCCATATGGGTGAGTTACAGGGACTGTTGGTTTTAACTAGCACTCCTTGCGTCAGCAACTTTTCTACAATAGGTTTGATTCCCTGTATGGCTTCCTTACTGATCGGATACTGTTTGGTAACCGGGGGTGGAGTTCCTGTCAGTTTGACTGGTTCTACACCTGTCAATAAACCACAATCATCCTTGTCATTAGCCCAAATTGGATGATTCAGTAAGAAAGCATACTCTGGAGGGATTGCATTATTGGTAGAAACGTGTGCTGAGGAAATTGTAATGCTAGCAGATTCTGAGGACATGTCTAAAGTTAGATGTACTTGTCTCAGAAGATCCATGCCTAAAATTGCACCTGTATTCAATGGAGCACATATAAATTTTGTAGTCAGAGTTTTCGGGCCAAATTGTACCTCTATGGACGGGGTTTCATACAAAACAGAATCTTCACCTATTACGCCAGTTAAAGAAAGTTTGGTTTTCTTGTACGGGATGTCTAAACCTTTAGCCAATTTTGTAGGAATTATTGTAATCTCTGCGCCTGTATCAAGCAAAAAATCAATCTCTTTCTCTTTTATGCTACCTTTCACAAAAATTATTTTGTCATTATGATGGATTACAGGCGAAAGGTAGCTACTCACAGCCCCAACAATTAGTTTTTTTCCTGTTCTTTTTGTGCTCTTAGAAGAGCCTGAGCGAGCTATCCTAAAGTTTCAGTGGACACTTGCGGAACTACATCAGGGTTGTAAGCCGGCTGAGAAGGAGCAGAATTATGCATAGCATTTCTTTTTGTATCTTGCAACTTCTTCCTACACTCTCGCTCCCAATGTCCTAAGTTTCCACAGTAGTGGCATTTGCCTTCTTTTTTAGACCACCTGTTTTCTTGTTTTGCTGTGCTAAATGTAGCTGCTGCTACTCTCACTTGGGTTTTAACATCAGCATCTCTTTCCCATGTAGCTAACCTGTCTAGGTTACTTCTGAGAGTTCCGTTAGCCCACGTAACATGTAGGAATGGCAAGGCTGATCTGTACTCAGCTATAAGACCATCTGCCCAAATACGGATTAGAGCTCCTCTATCATCTAGTACACTTTCGGAATCCTCCACTATTCCACTGTAAGTTGCAGCTACCTGACAGAACCTCTCAGTATATTCACTAACAGTTTCTTCTTTTTTTTGTACACAACTGGTAATTTTCGACCAATCTATTTTTGGTCCTAAGAGATTCTTTAGGATTTTCAAAACACCTTCTCTCAAATCGCCTTTACTGGCATGTTGCAGTTCAGACGTAACAGCAGATTCAAAATTGTTGAATTCAGATTCAGTTAGAATTTGTGACATCAGCTATGTGACTTCTGGCAACGACATGTCGTAAAGACGCATTTTACTTATCAATGCCCTTCTAAATTCAGAAAATTCTGTGCGTGCTGAGGGTAAACTCTGGGATAGTCTCTCGATATCTTTGGGTCCTAGCGCTTTGGCAACAGCTTGTATTTGGACAACAGAAGAATTGGGAGGAACACTTTCAGTTCCCTCAATTCCCTGAGACCTTCTCCTTGCCCCACACACCTTCACTGAATCTACTGGCTTATCAGTTACTGATTGGATGGCTACATCTGTTTCAAAGAAAGCTTTTAAGTCAGGATAAATGTTATCCGGCTGACTAAATTCTCCCTCATCAGTTTTTTCTGCATCTTTGTTGCGGTGTAATTTCTTAGTCAAAGAAGATATTCTAGCACGGAGCTCATTGATCTGTTTCTCTAGCTCTGAGTTGCGCTTAGACTGTTCTGTAGCTTTTGCTAAAACAAATTCTCTGTGACAACAAATAATGCCCTTCACATTGTTTTTGCGGATGCTTGCTCCAAGCACCTTTTTACACTCATCTACTGACCAAGTTTTGTCTGGGTGAATTTCATATTTCTGAGTTAGTTCCTGTCTAACTTTTTCAGTGACTATTAGGTCCATTTGTTCTCTTAACATATTTTTGAATTCACTTTCTGACTACAATGGAATCGCAAAACCACCTTTTTCCATTGTGGGGATCAGTCTGGCATTTTTTTCTAAACATTTCTGTGAGTTTTCTTTGTTACCACACAATCAAAAAAAAAAACTAAAACTTCTCTAGGGTACACTTGTTAACACATCAGCTATTGTTAACTCTCCAAATGACCAACACTTCACACTTAACCTCCCTGCCTACAAAAAAAACAGAGGATAAACCAAAATATTAGCAATTTACGCTAAAATCTTCCCTGCCTACAAAAACAGAGGATCAACCAAAATAACTAGCACGTAAAGCTAATTCTTCTCTGCCTAAAGCAAAGGATACACAATATTAACCTGTAATGTTAATCTTCTCTGACTGGCAGAGGATATCTTTCATCTCTAAAAAAAACTTTTTTTAGACGATAACTTAGTTAACAAAACCCTGCAGCTGTCTGTTAACTCTTCTCTGAACGGCGCAGAGGATAAACACATATACTGGTCTGTAGCGGTTCTTTGAATGGAGTGAAACTCACCAACACTTGGTTGTAAAGGAAGATTCAGTCTGGAACTCAGTCAGGCTTTGAGATCTTTGAGCTTGAAGTTTCAAGATTCAGTCTGGAACTCAGTCAGCTTTGTTGAGATCTTTGAGCTTGAAGTTTCAAGATTCAGTCTGGAACTCAGTCAGGCATTGAGATCTTTTTGGAGCTTGAAGTTCTTTGAGTTTCCTTTTTCTCCATCCGGGTTCACGGCACCAAATTGTTGTAAACTCAGAATCGAAGACCAGGAGACTTGGTTGTTTCTTCAGCAGGATTGTTTATTGAAAACACGAGCTGTCGGTAGCTGCAGTCACCAAGTCTGACTAATTCTCTGTTCTCTTACAGTTTATATAAATTTAGGGGCAGGAACCAAAACTTTGTGATGAGACAGGTTTCGGAACCTGTCCGGGACTGAGAGTGCTGCCCACCCTAATTCACTCAGCATATCTATTCAAATGCTGAGACCCGAGAACAGGACTGACAGGACTCTCTTGCTAAAACACAAACTCCAAGAGTTTCAGTAAATCAGGACTGACCAGAGTCTTTTGCTAAAAAACTCTGATAATAATAATTTATACCTAACCTTAACATGCTAAATTCAATGTAAACCTAAATTAAACATTTTAATAAATTTGGAATCCCACAGGCTGGAGGAACCGGGGAAGTTGTGATGGGTGAGAGAGTTGTGCAATAAAAGATGGCAAGTGAGTTAACACGTATGGGCCTGATCTCTTTTGTTTAATAACGTGGCACTCCTTGTTTAGTTACTCTGTTTATTTATAGCCCTCAATTTGAGTTGTTCTTGGTCTGTTTTCGTTTATTTTTAATTGGTTTTTATTCTCCTGCATTCCAGTATTCTCCTGTGCCCCTTGTTGGATTACAATTTTATTATATGTTTAATTTAGTTTGCAACAGTAAAAGTTGAGTATATTGAAGTTAGCATTTTAAGGTTAGGTTAGGATAATGGTATTAACAGTTCCTGCCAGTCCTGTTTTCTCTATTGTGTTTTAAATGAGTCTTTAATGGCTCTAGCCAGTAGCCCCAAGACGCACCTTTTGTCTTTAATGGCTCTGGGATGGCCCGTGGAACCAGAGTTCCTGGCCAGTATCAGCATTTGAATAGGTATGCTGATTAAATTGATACAGGTAACACTCTGGGGTCTGGGGCGGGTTTCCTTAACCTGTATACTCATTTACATGCTTTGTTTGAATTTGTCTCCACCTTCAAAAGTCCCTCCTCCTAAAATGCCTATAAGACACCATGTAAATTTATGTACGTTAGACTTGGAAGAACACTACAGACGATCCAAATAAATCACTTCTGCTTATCCCAACGTCTCCTGGTTTGCTTTGAAGAAAGAAAAACTTTACAACAGATGGTGCCGTGACCCGGATGGAGAAGAAGGAAACTCAAAGAATTTTAAGCTCAAAGAACTGAATCTTGAAACTTCAAGCTCAACAAAAGATCTGACAAAGATTGCCAGACTGAATCTTTCCAGCTTCCTCCAGATTGAAAACTTCAAGCTCCAAAAAGATCTCAAAGCCTGACTGAGTTCCAGACTGAATCTTGAAACTTCAAGCTCAAAGATCTCAACAAAGCTGACTGAGTTCCAGACTGAATCTTGAAACTTCAAGCTCAAAGATCTCAACAAAGCTGACTGAGTTCCAGACGAATTTTTTCTGTACAACCAACGATTCGGTGAGTTTCACTCCATTCAAAGAACCAATGCAGACCAGTACAATTTTGTTTTTCCTCTGCGCCGTTCAGAGAAGTAGTTAACAAACAGCTGTAGAGTTTGGTTAAGTAAAGATGAGCCTCTAAAAAAGTTTTTCTTTTAGAGATGAAATTTACCCTCTGTTGTTGGCAGGGAAGATTAGCAGTTACATGTTAATATTGTTTGTATGCTCTTGCTAGAAGAAGACCTTTGTAAGCTAGAGAAGATTTAGCCTCATGTGCTAATAAGATTGTACCCTCTGTTTGCAAGACAGTAGAGATAAGTTTTTTAGTGTTTGTTTGTGGTAACAGAAATTCACAAAATGTTTAGGAAAAGTACTAGACAGATTACACCTTTTTGGACAGATAGTGAATTCAAGTCTTTGTTATCAGAGCACATGGACTCCATCGTGACTGAGCCAGTCAGATTGAATTTAACAAAGAAATTTGGCATTGATGCAGACAAAGTGTGGTCAATTGAAGATTGTAAGAAGGTACTAGGAGAAAGTATTCGCAAGAACAATTTGAAAGGTATTATCTGTTGTCACAGAGAATTGGGTTTAACACTAGCTACAGAACAGTCTAAGCGCAACTCAGAGCTAGAGAAACAGATCAAAGAGCTCCGTACTAGATTATCTTCTGTGACTAAGAAAGTAAACCGCAACAAAGATGCAGAAAAAACTGATGTGGAAGAAGTTAGTCAGCCTGATAACAATTATCCTGACTTGAAAGCTTTCTTTGAAACAGATGTAGCCATCCAATCAGTAACTGATTAGCCTGTAGATTCAGTGCAGGTTTGTGGGGCTAGGAGAAGATCTCAGGGAACTGAAAGTGTTACTCACAACTCTTCTGTTGTCCAAATACAAACTGTTGTCAAAACATCTTTAGGTCCTAAGGATATAGATAGACTCTCCCAGAGTTTACCCTCAGCACGCACAAATTTTTCTGAATTTAGAAGAGCATTGTTCAGTAAAATGCATCTTTACGACATGTTGTTGCCGGAAGTCACACAGCTGATGTCACAAATTCTAACTGAATCTGAATTCAACAATTTTGAGTCTGCTGTTACTTCCGAACTGCAACATGTCAGTAAAGGCGATTTGAGAGAAGGTGTTTTGAAAATCCTAAAGAATATCTTAGGACCCAAAATCGATTGGTCGAGAGTTACTAGCTGTGTACAAGAGAAAGAAGAAACTGTGAGTGAATACACAGAGAGGTTCTGTCAGGTAGCTGCAGTGTACAGTGGAATAGTGGATGATTCCGAAAGTGTGTTAGCTGACAAAGGAGCTCTAATCCGAATTTGGGCAGATGGTCTTGTAGCTGAGTACAGAACAGCCTTGCCATTCCTAGATATTACGTGGGCTAAAAGAACTCTCAGAAGTAACCTAGAAAGTTTAGCTATTTGGGAAAGAGATTCTGATGTCAAAGAGAGAGTAAGAATTGCAGCAGTTTCTGTTAAGGTCAACTCAGAGAAGCCAAAGAAACGCAAAAGTCCTAGAGAAGCCAGTTGTTCTTACTGTGGCAAGCACGGACATTTTGGAAAATAATGTAGAAAAAACAAAAATAACTTAAGACCAGTGTTGGGTAAGTTACTCAAAAAAAGTAATCCACTACAAATTACTAATTACTGCTCTAAAATTGTAATTTGATTACATTACTGATTACTGCATGTAAAAAGTAATCAGATTACTAATTACTTTACTTTCAAGTTACTTTGAAAACCTATTAAACCTACAAGAAAACACTACAAAGTGAAACTCAGTTCTTTCAGTAATTTAATATTGACTGAAAAATATTACAGAAATATGAAAACAGCAACTTGACTTAAAGATCCAATGCATTTCTATAACTTAACATTCTTAACATAAATTTGCCTAACAATGAAAACTGTAGTCTTTTTAAATGTCTACAGTATGTCTTAACTACAACATTCCTTGCTGTGTGCAACATGCACTGCACTGTATGTGTGTGCTAGCTTGTACTAACTGTGTTTGTGTGCATTAAAGACAGGAAAAAATACTTCAAATTGATAACACTTGAAAACAGTATTTATAAAATAATAAAAAAATATTGCATATTTGAATGCTGAAATGTAGTTGTTTTTCAACTACAAAGTGAAAGTTTAGTCTACACTACAGGGTACTAATATGCAATTATGCATGCAGCAAGTTTCTTTCTTGAAACTGTTACTTGTGACATATTTGCAAATCTCAGAGCATAACTTTTCTGTAATGGTTTTTGCTAAGTCTTACTTTTGTCATTAGGTTTAAATTAGATTTGTTGACGCATGTCCATTAAGTAAAAAAATGGGTTTGCTATAGGCTACACATTAGCCAAAAAAGACTTAAAAATGTAGGGAACAAGTAAAAACAGTCATCAAAAAGCACATTATGAGCAATATGAAAACAGCAACTTGACTTAAAGAGATCCAATTCATTTCTATAACTTAACATTCTTAACATAAACTTGCCTAACAATGAAAACTGTAGACTTTTTAAATGTGTCTACAGTATGTCTTAACTATAACATTCCTTGCTGTGTGCAACATGCACTGTATGTGTGTGCTAGCTTGTACTAACTGTGTTTGTGTGCATTAAAGACAGGAAAAAATACTTTAAATTGATAACACTTGAAAACAGTATTTGTAAAAAAAAAAAAAAAAAAAAAAAAAAAAACATTGCATACTTGAATGCTGAAATGTAGTTGTTTTTCAACTACAAAGTGAAAATTTCTTCTACACTACAGGGTACTAATTCATTTATTTTACTTGTCAGTAAAATAGCGGTTGTATCTCATCAAAAGAAGTTTCTCAAATCGCTTGCTAGAAAGTCTGTTTCTCTTTGGGGTCAGCACAAGACTCCCTAAACTGAAAAGTCTTTCAACAGGAGCACTCGATGGTGTTGCAGTGTTGTACTTGAGTGAGATGACTTTAATGTTTGGGAATTTGTTGAGAATGTCCAGCTCTAATCCTGAAGACTTCAAATACTCCATGACTTGTGTCTCTGAAGAATAACACGCATCCTCATCTTCAAACACAAAAAAATCATTGTCATTGGAGTTAGAAGGTTTCTGCTCCACAGGATTTGCAATGTGGCCATCAGAGTGCTGAGCTTGACATTCCGCAGTCAGCAGTGACTTCACATGGTTTCTTCTCTCCTCATCTTTAATCCACCGTATCTTGAACCGGGGTAAAGTGGCAGCCGCCAAAAGAGCATTTTTACTGTCCAAGACAGAACTGAATCGCACTTGTATGGCCTGTAAGAAAAAGTATATGTATTTACAAATACAATTACATTTCATTTAATTCCTTCTTTATAGCCTACTGTTTCAACATCTGAATTAAATTTATACAAGTCAAGTCAAATATTTAATGACTAAACACATTAGGTTACACCAGGGTGCGATTTGCCCCCTCCCAATAATTGGTCACACAATGATGCAGCCAGAAATATGTTATTCTTTGCTTTTTATAATAAGCTGCGCATGGTTAACATTTATCATGCAAGTAATCTTTATAAAAAAAAAAATACCCCAAACTTTATGGATAAAAACATACCAAATATACACTGTCATATATTATTTATAAGCATCATGTTTAATCTATGCTGTTTTGGGCGGAGACAGAACGCGGAGGTTTAACGTGTCATCGAAAGAAAGATTATGATCACGCAATATCATCTGACAGCGAGCCATACATTTCAGAATTTAGAGAGGGGCATTTTTCTACAAAAATCACACCCTGTGCGACACTAACAAAAGTATCTTTAAGGTTTAGAATTAGTAAAAAACTATAACTTAAATGTACAGTATCCACTTTTTAGAGTATAGACTTACCTTTACAATCGCATCTGGCAGACCAGATGTCATCGCAGAAAGCCCACTCTGAAGTGCCAAGGTTTTGGACATGAGAACTTCTAGTGTTGGTAAGATGGTGCCATAATAGCAGTGATCTTCACCTTGTAAGATATCCAAGGCAGTGGCGAGGGGCTTCAGTATTGCGCAATATTCCTTAAGGAAATGATACTCCTTTTCTGTGATGCATTTAATCCCCATTTGGTTGCAAAGGGTGTTTAAATCTGTAAGTGCGATCTGAGATATTCGTGATAGTGCATCATGGAATGAATTCCATCTCGTTGCGGTGGGGACAACAAGTTTTCTTTTTATAACATCTTCAACCAGCTCCGAGGCCACTGTTGAGCGGCTGGCTTTAGTCCACAAACCTGAGCATTTGCCGATGACACTTCTGTATATAGTTTTGGATTCACTTTTGGTTGTTAGCCATTTTTCTACATCATTACGCGACACCAAATTAAGCGTGTGGGAAGCACAGCTCAGGTGAGGGGGAAGAGTAAACTGTCCATCTGACTCAGAGGAGAGGGCCTGGCCGACATCTGTGAATGTCACTTCATCATCATCCAATTCGTCTTCAGAATCAGATTCTGTATCCTCAGCAGGCTTATACATTCTGAAAGCTTTAAGGAAATTTGACCCATTGTCCGTTACAGTCGCTGTGATTTTAAATGACAGTCCAAATGCTGAATGCACTTGCTCTATTTCACTTGCAATCACATCGTATGTGTGCCTTCCTTTTATTCTTTTACAGGCTAAGGCAGCTTTTTCACGGCTGAAATTCACAGGATTGATCTAATGGGCTGTCATTCCAAGGAAGCTTTTATTATTACAAGTCCATATGTCTGCGGTTGTGGAGACATATTCCAAACGCTCAAATGTTTTTTTAAGTTCATACTCCATATCCGCATAGCATTTATCTAGATACCTTGCAAATGTCTTTCGGTCCTGCAAGGGTACAGACCTGTCCGTCACGGGTATCATCGTAAGCAAGTCTCTAAATGACTGCGATTCCACAGTCGACAAGGGCAGCATTTCCTCCACCACATACGCTGCTACAGCTCTCTTCACCTGTCCAGAAGTTACCTTCCCTCCCGATCTTGTACAAAAATCCAGTCTAGCTTGTTTAGAAGAGGTTGCACCGCTCTCGTCTCGGGCGTGGGTAACGTTAACGTTATCCTCCTTGGCGACGAGTTTTGTCGTAGAATGCACTCTGTTCAAGTGCTTCAACAAATTGCTTGTCGAGTTAATAGCGGTAGAAAGTTTTTTAGAAATTGCGCACAGTTTGCATTTAACGGTTATATTTTTGTTTTTACGATCACAAAACTCAAAATAATGTTTATATTTCCACTGGAAGAAACGTCTCCGTCCATTTTAACAGCACGAGTTCTCCGGTAATTCATTAAAGCGCATGCTCAATAACTGACGCAGCCGCCCCAAAACGTGATTAGAAATGCATTCTAATTTATTTTCTTTAATATGTTTTTCTTACCAATACATTTGTAACGCAAGTAACTTAATTTTATTGACATCAGTAACTGTAATCAAATTACATTTATTTTAAATGTAATGAGTTACATTACTGCGTTGTCACGAAAAGTAATTAGAATACAGTAACGCGTTACAAAGTAACGCGTTATACCCAACTCTGCTTAAGACAAGTTAACAATGTTATGCAGCTCTTACTACATTTGTTTGCTACTTTAAAGCAACCCCTCCCCTCGTCATTGGACTCGTGGCTAAGCTTTTTGAGGTGTTAACCATTTGGGCTGTGATTGCTTAATCTCCCCAGTAACTCACAACAAAGATGAAAGACTTAGTGACTGTCACAGCCTTTGTTTGGGGGACATTCAGTATACTCACAGACTTAAATGTTATACTGCAGAACACTACAATCAGACACCATCCTCTGTTAATGATGTTTATTAGGACTGATGTTTCACTGGAGAATGGAAATGTGCCAATTTTCTCACACACTGTACAGTGTGTACACAACACAGGGACAGAATAGGACACGGACAAGTGAGGTGCCCTGGGAAGAACTGACGCAACAGGCGTTCGGGGGTGAACCCAGGGTGAAGACACTACCTCATAGGCCTTTCCCGATTTAGTCCATCCTTACCTCACTGGTCCATAGGTGTCAAATAAATTAAGAAATAGGGAAAGAATGAAACGACAACAGTAGACTCTGAAAACGATAGAACCATAGTGTTTAAACTGCTACAACCGTAGTGTTTTGAAGAAATACTGCTCTCTGTTTTTTCTGTTTTCTGTCTTACAGTGTGCAGATAAAACTTGATGGCTTTTCCGAGATCCATATGCAACGACCGTCTCATCTGCGTATGAAGCCCCAACCTCAAGAAGACAACCAGACCCACTGCTGAACGAACTATCACAAAAGAAAATGAAAAATACACAACGCAGAAAATTCACGGACCCTAATTGCATGTTATGTTTCTGTGTCAGCATGCAATTACAGATGAACAACACAGATCATGCTTGTGCCTGTAACTTTTAAGTGTACTTTGATAAAAGTTAGACTTAAAACCACTATACGATCAAATGACTTATGGAAGGATGAAGTCCATGCATGAATACTGCTGGTCTGCCGTTTCTTTGTTTTATTATGTTACAGGTATGTGTGTATGCCATGATGTCATCACAAGCGGCATCCTGGTATAAAGCATCACCTCAGATTTCCATGAACAAGCCTCATGAGGGACGAGTCATCCAAGCGACTCTGCGTGAGAAATGGACTCTACGGGAAACAGACTTCACAGCTATTCAGGCGCCATGGACTTTCCAGACTTCCACTCTTATGCTACATGGTTTTCTGTGTAATCATGTAGTTTATATGACATTTTACACCCTGCGTCGCAGGTGTCAACAGTTATGGTTTTGAGAAGAACTATGACACTCCTGTAAATCAAGGACACAACACAGAATAAGTTATACGTGCCTGTAACTTACACAAGTTACAAGAATGAACATATGCTATGTGCCTGTAACTTACACAAGTTACAAGAATTAACTTTTAAGTGTATAAATTTGTATATTATGTGAGAGTTATTAGAACTCTCAAAGGGGGAAATGTTGGATTACAATTTTATTAGATGTTTAATTTAGTTTGCAACAGTAAAAGTTGAGTATATTGAAGTTAGCATTTTAAGGTTAGGTTAGGATAATGGTATTAACAGTTCCTGCCAGTCCTGTTTTCTCTATTGTGTTTTAAATGAGTCTTTAATGGCTCTAGCCAGTAGCCCCAAGACGCACCTTTTGTCTTTAATGGCTCTGGGATGGCCCGTGGAACCAGAGTTCCTGGCCAGTATCAGCATTTGAATAGGTATGCTGATTAAATTGATACAGGTAACACTCTGGGGTCTGGGGCGGGTTTCCTTAACCTGTATACTCATTTACATGCTTTGTTTGAATTTGTCTCCACCTTCAAAAGTCCCTCCTCCTAAAATGCCTATAAGACACCATGTAAATTTATGTACGTTAGACTTGGAAGAACACTACAGACGACACACAGCGAAGATCCAAATAAATCACTTCTGCTTATCCCAACGTCTCCTGGTTTGCTTTGAAGAAAGAAAAACTTTACAACACCCTGCATGTTTTTTTTTGTTTTGTTTTTTAATTTCCATGGTTCTCATTCACATTAATAAATTCTTATAATCAATCAATTTTATTATTTTTAAATCTCATTAATAAATTCATAAATTCTCATTAATTTCCATGGTTTTTGGTTTATTGTTAAATAAAGTGACTGCTGCATCAATACTCTTCCTTTCTGCAACCTTCATATTTGCAAGTGTGACAATAGACATTAAACAGATAAAATAACATCAGACGCAAATACACTTTATTTGACCCAAAATTTTTATTTCTACAACAATCTTAATTGCTGAATTTTCTAAAAAGTATGAATTTTGATGTTGCCTTTAAAAGTAAAGTGAAAGTGACATATGGTTTCATGTAGATGTTCCATAGGATATCTCCCCTGCACCCTTTGGGATACTCCACTTTAAAATGATGACAAAATTTTCATTTTAAAGTGGAGTATCCCTTTAAAGTAGTGATGCTCCCTTTCGAATGGAATTTGCCCTACATTTATTTGATTCTAAACATAATTTATGTAAGACCTTTGCTATCATTAAACATAAATCCAAATTGTCAATTCTCTTTGGGGCCGTTTACATGACATTGTTTTCATCTAAAAACGTACATTTTAAATGTTTTGCTCATTCATTTGCATAAAAAAAAATAATCAAAGTGCAAGTTTTTGAAAACGAGACCGTTATCTACGGAAATTTGTGAAAACGGTGATGTCATGCGAATGCATATTACTTGTTCAGTCTGTAGTGTTTATAAAGTGACATCGCCAATACTGGCCTGGCAGCATAGAAAAGTGTTTTTAATAAAAAAAATTTGCGGTCCCGCGGATACGTGTGAACAGGGATCGTTTTGACAATTGAGTCGTCTGTAGGAAAAACGTTTCCGTTTTTAGTAAATCTGTCACAGGTGGTTGCAGGAAAGCAGACGAAGATAATGAGTATAATTCCAACACGAAGTTTAATGATGATAATACAAAGATTAAACAGACAAGCAAGAGGTGATGTTGCAGCATTATTTATCAAAGGGGAAAGTAAATTAAAAGGAAGAGAGGGCCAAAACCAAACAAACATCATTTAAATTTATAGTAGCCTATATCATGTAGGCCTACATTTATTCCAGTTGAAAAAAAAAATTAAACAAAAGAATAAAATGAAGAGAAATGCAAGATTGCATTTATTAAACTAACACATACATTTGCTACTTCTAAAAAAAAAAAAAAAAAAAAAACCCGAACTGTAGCCTACTTTTTCCCCCTCAAATGCAAGTAAAAAAACAAAACAAAAAAAAACAGCAACTACATGTAAATTTCTATCCTGGCAAGTTCTGTCACGTTTACACAGCACATTCCATTAGCACATTTATGGCATCTTCTGCTATGTCATCCAGAGCTCTCTTCAGCATTGTTGAGACTGTCATATAGGACATCCCTCCTCCCACCACAGAGCCAAGAATGGGTATGAGGCTCACAACATACTCAACTGCTTTTTCAGCTCCAACGATGAATACAGCACCCAGTAAAGATAATATTGAAGCTAGGTTTATCCCACCACGCAGAGGTGACTTCATCAGACTCTTTAGTTCCTCAATGGTCTTCCCAGATGTCTCACAGACCTTCTGTAGGGATGGATCATCTAGACCAAATGTATTGTAGTACGTTTCAATCTCTCTTTTGACAATGGCTAAATCCACAGCAACTGAAAGACCAGGAACAGGAAATGTAGCCAAAAAAGCAGACACCAAGGCTACTTTTCCAATGTTTTCCTCCAGAGCTTTCTTCTTTTTCTCATTAATCTCCAGTGTAATATTCGGTAAAGCCAACAGCAGCACACGTCTCTTATGCTGTGGAAGCTCATTCTCCATCTTCTCCTGCAGCTGATTTAAATCAAACTTGCCGAGCTCCCAACCAGAGATCAGGAACACAACAGGATCCTCTATACCAATCTTTCTCAGACCTATAGACAGAAACAAGGAAGGGCATCATAAAATACAAAAAAGTACAAATAGAGATTTATTAAATATTTTATAATAATAATTATTACAGTTTTTTTCGATTGCTAAACGACAGTGGGCACAACTGGAGTCACATGTGCAAAACTCTAACTACAGTCTGCACAGCAGCAGTTCATGTGGACCAAACTCTAGTTCGTTTTTCATTGGCTTGAACACAGTTTTCAAAACTCTACACACTTATCCCATGACTTTAACCACAACCTGCACAACACTGTGGATTTACAACACTTTGTTCAAATGCTAACACACTGCTGTCAAAACTGTGAACCACACATTCAAAACAGAATAGATTTCAGCCTTGTGCCTTTCAAACACTGCTGATTGTGGCCTGATGCTAGAGAGAGGCAGGATTAGCCCCTCAATTATTTGTTTAAATTACAGTGTGTACTTTTAGTTTCTACCTTTTTTTTCTCATTACTGTAATTCCGTAAATTACTACAGACTATTGAAGCAAACTGTTACAGTTTTTTTCGATTGCTAAACGCCAGTGGGCACAACTGGAGTCACATGTGCAAAACTCTAACTACAGTCTGCACAGCAGCAGTTCATGTGGACCAAACTCTAGTTCGTTTTTCATTGCTTGAACAGTTTTCAAAACTCTACACACTTATCCCATGACTTTAACCACAACCTGCACAACACTGTGGATTTACAGCACTTTGTTCAAATGCTAACACACTGCTGTCAAAACTGTGAACCACACAATCAAAACAGAATAGATTTCAGCCTTGTGCCTTTCAAACACTGCTGATTGTGGCCTGATGCTAGAGAGAGGCAGGATTAGCCCCTCAATTATTTGTTCGAATTACAGTATGTACTTTTAGTTTCTACCTTTTTTTTTCTCATTAGTGTAATTCCGTAAATTACTACAGACTATTGAAGCAAACTGCTAATTTTCATTTTCCTTAAAGAATTGTTATGTTCTAAAAATGTAAATAAATCATGTGAAAGAATGTCACTCTATTCTTTGAAGAAAATATTACTTTGTATGAAGTCACTGAAATTGTTCAAACTGTAAAGATGAAAAGTTTGTATTTTCTGTATTGGTGTTTGATGCTAGTGTTTTTACTCTCAGTGTGTTCTGAGTGACAGTGTGTGTTATCTCAGTGAGGGTTGTGCATAGTGTTTGGCTGCACTGAGCCTGTTTTGAGCCATGTGTTAAGAGTTGTGTTGCTTGGAATGAGTTTTGCAGGTGATGTGAACTGTTTAGCTCAGCTGACTGTTTAGCAATTGAAAAAAAATGTAATTTTCATTTACCTTACTGTAAAGAATTATGTTCTAAAAATTTAAATACAGTTTTTCTTGATTGTTTACACACATTTTCTGAAAGCATGCCTCATATTTTCCGCAACTTTATTCGGATCGGGAGGGAGAGGACGCTGGCGTTGTTTGTTCGCCGCTTCTCCGCCCGCGATCTTTAATTGCGTCTATAGTTTGATTATATATTTTTAAACTTGTGCTATTTTTACGAGCCTTGTGCCTTTTATGAGCTATTTTTACTGACATAAGGTGCACACCTTTTATATTAGTGGGGAAGCTATATAGGTAACTTGGCACCTACCTACTACAGATGACTTCCAGTTCCTGTATGGCGTTAAGTTATTCCAGCTCGCAAATCCGACGATTTAATTTTGCAACTACACCGGGATTTAACATCCCCATCATTAAAGAACTTGGACTTCTTCGCCGCCCTCGGTACATTCATAGAGGCTCCGGTAGAAAATTCATCTTTCATAACCAGCCAAGCTGCTCTGCTACAAACATCTCATCTCTCTGGTCATCTGTCGCATGTCTGACGCGTCATCAGAGTACCGTCACTCCAGCTACCATCAACACTGGAAATATCGCGAGACCTCTGCACTCCAGTATGGGATTCCAGCACTTTGGGCTGGATACATTTCGTGGAGTGGATTCCAGTCTGCGTGGAGTGGATTTTAATGTTTTGCGACCTGTACAGAGATTTACCCCACAGACATTGGTCAAATTCGAACTTTTTAACACTCAATCCATCAATAATAAATCCATATTGATTGAAGAACACATCAGGGAAAAAGGACTTGACTTCATGTGTCTGACGGAAACCTGGCATCAGCCAGAGGTTTACTCTGCCCTAAATGAAGCCTGTCCCCCCGGCTACAGTTACTTGGAGGCAGCTCGCAGTACTGGTCGAGGTGGTGGCCTAGCTGTCATTCACCGACAGGACCTGGAGCTGTCCCCTATTGCGCTGCCTGCAACATCTTCCTGCGAGTGTCTTGCATTTAAATGTAAGCCCCCCTTTCCAATGACTGTTCTACTTATCTACCGGCCCCCCAAATCAAATTCTGCATTCATCACGGAAATGTCTGATCTCCTAACAACACTCTGTACTACCTCTGCTAATACGATAATCCTGGGAGATATAAATATTCATGTCGATACCCCCTCATGTTATCCCGCTGCTGATTTTCTTCAGCTGCTAGACTCCCTTAACTTACAACAACATGTTGATGTCCCCACACATTCCAGGGGACACACACTCGATTTGGTTATATCTAACTACGCTCCTATCAGCAACCTACATGTTTATGATCTTGGTGTTTCAGATCACAGGGTCGTGTCAATGGAGTTGCCCTTTCCTTCCTCCCATACCAAACCAAAGCGACAGATCCACTACAGAAAGTTGAAAAACATCAATGCGGGTGCCCTGGCCCAGGATCTTCAACATCTCTCTACCGGCTTTACTGACTCCCTTTCTGTTGATGACTCAGTGGATTTTTACAATCAGTCCCTGAGCAGTCTTTTGGACCTTCACGCACCCTTAATATCCAGGTCAGTCTCATTCACGCGCTCAGCACCCTGGTACACCTGCGAGCTGCGAAAGATGAAGACGGCTGGGCGTGTCCTTGAGCGGCGGATGAAGGCCTCCGGACTGACTGTTCACAAACAGGCATACAGGGAACAAATGAAGGCATATGCAAATGCTCTGAGGGATGCACGTTCCAGGTTTTATTCCATTATCATCAATAACAGTCCCGGTAACTCCAAACAACTTTTTTCAACAATAAACCACCTTCTTAAACCCCCCTTATTGTCCCATTCTGAGACCACCGAGGAAAGGTGTAACATGCACATCAATTTTTTCAAACAAAAAGTTATTAACATCCGCTCTCACCTCTACGCCACCGCTGTCCTCCTTACTCTCCCAACGGTCGACCCACCGCTTGAGATTGTTCAGCCCCTCTGCTCTTTCTCTGATGCCACACAGGAAGTAGTGGAGGACGTCATCAAAAAAATGAAGTCGTCTACCTGTGCCTTGGACCCTTTCCCTTCAGCACTGCTGAAGGCAAACATTACTGCTATCTCTCCATTCATCACTAAGATCATAAACCACTCCCTCATGGTTGGCCATATCCCATCAACGTTAAAAACTGCTGTCATCAGACCCCTACTGAAAAAACCCACTCTGGATCCTGAAGTTCTCACTAACTACAGGCCCATTTCCAATCTTCCATTCCTATCAAAGGTTCTGGAAAAAATAGTAGCAGCACAACTTCATGTTCACCTCAAACACAATAATTTGTTTGAAAAATTTCAGTCTGGTTTCCGCCCTGGCCATAGCACAGAAACAGCCTTGGTCAGGATCACCAACGACCTCTTGATGGCAGCAGATACTGGTTCCCCATCTCTACTTATCCTTTTAGACCTAACAGCTGCTTTTGATACAGTAGATCATAATATCCTCCTTCACCGGCTGCACTACACCACTGGACTCTCAGAAAATGCTCTCAACTGGTTTATTTCATACTTGACTGGCAGAACGGAGCACGTCGCCCTGGGCAAAGCAAAATCACACACTCACAACGTCACCTGTGGTGTACCTCAGGGCTCTGTGCTGGGCCCTACACTCTTCTCCATTTATATGCTCCCGCTTGGAAAAGTCATTAGCAGACATGGTATATCTTTCCATTGTTATGCTGATGACACACAGCTTTATCTCAGGACAACCCCCACTTCTTCTGCTCCCTTGCCAGCATCCACATTGACCACATGCCTGGAGGAGATAGAGGCGTGGATGAAGCTCAATTTCCTTCAGTTAAACAGTTCCAAAACGGAAGCCATCTTAATTGGCACACCACATCAACTCTGTTTGTCCACCATCAACAGTATTACTTTCTCTGGCCAAAACATCGCCCTTTCATCATCTGTCACCAATTTGGGTGTTAAAATGGACTCTCAACTCACTTTTGACACCCACATCAAACACCTCTGTAAGACATCATTCTACCACCTAAAGAACATAGCCAAGCTCCGTCCAATACTCAACCTGGCAGATGCAGAGAAGCTCGTCCACGCCTTTGTTTCCTCCAGGCTGGACTACTGTAATGCACTCCTTATTGGGATCTCTAGTAAAAGCATTCAGCGACTCCAATACATCCAGAATAGCGCTGCCAGGATCCTGATGAGGGTGCGCAAGCATGATCACATCACCCCCATCCTAAAATCTCTTCACTGGCTCCCTGTCCCTTTCAGAATTGAATATAAGGTTTCCCTCCTCACCCATCAGTGCATTCACGGACATGCTCCCCTTTACCTACAGGAACTCCTCACTCATCAGACCTCCTCACGCACTCTCCGCTCTGCAAACACAAACACCCTCTACACCCCCAGAACCAAGCTCTGCAGCATGGGTGATAGGGCCTTCTCATCGGCTGCCCCGAGGTTGTGGAATGCCCTCCCTGATCAGCTGAGGGCCCCACAGACTACAGATGTTTTTAAACGAAACCTAAAAACGCATCTTTTTAAAAAAGCTTTTCCCTAAATGTATTTTCTTTAGGTTTAACTATTTTTTAAATCTTGATTTTTTTATTAGATTACTATATGCTCTGTAGCACTTTGAGATTGCCATAATGTAAAGTGCATTATAAATAAAATTTATTATTATTATTATTATTATATTCTCAGAACTCTACACACAAATAAAAAAACACACACAATGGGCAAAACCCCTCAATTCTCCTGCAAAATGAAACTTTACATTCAAAACAATGTTATTTCTTCTCAAAATGGTATTTTGTTTTCAAATGACACAATCCATCATATGAATAGACATTTATAAGAACCAGTTGAACACTGATGTGCTCAATGTAAAACACTATGATGAATGGAAAACACTTCTTCTCCATTCATAATGATTTAGGCCTTTTTTTGTTCAGTGTTACACTTACTACAGACAGTACATACATAAGTGTGTTGTAAAATATCTGAGAATATTGTTTTATACTCAGAACACACAAATACACGGTAACGAATATATTTTATTTTCCCCAAAAAAACAATGTACACAGTGTACATCCCAGCCAACACAAAGTAGGACATACAGTGGTCTACATACAAAACAACAGAAGAATTGACTGTATACAGTTACAGTAAAAAAAAGAGAAAAAATCCAATGTTGGCATCCATTGCTCCATTGAAGAGCTCACCTGTTGCCCTTTTATGCTAAAGCTCTGATTGCTAATTGTAAAACTGTGTGACGGGTGTTTGCCCATGTGATGAGTCAGTGTGCATATTTGAATGGCAGTGTGTTCCTTATGAAAACAAGAGATTTTCTGCATGAAAATTGTGCCAAAAGCAGAGAATTGTGTGTAGTGTTTTGAAAAAGGTGTGTTTTAGAACTGCAATTTGAGTGTAAAGCAGGAATTGTGCTTGTAGTTCAGCAGAATTGGTTCAGGGGGTTGGTGAATGAGTTACATGTTGTGGTCATTGTGTCTCGGGTACCAGTATTTGTGTGTAAACAATTGAGAAAAACTGTAAATCATGTGAAAGAATGTCACTCTTTTCTTTGAAGAAAATATTACTTTGTATGAAGTCACTGAAATTGTTCAAACTGTAAAGATGAAAAGTTTGTATTTTCTGTATTGGTGTTTGATGTTAGTGTTTTTACTCTCACCCAGCCAGCAATGACACGTGGGGCCCAGATGGGTTAACTACGGGTTCCATGGGTACTGTGTGGGCATGGGCTTTGGCTGGGTGAAATCAGCGGGTCCCATGTAGGTTTTGTAGTACGAGTCCCACATAGGAAGCCCATATGAGCTGATTACATGGGCCCCATAAGGGACAGGCATGGGCCAAGTGGGCATGGGTTTGATCTGGGAACACATATATGGGTCTTGCATAACATATTTATGGGCCAAGTGGGCATGGGTTTGATCTGGGAACACATATATGGGTCTTGCATGACATATTTATGGGCCAAGTGGGAATGGGTTTGATCTGGGAACACATATATGGGTCTTGCATGACATATTTATGGGCCATGTGGGCATGGGTTTGAACTGGGAATGCACATATGGGTCCTGCATAGAATTTTTATGGGCCAAGTGGGCATGGGTCTGAACTGAGAACGCATATATGGGTCCTGCATGGTTTATTTATGGGCCGAGTGGGCATGGGTTTGATCTGGGAACACATATATGGGTCCTGCATATAATTTTTATGGGCCAAGTGGCCATGGGTTTGAACTGGGAACACATATATGGGTCCTGCATGGTTTATTTATGGGCCAAGGGGGCATGTGTTTGATCTGGGAACACATATATGGGTCTTGCATGACATATTTATGGGCCGAGTGGGCATGGGTTTGATCTGGGAACACATATATGGGTCCTGCATAGAATTTTTATGGGCCAAGTGTCCATGGGTTTGAACTGGGAACACATATATGGGTCCTGCATAGCATATTTATGGGCCAAGTGGGCATGGGTTTGATCTGGGAACACATATATGGGTCTTGAATGGCATATTTATGGTCCAAGTGGGCATGGGTTTGAACTGGGAACACATATATGGGTCTTGAATGGCATATTTATGGTCCAAGTGGGCATGGGTTTGAACTGGGAATGCATATATGGGTCCTGCATAGAATTTTTATGAGCCAAGTGGGCATGGGTTTGAACTGGGAACACATATATGGGTCTTGAATGGCACATTTATGGGCCAAGTGGGCATGGGTTTGAACTGGGAATGCATATATGGGTCCTGCATGGTTTATTTATGGGCCAAGTGGGCATGTGTTTGATCTGGGAACACATATATGGGTCTTGCATGACATATTTATGGTCCAAGTGGGCATGGGTTTGAACTGGGAATGCATATATGGGTCCTGCATAGAATTTTTATGAGCCAAGTGGGCATGGGTTTGAACTGGGAACACATATATGGGTCTTGAATGTCACATTTATGGGCCGAGTGGGCATGGGTTTGAACTGGGAATGCATATATGGGTCCTGCATGGTTTATTTATGGGCCAAGTGGGCATGTGTTTGATCTGGGAACACATATATGGGTCTTACATGACATATTTATGGGCCGAGTGGGCATGGGTTTGATCTGGGAACACATATATGGGTCTTGCATGTCATATTTATGGGCCAAGTGGGCATGTGTTTGAACTGAGAACACATATATGGGTCCTGCATGGTTTATTTATGGGCCGAGTGGGCATGGGTTTGATCTGGGGACACATATATGGGTCCTGCATAGAATTTTTATGGGCCAAGTGGCCATGGGTTTGAACTGGGAACACATATATGGGTCCTGCATGGTTTATTTATGGGCCAAGTGGGCATGTGTTTGATCTGGGAACACATATATGGGTCTTGCATGACATATTTATGGGCCGAGTGGGCATGGGTTTGATCTGGGAACACATATATGGGTCCTGCATAGAATTTTTATGGGCCAAGTGGCCATGGGTTTGAACTGGGAACACATATATGGGTCCTGCATGGTACATTTATGGGCAAAGTGGGCATGGGTTTGAACTGGGATAATATAGGCCTAATATAAAAATATATTTTTGATTTATTTACCGGTATGTTGTGACATTTGAATTGTTTTTTAAAGATTATGTTTGTTGTTCAATGTAACAATTTTGTATTAATGTATTTTTTGGAGAGCTGTTTTTTTTTCAGAGATTTTTTTTAATTTAAATATATTTTTGATTTGTTTACCGGTATATTGTTGTGACGACCACAAAAGTGTTGTATTTGTGTTTTAAGAATATTCACAATTATTGTCTTTTATTTGAAACAAGTGATTGTATTTAAAAAAAAAAAAACAAGTATCCCAATTGTTTTATTTTTAATGTGAATTTTCGTGACTTAAAGTGAATTGTGTAGTGTTTGCTCCAGGCCAGTAGGGGCAGTGTAGAGTGACGAGTTACTGTAGCTGCGTAAGTTGCGGGTTTCTCATTACTGCAGAGAGCTCGAAACTGATAACACTGTTTCCTCGTTTCTCTCCTGTTTTACAGGTGGGTAAATGTATAAAAACACCTCAGAAGTAGCATTTATCTATGCTGGAATGTATGTGAGATATGAGTGAACTGTTTTTAGTGAAATGAGTTTCGTTAGGGTCTGTTTTTGATTTAGTTTGAAATGAGTTGAAACGAGAGGGCACAGTCCTACAGAGTAACTTAACGGTCGAGAGACATTACTAGAGAGCAAGTCAGCTCAACACACACTTTCCCCGTGTATATGATATTTTTTTGAGCTTGTAATGTTAACAGATATGTTTAGCTCACTGTATGTCAGTTTCCCACCATCTGTTGGAAATGTTTTTTTGCTCAATGAGTTTATACAAAAATGTTTACAGTTTAAAATGAGGTTAAAAGTTAACGTTACACTTTAAGCACTTTATGAGTTCTGAGCATGCTTTTGCAGTACTGTATTAACATGATACTGATAAAATACTGTGAATGGAAGATTCAAAGTATCTAAAAAAAAGCTGGTGAATATTACCATTGTCTTTACATTTCATTTTGATAAATAGTATAAAATACAAGCATGAAGAGTAAGTGAACATGCATTTGGTGGAAAGAGGTTTATTTTAATATGGATTTTGCATTGACATGGACACTGAAAATTAATTGTAATGTTAAAAAGACACTGAACATGTAATATGTGAAACATACAATGATACTTAACAATAGAGATGTGATTGCTGAAGAAAATTCAGAAAATAAATTACTGCAGAGAGCTCGAAACTGATAACACTGGCTGAGTCCCAATTCGCCTACTTATACTACGACCTAAAAGTATGTACTTTTTTTGTGATGAAAAAGTATGTACTTTTGAGTGTGTAGCAAAAAAGTATGCACGTTCTGGGACATACTTCGATGACGTCATGCAACGTGAACTTGAACGTGGTTGCCTAGTTACGCACACCGCGACTGTTAACAAAACATTTAACATTTCATTCATTCTTATATATCCAATATAATTTTATTTACTATTCCCATCTTTTTTTCCACAATACATTTACAATGTGTTTACCATATTGAGGAGTGAAGCAGGGCGTCGTCGTAGATCAACCAAACGCAGGTCGTTTGTGAGGCGGCTGGTTCTTAAAATAAGCGCTACTTATTTTCTGAGTAAAAATATTTAAAGTTTATAGTGTAACTATTGTTTAACGTATTTTATACTTAATCTTATACTTATGTATAATACTTAAAAATACCCCAATGAAAATTAACCATGCTTTTACTATAGTAAAAGTGTAGTAACCATGTTTCTTTGGTTGGACTGATAAAGTTAACATATGTACAGCCACAGTATTACTACAAATAAGTCAGACAGAAACATCAAAAGAAATACATAAAAAAAGACACTTGCATGACACTGTACTAGAGCCTTTTTATTTATTGTTTTGTAGCCTGCAATGAGGCGCTCGGTATCTTCATCGGACCCTACAAGATAAACACGGTACTTTTTTGGCACAACATAAACCCATTAATATTACGAGACAATAAAATATAATTTTAATTAGGGTTAAACATTTGAATTCTCACACTTAAAAACTGAGGGCGCATCTCCGTTGCTGCATCCGACTGCCAGGTTTACATCACCATCATCACCACAAAGCTCCTCCCTCCCGCACGCAATGGGTTGTGGGCAATATTAGCCGTTAGAGTGTGCATTGATCTGCACTTCGAATTCTAACCGGAAATAGTAGACCATCCGGGTATCTTTGGAATACTCATTTCAACATGCTACGATTTGGGACGTACTAATTCTAGTTTCGCATACTATTTAGGACGGATAGTATGCGAATTGGGACTCAGCAACTGTCTCCTCGTTTCTCTCCTGTTTTACAGGAATTAATCTGTTATCCACGGTGCCGTTGCTACGGTACCCGTTACATTGTGACATTTAAATTGTTTTTTAAAGATCATTTTTGTTGTTCAATTTAACAATATATTTCTTGCAGTTCAAAGCGTTTTCTTAGATTGTTTCCTTAAAGGAGAACTCC
The DNA here is from genome assembly GCF_963993115.1 of Abramis brama. Classification (NCBI taxonomy): domain Eukaryota; kingdom Metazoa; phylum Chordata; class Actinopteri; order Cypriniformes; family Leuciscidae; genus Abramis; species Abramis brama. Next base: position 12,817,772 of record NC_139974.1, read on the forward strand.
GGTCAATTTTAACATTGAGCTCATTTTTTTGTACATTTGGAGTGCTGTCAATACAGAGAACAACGACATTGGTGTTGCCTACACCGAGTTATCCTCTTTTTAAAATTTGCACCCTGTTGACTTCAATGGGGCAAGTTTTAAATCTGCTTTTAGCCTCTTAACATCCTTGATGTGTCATTACAAGTGCACAGGTCATGTGAGTGATTCCTTCGGAGTGAACGCGGGTCAATCTGACTGCAGTAGATGTGAAAGATATGGATAAAAATGATATTTATTTAGCCAGCGCTCATACCTGTATTTACATCCTGTTTTCGGTCAAAGTCCATAGTAATCAATTGTCGAGTTCACGCACATGATCATAGGTACTAAACCAATGCGCGTGAACTCGACAATCGATTACTATGGACTTTGACCGAAAACAGGATGTAAATACAGGTATGTGCGCTTGCTGAAATAACATCACTTTTATTCATATCTTTCACATCTACTGCAGTCAGACTCACCCGTGTTCACTCTGAAGGAATCACTCACATTAGCTGGGCACTTGTAATGACACATCAAGGATGTTAAGAGGCAAAAAGCAGGTTTAAAACTTGCCCCATTGAAGTCAACAGGGTGCAAATTTTAAAAAGAGGATAACTCGGTGTAGGCAACACCGATTTTTGTCGTTGTTCTCTGTACTGACAGCACTCCAAATGTACAAAAAAATGAGCTCAATGTTAAAATTGACTGGAGTTCTCCTTTAAACCATTTGGCATGGTTGGGCTTAGATAGGCCTTGCATGAATTGCCCAGTTAGGACCCACATAAGACTCTTACAGAGCCCATTTAAAGCCCATCTGGGTAGCCATGGTTGGATCCCGGGTGCAAGCCCACTTTAGACCCATTTGGGCAGGTGGGGCCCAAATGGGTCTGACATGAATTGCCCAGTTAAGACCCACATAAGACCCTTACAGATCCCACTTAAAACCCACCTGGGCATCCACGGCTGGTCCTCATGTGGATCCCGGGTGCAAACCCACTTTAAACCCCTTCAGACTGGTGGGCCCCAAATGGGTCTGTCATGAATTGCCCAGTTAAGACCCACATAAGACCCTTACAGATCCCACTTAAAACCCACCTGGGCATCCACGGCTGGCCCCCATGTGGATCCCGGGTGCAAACCCACTTTAAACCCCTTCAGACTGGTGGGCCCCAAATGGGTCTGTCATGAATTGCCCAGTTAAGACCCACATAAGACCCTTACAGATCCCACTTAAAACCCATCTGGGCATCCACGGCTGGCCCCCATGTGGATCCCGGGTGCAAACCCACTTTAAACCCCTTCAGACTGGTGGGCCCCAAATGGGTCTGTCATGAATTGCCCAGTTAAGACCCACATAAGACCCTTACAGATCCCACTTAAAACCCATCTGGGCATCCATGGCTGGCCCCCATGTGGATCCCGGGTGCAAGCCCATTTTAAACCCCTTTAAGCAGGTGGGCCCCAAATGGGTCTGACATGAATTGCCCAGTTAAGACCCACATAAGACCCTTACAGATCCCACTTAAAACCCATCTGTGTAGCCATGTTGCAAAGCCCACTTTGGACCCCATTGGGCAGGTGGGGCCCAAATGGGTCTGACATGAATTGCCCAATTAAGACCCATGCATTACCCTTACAGGTCCCACTTTTAGTACGTCTGGGCTTCCACGGCTGGCCCCAATGTGGATCCCGGGTGCAAGCCCATAATGGGGCCCACATTTGCCGCCCATGAAGCCCTCATCTGGGCCCCACATGTCATTGCTGGCTGGGCAGTGTGTTCTGAGTGACAGTGTGTGTTATCTCAGTGAGGGCTGTGCATAGTGTTTGGCTGCACTGAGCCTGTTTTGAGCCATGTGTTAAGAGTTGTGTTACTTGGAATGAGTTTTGCAGGTGATGTGAACTGTTTAGCTCAGCTGACTGTTGGTAGTGCAGACTGTAGTTAGAGTTTTGCACATGTAGCTCCAGTTGTGCTCACTGTCGTTTAGCAATCGAAAAAAACTATTATATCTAATAAATAGGCTATGTACCATATAATCTTTAATATTATAATTGTTTTTTTTTTACATTAGTAAACTAGATTTGTTCAATGTTACAATTTTAAACACAACATCTTAAACCATTTGTTGTTCAAATCATTGTTATAAACTTAATAACTGACTATTTTCACAATTCCCTCGAATGATATCCAGTGTCTTTTTCTGGTCAAAGTTCTTCTTCCTCTTCTCAGCAGTAATGCATAAGTCAATCTTAGAACGAACAAAATAAAACCTTTTCCCCATGTTCTTGATCTCTTTGGCCAGCTGAGTGTGGCATTCTCTGAACCGATCTGAAGCAATGATGATGAAAAAATCATAGCGTTCAAACTGAACCAGTTTAAGATACTCGTCGGCTTTGAAGTCTGGTGTTCCAATGCCAGGAAGATCCCACACTTTCACATTTTTGTATTTAGGGTGAAGGTAAACTTTAGGCTCTATAGTGGTTTCTACCGGGCCAGTTTCAGCAGAGCCTTCATCTTCATCCCCTAAACCCCTGAATGCATTGAGAAACGTGGACTTTCCAGAACCTGACTCTCCCGTCACACCAATGTTAAGTTCTACAAGATCTTGCTGTTTGAGGTATTCTTTGATTGTGTTTATCGCTGATGGGAGATCCAGAGTAGATATGGAATCTTTAATATCCTCCAGAAATGATGCTATAAAATAATCTTCAAATGTAGCCATCTAAAAAAGTAATGTCAATTTTAACAGTGTTATAAAAAGAAACTGTTGAAAAAATGTTGCTTAAAAGAACAGTTTAAAATGTCAGAAGTCCCTTTCTCTGTGTTGGCCCATTTTAGCTAAAAACTTAAAATCCTTACACTTAAAGGCCCAGTTTTCCAGACAGGGCTTAGAATAAGCCAGGATTAGGCCTTAGTTTAATTAAAAAATGTAAGTACACTGTAAAAACAATCTGTAGAAATTACAGTATTACTGGCAGCTGCTTGCCAGTAACTTACTGTAGATTTAAATTGATGTTATTCACTGGCAACAGTTTGTTCAAAGTTAAATGAACATTAAACATTAACAAGTCTTTATCTTTACAGAATAAAACTAAAATAACAGCCTCATGCAAAGCATTCTGGGAACCAAAATCTGAAGGAAAAAAAAAAACAGAAAAAGGTTGATGAAGATTTCTGGTTCCCAGAATGCTTTGCATTAGATTGTTATTTTATTGTTTTATTCTGTAAAGACAAAGACTTGTTAATGTTTAATGTTCATTTAACATTGAACAAACTGTTGCCAGTAAATAACATCAATTTAAATCTACAGTAAGTTACTGGCAAGCAGCTGCATAACTACAGCATTTTTTTTACAGTGTAGCTTTTATAAAAGTGCCTTAAAAAACATTACTGGTGTGCATCTTGAGACAAAAGAATGGCATTGACATATTTCAGGATATGTCAGTGCTGGTTGATTTCAGTTAAAACAGCGCAAACATGCATTTAGTCTGGGACTAGGCTTAAGCCTTGTCTGTGAAACTGAGAAAAAATTCTAATTTTTACTGATGGGAGGTCAAATGGGCCATCAACTAAACTATCAACTAAATAGTCTTTTACAGTTTTTAAAAATTGCTTACAATTTCTGAAATGGCTCCATTTCTCAAAACTCTACACACACAACCTCAAAACATGCACACAAGATGGAAAACTTCACACATCTCTCACAAAAGCAAACACTTAATTCAAAACTATTTTAACTCGTCTAATGGTGTTTTTGCGTAGTAACTACACACAAACCATTACATGGTTTTTCTGAATTGCTAAAACACTAAACCCCATTCTCTGAACCAAATTCTCAATAGCCTAAACCAATTTGTCAAATAAATCACCCTTTCTGTAAAACATTAAACAAGTTCAGGTAGTTAAAACACTGTTTGCAAATCTCATGCACTCTTTTTTCAAAACTCTAAACATGTTTTTCACTCACTAATACACATTTCGCACTGTGATGCACTTACTGTATGTTCAAAACGCTAAAAACACAGGCAGGCAGTAGTTTAACACAACTACAACACAGTTATCATCGTTTACACACAGCGACTAAAAATTGTTTACACTTATTTCTGATGATGTGACCAAACCAATAATAAAAAGTCAGTTCAGAGTCCCAAAATGGACTCAAAATGTTGCACTGAAAGTTGATACCAATAATGGATGGAAGCAATATACAGTAAGAGGGAAGAGTTTGAGTAAAAGAGTTGGTGAACAAGGAGGAAGAAGAGGAGGATGAGGAAGAGCAGGTTTGGAAAATGTTGTCAAGGCTGGATCTATGGGATTAATATCCTGCCATGATTCAAAACTGAAAATAAAGTTCTGAAAGGTTGAAACTAAGTGTTCGAAAACTCAAAATCTTACAAAAAAAAGTTTTGCAAGATCGAAAAATAACATTTGCAAGCTTGCAAAATGTAAAAAAAAAAGAAGAAAAATATCTCTGCAAACATTATGTTGTTTTTGAGATTTCCTTCTTCAGAACTGCAACATTTTTTTTATGATGTTGCGCAAACAATTTTTCAGAGTTTCAAATTTGTCACTGTTCTCCCACTGTATTAGTTTGTTTTCCAGGTTTGAAACCTTGTAAATGGTGATCTGAAAACTGGTGTGCGAATGTGTGAACAAAAGTTTTGAAACTCTGAAAACAGAGTTTTGCAGGCTTGCAAAGTGGTAAAAAAAATAAAATCTCTGCAAACATAATTTTGTTTTTGAGTTTTCCTTCTTCAGAAGTGCAACACTCTTTTTTACGGTGTTGTGCAATCATTTTTTCAGAGTTTCGAATTCGTCACTGTTCTCCCAGTGTATTAGTTTGTTTTCCAGATTTGAAACCTTGTAAATGGTGATCTGAAAACTGGTGTGCGAATAGGTGAAAAAAAGTTTTGAAACTCTGAAAACTGAGGTTCGAAAGGGCGAAACTTACTACATTACATTACATTTGCACTCCTATTGCAGACTATTTTTTCAGAGCTGAGTTTACAACACCCACTTTGCGGAGATACGCCCACACAGTTGCGAGCTTGCGACTCACGTGATTTGTGGCAGTGTTGTCACGCAGCTCTGCTCTGAAACTCTGAAACTCAGACTGAGCGAAAATGAAGCTTCGCAACCTCGCAAAAAAAAAAAAAAAAGCCTGGAGGGAGGGCCTTCTGCTCTTGGCCAATGCTTTGCTGTCTGCTGACGTACAGTCCAATCACAAGTCATATTTACTGAAAAGGTGGGATTGACCGACTGCTCTGCCAATGGCGAAAGCGCACAGGATACGCAAACAGGATGCACGGCTTTTTTAAAAGTTTATTTTATAAATGATCTTTAGAATAGAATATTCTGAAAAAGTGACATTTCCATTTTTGCTGATTCACATCGGTATCAAAACAGGTAAAACACATTTCAAAGTTACATACACCATTATATTTTTATAAATATCACATTAGTTAACTGTAGGCCTATAAATTACTTTCATGTTGTTTTTCTCTATCAGATTATAACAGATTATTATTTGATAACACCATTCAAAAGAATATTCAACATGAATGCCCCATTATGTTTTATGATTATTTTTTGTTTTTTAACTCCAATTGTATTCATAAGTTTTATTGGCTTTTTTATTGGCCAGCAGCAGTCATTAAACAAACATAAAATACACATAATATACACAAAATATTTTTTAATTTTTGCCCCATGCATTCATGTTGAATATTTGATACCAAAACAATGTTGTTGGTTTTTTTTGTTTTTTTTTTATGCTTGTTTTGCATATTAAACTTTTTATAAATGCCACCTCTGATGCAGATTCTGTTTTCTCTGCAGTGGGGGAAAAAATGTTTTTGTTGATACTAGTCAATTTGATTGGTAAAAGCAATATAGTGACTTAAAATGTATAGAATTTGACTTGAAAGATGACAGTTAGGGGGAAATTGCCTTTATAAATGTAAAAAAAAAAAAAAATGCAATGAGAATCAATTTAATATTATTGGTTCAGAATAAATGACTTTTACAACACAAAAATTGAACAGTTTACTGAAGTTAGTTATTGCACCAATACAGTACTTGAGATTTTATTATAATATTAGGCCAATGTACATGACTGAGTCGCTCGTTGCGTGAGGAAAGTGAGTATGGGGCGCCGTTTGTAAAGCGTCTCACGCTGAAAATAACAGCAACATGTTGTCACATTTAGCTTCAAACAATGTTGTATTTAACTGGTATGAATTTTTGACGGTCACTTTTTACCACATTTACAACAATATTTGTCAACTTAGAGATATTTTAAATAGTTAAATCTAAATATTAAATGTTACACTTAAATGTTAAATGTTAAATCTAAATCTAAATCTAAATGTTAAATCTAAATATTAAATCTAAATCTAAATGTTAAATCTAAATGTTAAATCTAAATCTAAATGTTAAATCTAAATATTAAATCTAAATTAAATGTTAAATCTAAATGTTAAATCTAAATCTAAATGTTAAATCTAAATATTAGGCTAAATCTAAATCTAAATGTTAAATCTAAATCTAAATCTAAATGTTAAATCTAAATCTAAATGTTAAATCTAAATCTAAATGTTGAATCTAAATCTAAATGTTTAATCTAAATCTAAATGTTGAATCTAAATGTTTCGGGTGAAACTAAATATTTAACTAATATGCAAAATCAAAATGCCGGTAACCGGAAGTGCCAAAAAAAAAGCTCGAGGAGGTCAGTGTGTGTTTATAGCATGGTTTATAGTGTCAAATAACGAATAAAAACCATCTCATCCGAGGAAATGGACTGCTGGACATGGATTATCGTGATAATAACTACCGAAAATAATAAACACGGTTTGGAGAAACTGTATTTGAAGAGTAGGCTAGTGTCACTTGTATGAAAAGTGTGGGACTTATGACCTGTAGCCATAATAGCCAGCCACGAGGGGGCTCACTTTGACTGAATGTCATGTCATCACTCTGTCATCACTCTCATCACGAAACTCTACAGTTTCTCCAAACGTGTTTATTATTTTCGGTAGTTATTATCGTTATATTATAGTTATTATTATGAGATGGTTGTTATTCGTTATTTGACACTATAAACCATGCTATAAACACACACTCAAGCTTTTATTTTGGCACTTCCGGTTACCGGCATTTTGAATTTGCATATTAGTTAAATATTTAGTTTCACCCGAAACATTTAGATTCAACATTTAGATTTAACATTTAGATTTAGATTTAACATTTAGATTTAACATTTAGATTTAGATTTAATATTTAGATTTAACATTTAGATTTAGATTTAACATTTAGATTTAACATTTAGATTTAGATTTAACATTTAGATTTAACATTTAGATTTATATTTAACATTTAGATTTAGCATTTAGGTGTAACATTTAATATTTAGATTTAACTGTTTAAAATATCTCTAAGTTGACAAATATTGTTGTAAATGTGGTAAAAAGTGACGGTCAAAAATTCATACCAGTTTTTTAAACATTGTTTGAAGCTAAATGTGACAAAATGTTGCTGTTATTTTCAGTGTGAGATGCTTTACAAACGGCGCCCCATCAGGGCCGGCCCTGACCAATTTGCTGCCCTAGGCAAGATTTTACCTGGCGCCCCATGCATCACAGCCCATTTCACCCCGTCATTGTGTTCATGATATACAGTATATATATATATATATATATATATATATATATATATATATATATATATACACACACACACACACACACACTACAGGCCAAAAGTTTGGAAACATTACTATTTTTAATGTTTTTCAAAGAAGTTTCTTCTGCTCATCAAGCCTGCATTTATTTGATCAAAAATACAGAAAAAAATGTAATATTGTGATATATTATTACAATTTAAAATAATTGGTTTTCAATTCATTATACTTTAAATTATCATTTATTTCTGTGATGCAAAGCTGAACTTTCAGGACCATTACTATCACATTATCCTTTAGAAATCATTCTAATATGATGATTCATTATCAAAGTTGGGAACAGTTCTGCTGCTTAATATTTTTTCATAACCTGTGATACTTTTTAGGATAATTTGATGAATAAAAAGTAAAAAAAGAAAAATAAAAAAAGAAGCAAATGTTTTAAAAACAGAAATCTTTTGTAACAACAATATACACTACTGGTCAGTAATTTGGGGTCAGTAATTTTTTTTTTTTTCTTTTTTTGAAATAAATCAATACTTGATAAATTGATAAAAAGTGATAGTAAAGAAGATTTATATTATTAGAAAATATTTTTTTTTATTTTGAATAAATGCAGTTCTTTTTAACCTTTTATTCATCAAATATATTAGGCAGCAGAACTGTTTCCAACACTCATAATAAATCAGAATATTAGAATGATTTCAAAAGGATCATGTGATAGACTGGATGTCACATGTGACACTGAAGACTGGAGTAATGATCCTGAAAATTCACAGAATCACAGAAATAAATGATAGAAGAACTTCTTTCAAAAACATTAAAAATATTAATGTGTCCAAATTTTTGGCCTGTAGTGTATTACATCTAGCATTCAAGTCAAGTCCCCATTATCTTTTATAGCGCGTTTTACAATACAGATTTAATGTGAACTTTGCTATTTTTAATAAACCTGTAAATAAATATCATTACTAATTTTTGCAAATAAAAAAAAAAAAATGCCATATATCCCCCAAAACTGCACAACTGTAGTGTAAAACATTAAAAAAGTGATAAAAAATGCGTCTTAAAACTGACATGATTGTTATACAAAATCACACTGTCTGTGGCCTCTGGAGAACTCACAACTGCTAACATTAAGTTTAAGGTTAAAATAAATGCCATTAAATTATAGTATCTTAGGCTACTACTATGCAATTAGATACTGTTAATTCACTACATCATGCACTTTACCTGTCTTTATCCCCTTTTATCTTCTTCTCTTCTTTTTGACACTGTATTTATTGCAGACTATAATGCTAATTTATAATGTGTCATGTAAATTTGGCCATCCGTCACAATCAGGAAACTTTCACCGTGTCTAGACCTGGCGCGAGCTGCCAGGTCCGTTTCTACAGGGGAGCCTGAGTGTGTTAAAACAAACAAAAGCAAACCAAAAGCAATGCTGTCTACATTGGATGTGGCGTCGCGCACGCTACACAACAAATTACCAACAACTGATCGCGCGCGCGCTCTTTTTCTGACGCACTTTAAGCAATCGCTGAGCGGGGGAAGATTGATGTGCCGGACTTTTTTTTTTTTGCTTTATTTGGTAGTATTTCGAAGTAATGGTTTAAATAGTATTATTACATTTTTTTTTTTTTAAATTAAAAAAAAAAAAAAATTCACTCGTTCACTCATTTTGGCGCCCCTATGGATGAGTGGCGCCCTTAGCATTTGCCTATACTGCCTATGCCGCGGGCCGGCCCTGAGTGAGTCGCTTGCTGAGGAAAGTGAGTCCGCTCGCTGTGTGAGGAGAGTGAGCATGAGAATTTCGAGAGTGAGAATTTCGCCATTGGCAGAGCAGTCGGTCAATCCCACCTTTCCAGTAAATATGACTTGTGATTGGACTGTACGTCAGCAGACAGCAAAGCATTGGCCAAGAGCAGAAGGCCCTCCCTCCAGGCTTTTTTTTTTTTGCGAGGTTGCGAAGCTTCATTTTCGCTCAGTCTGAGTTTCAGAGCAGAGCTGCGTGACAACACTGCCACAAATCACGTGAGTCGCAAGCTCGCAACTGGGCGTATCTCCGCAAAATGGGTGTTGTAAACTCAGCTCTGAAAAAATAGTCTGGCCGAGTGTCCGTATCTGCTTTACTTTTCGAAATGGATGATCCCCATGGAGGGAGAACCTGAATTTGAAAACTTGGGACGGTTGTTTTATTCTCAACGATATGAAAAGTGTTGCCACTCCCATTTATTGCACATTTTCTCCCGAAATCATATTGCACGACCCGTAATATGCAGGCAAACGCGGTTGCCTACTATATCAATCGAACCAATAGTGCGGCAAGATACTGACATAGGATTATTATTAACCAATCAGATGTAGTTTATTTAGAACAGCTGTTACACGTATGATTCAGCTATCGGACACGAGCAGCAGCTGCATCGGCAGCAGCACATTGACCATCGCCAAGGACATTCTTTCCTTGATTGTAAGTATTAATTTAATTAGAATATGATATCTAACGTTATATAAAATGTTTTGTACACTGTGTTGTTCAAACGTATGTAACGTTACTGTAAGCGTCTCGTTAGTGTCGTTTTAACCCTTGCATGGCAGGTCTGTAGGACCCGTTTTCATTTTTTATCAAGAGAAAAATTATACGATTAATTATTTAATGCCCCCCTCCCCACCAACCACCCCACACACCCCACCCCACAGGATGACCCGGGGCTAATAAAAGTGTGTAAATTGTAGGTCCTGTGTACCTTTACTCTGTCCTCCTCCTGTCAGGGCCTACTGTGTGTGTGTGTGTGTGTGTGTGTGTGTGTGTTCTTGCATAATGGTTTATGAGGACACAAATGTGTATGAGGACATCTGTGCCCTTATAAACCAAATGGCTTAAAAAACATACTAAATGGTGTTTTTTGAAATGCAAAAAATGCCACAAGTTTTCTGTGATTGGTAGGTTTAGGGGTAGGGTTAGTGCAGGGGGATAGAATATACAGTTTGTACATTAGAAAAACCATTACGCCTATGGAGAGTGACCGTACACCACATATCTGAATGAGTGAGTGAGGTGTGTTTGAGTACAAGAGTGAGTTTTGTGTTTCTACCCCTGCCGTTCCCACACAGGGTTTCAATTCTTTAATGTGATCTAACAAAGGTAAAGAAAAAAATATTAACCATATATGCAGTTTATATTGCTTGTAATTGTGATGAAGTAAACATCTGTTGAGTATTTTAACATAACATTTTTGATTGTGTTGAACTAAAAACCCAAACATACAGCGGGTCCATCAGACCCACGAACACTGGCTGAATAACAAAAATATGAACACCACACAAGGTTTAAGTAGGGTAGTTTCAGCTGGCTATCTAGCAGTAGCTAGCATCATGCGATTACATATTTGATTTAATCAAATTACATGTTGATTACATGTGCATCTACCCTTAACACAATTTGTTTTTTTACAAGAGCAGTGCACAAGTTCCAGTATGGCCTCTGGAGCTGGACGTGTAGAGATCACGGGGCGCAAGACCTCAGAGCCCGTGTTTTTACTGGAGTTGCCTCACCATCCTCTGCCTCTACCACTACAAAAAGTGCAAAACAATAGATCTAGGTTTCTGCACCCTTCCCCACATCACTGATGAAGGAAAAATGGTTTGTAACTTTCAGCAGGGAAACTCATGCTCCATATATTGGTTCCACCTGTTCCCTTAACATGGGTAATAACCAGGTTCACAGCGTTCAGGTGTCCGGCCTTGTTGATGTTAATGATGCCATAATTGGAAGGGTAAATTTTTGCAGGGTGTTTTTATTATATTACTGTTAATGCACTGTATATTATCTATATTATTTGTACTACTCTTATACTGTTACTGCGACTACACTGCACATATCTGCATGTTGTTCGTACTGCATATCCATATCTATTCTGCTCTTATAAGGCTACTGCTAATGCATTGCTCATTTATATTTACTTTATATTACTGCAAACCATACTATCTTAACTGTATACTACTGTCTGCACTGCACTGTATGTCTTATACTGCACCGCCTGTCTATACAATATAATACCAACCTTTCTTTGCAGTTTCTTCAGCTATTACTGCCTTCTCTCTTCTCCTTTGTGCTCGTTTTATCTTCGTGATATTTGTGCTGTAGCACTCCCTGTGGTAGCCAGTGCTAGCTGGTTTGACTAACTGGTTTGTAGGTTCATGGCTTTGTAACTTGTATGCCTGTACTGCCTCTTCTGCTATAATACTTTCTCTGCACTCAAGGTCTTTCCACAAAAACACTGATTTAATGAATTTGTCCCAACTTATGTCTGTGAAAGGAATGGTGGGTCCACTTCCCTCAAATATATGCATGCAGCACTTCATGTTTTGCCATTTCTACCCAGTAAACATGTACTGGACAAAAATCGGAGGTGAAGGAATTGAGAATTAATTATCTTACCTTTCCATGTCTCCCTAAAATGAAAGGTTCATTTTAAAGTAATAAATGACATATACCCATCTAAAGAATTCATGAAATGAATACGCAAAGAATTCATGAAATCTAAATTTGATATTGGAGAAAACTCTTCTCAATTTTGTGAACCGAGTATTGCAACCACTGAATATTTTTTTTATTATTGTAATCACTCAAAATTGTTTTGGTCTCAATTGTACAGTAAACTGTCATGTATTATTACATGTGTAAATCCCCTTGAATACAAACAAATTAAGTTTGGTGTACTTAAGAAAGATTGTCCACAGTACTACTTGCTGCTTAATCTTTTTGAATTTGCTAAATACTTCATTCATAAATGCAGATTTATTATGATTATGATTGTATATTTGATTTGAGACTTCGTCACTGTTACTTATTGTATTTTGCAATTGTGTCTGCCTTTTGAAAACTGTAAGTTAATATTGTTTGTTCAATACCTTATGTTGTCTGTAAATTTGAATTCAATAAAAAAAATTAACCGAAACAAAAAAAAAAATTGTGAAATCAGAACGGTGCATTTATTAAAGATTACAACTAAATGACAGGACGTCGTATGACAAAAGATGGTTATATAAAATAAAAACCGTAAGAATGGATAATGTTACCTCTACATTCACATTTTGTGTCAAACTTGGTAGCATAAGTGGGTAAAATGAGTTAAGTTAAATCTTTCCTTGGCGCAGAGCGCCAGTGTTTTGACAAACGCGTCACCAACACCGACACTTTCCACGCACGCTATTGGATGAAGGCAATAAATACGTCATACGTGTCAGACCCATAGACTGTAAAAAAAGACCCCACACGTAGCTGCCTGCTCTATTCGCCGGGAAAATAACCTGGAGAAAGTTACCGATATTATAGTAATGGACAAAGTATGTGAGTGGCAACAATTTTTATTTGCTTTGTTGAAAAGCGTAGCGGTTACATATAAAAAACTGGGTTATCCCTCACCACAGATCGTCCGAAAACACGAAATCTCCCCTCGGCCCACCGTCTAGTAATTGTGCTTTATCAACCATTTACTTTATGAGTACTCCATGCATGGTGTTGATCGATGCTGAGACGGGCGCGTTCACAGAAAATCTGGTGCACACGCACTGACCAGCACAAACTTGATGGGAGGGTATTAGTTGATAGTGGGGGAGGGGCATGAGAGTTGTAAACATTCAAAATTTTCGCTAAGTCCACTCAATCTTCCAGGGTTGCCGACGGCAGCTTTAATCAAACACAGTTGTTCTGAATTTCTAAAACACTAAACCCCATTCTCTGCAACTGCAAAATCAAGGTCAGTGAGAGAGATTTTATTCTACTTCAGATCATGTCTTCATGTTGGGCCTGAGGACTTTCTCCACATCACAGACAATGTCATCTCTGCAGGCAAAGGGAAAAACTCTAAAGCCAGATCCTATGGGATTAATATCCTGCCATGATTCAAAACTGAAAATAAAGTTCTGAAAGGTTGAAACTAAGTGTTCGAAAACTCAAAATCTTACAAAAAAAGTTTTGCATGATAGAAAAATAAGATTTGCAAGCTTGCAAAATGTAAAAAAAAGAAAAATATCTCTGCAAACATTATGTTGTTTTTGAGATTTCCTTCTTCAGAACTGCAACATTTTTTTTATGATGTTGCGCAAACAATTTTTCAGAGTTTCAAATTTGTCACTGTTCTCCCACTGTATTAGTTTGTTTTCCAGGTTTGAAACCTTGTAAATGGTGATCTGAAAACTGGTGTGCGAATGTGTGAACAAAAGTTTTGAAACTCTGAAAACGTACTCGGTTACTAACGTAACCTCGGTTCTCTCTAGAAGAGGGAACGAGTACTGCGTCTTAGCTAAGACGCTGCGGGAAAAGTCTCTTTTCACGAAATACTGAAGCAAAAAATTATCCTTAATTTTGTAATATTGTAAAGCGCATTTGCAGCAGCATACAGCCATAGGCGAGACGGCTCGCTCGCTCATTGGCTGCTCTGCGGCAACTGCATAAGCCTATCGAGCGAGGGCTGATGCAACATCAGACCAATGAGGGCGCTTCGCGCCCTCCTTGCCACTTCCCGCCGAAACGGGCGTGGCCTAGCCTTATAAAGGTAGCTCGAAAAGGCTGACTCACTTGATTTATTTCATCGCCGAAGCGAACCAGAGTGAATCGTACGCACGGCGGGGAACGCAGTACTCGTTCCCTCTTCTAGAGAGAACCGAGGTTACGTTAGTAACCGAGTACGTTCTCTTACGAGAGTTCTCTCGTACTGCGTCTTAGCTAAGACGCTGCGGGAACCCAATGTAAAACGCCGTGCGTGCAGGGATGAAACACCAATAAACCTGGAAGCGAAGCCCAGGATTTACAGTGCACAATCACTAGAGGGACTCACAGAGAGTCCTAGAACAGGAGGGGGAACCCTCCGTCCCCATATATAGCAGCGTCCGCAGACGCGATAATATGACATCACATAGTCAAGGCAAGAGCCTGACTAATGTGGGAATGTGGGTCTTACGCAATACTGCCCATATGACAGTCGGCAGCGCGCTGCGCTTGCGATCTCAGTGTTCCAATCAGACTACTGATTCAGCTACACCGACAACAGCTTAGCCTGTAAGGCGGGAACCTCTAGGTTATAAAACCTGATAAATGTAGACGGCGAGGCCCAACCTGCCGCCATACATATATCCTGTAAGGATATCCCACTAGACCAGGCCCACGACGAGGCAACGCCTCTCGTGGAGTGCGCTCTGACACCCAGTGGGCACTGAAGACCCCTGGAAGTGTAAGCTAACGCTATGGCGTCAACTATCCATCTGGATAGGCTTTGTTTCGAAACAGCCATTCCCTTGGAACGTCCACTGAACGAGACAAACAGCTGCTCAGTCTGTCTGAAGACAGCAGAGCGAGACACATAAGCTCTTAAAGCCCTAACAGGGCAAAGAGAACTTAAGTCTCCTTCCTCTTCCGACACCGGCAGGGCAGACAGGGAAATAACCTGAGCCTGAAACGGTGTGTTGAGGTTTGAGTATGACTCCTGAGTCATTAGGCCCAAGCTCCAAGCACGTCGGGCTCACCGAGAGCGCGTGCAGGTCACCTATGCGCTTCACTGAAGCGAGAGCCAGCAAGAACACTGTCTTAAATGACAGATGTTTGAGGCTAATCGTCTGGATGGGCTCGAAAGGGGAACCTTTCATGGCCTCCAAAACCGTAGAGAGGTCCCATACAGGGACTGAGGGAGGTCTGGGAGGATTCAGCCTCCTAGCTCCCCTGAAGAAGCGGATGACCAAATCGTTCCTTCCTATTGACTGACCATGCGTTGTTTCAGAGAACGCTGCGATAGCCGCCACATAAACTTTGAGCGTGGAGGGGGCTCTGCCCTTATCCAACAGCTCCTGTAGGAAGGAGAGAACCTCCGTCACCTCACAATCGAGGGGTGAACATCCCCGAGCTGTGCACCAGCTGGAGAATACCGACCACTTTGAAGCATAGAGCCGTCGAGTCGACGGAGCTCTAGCCTGAGTGATAGTATTTAGCACTCCCACTGAGAGATCAGCGGGTAACCGTTGAGCGCCCACACGTGGAGGGACCACAACTCTGGTCGAGGGTGCCAAATCGAGCCCCTGGCCTGCGAGAGGGGGTCCCTCCTCAACGGCACTGGCCACGGGGCAGTGTCTGCTAACTGCATCAAATCTGGAAACCATGGTTGGTTCTTCCAAAGTGGTGCTACAAGCAGCACTGAGCATTTCGTTTCCCTCACCCGTTCTATCACCTGAGGAAGGAGGGAGATGGGGGGAAAAGCATAGAGCGGACAGCGAGGCCACCTTTGGGACAGCGCGCTTTCGTTCTTGGAAAAGAACACGGGGCAGTGAGCGTTTTCGTGGGACGCGAAGAGGTCCACTTCCGCTCTGCCAAATCTCTCCCACAGCAGCTGGACTGTTTGTGGGTGTAAAGACCATTCGCTCGTGGGAATGTTGTTTCTGGACAGTCTGTCTGGACCCAGATTCTGTAGCCCAGGCACATGAACTGCTCTCAGCGAGCGCAAGTTGTGCTGAGCCCAAACCAGGAGGCGTTCCGCCAACCTGTACAGGTCTCGGGATCTGAGACCGCCCTGGTGATTTATGTAGGACACCACAGACATGTTGTCCGAACGGACTAAGACGTGATGGTCCTTGATTCGGGGACGAAAACGCGTCAGCGCGTTTTCCACTGCCAGCATTTCCAGACAGTTGATATGTCGGAGCTTTTCTCGTTCTGACCACAGGCCAAAGAACGGTCTGCCCTCGAGCAGCGCTCCCCATCCCGAGGTGGAGGCGTCCGTCGACACCACTTTCACTCTCGAGGAAGTCCCCAGGCTTACACCTGATTGGTACCAGTCGTTCGCTGTCCAAGGTTTTAGAACTGTAACAGCTCTGATTGACCTTGAGACGCAGCCGACCGGATACCCACGCTCTGCACGGTACCCGCGCTTTCAGCCAGAACTGCAAGGGGCGCATGCGGAGCAGGCCCAACTGAAGAACTGGTGATGCTGAGGCCATGAGACCTAGCATCTTCTGAAATTCCCTGAGCGGGAAGGTCGCGCCGCAGCGGAGAGAGCTCGCTGCGCGCTGAATGTCCAGCGCGCGCTGTGGCAACAGCCGCGCCATCATAGACTGTGAGTCCAGAACTATACCCAAAAACGGGATCGTTTGACTGGGGTTCAGTGAACTCTTCGTCCAGTTGACTCTGAGACCAAGTTTCTCGAGGTGATCGAGTAAAATGGCCCTGTGCTCCACGAGCTCTGATCGTGATTGAGCCAGAATCAGCCAGTCGTCCAAATAGTTCAGCACTCGCATGCCTCTGAGTCTGAGAGGAGCGAGCGCTGCGTCCATGCACCTCGTAAATGTACGAGGCGCCAGGGACAGGCCGAACGGCAGGACTGTTATACTGGTATGTCTGGCCCTCGAAGGCGAATCTCAAGTATTGCCTGTGACATGACGCTATCTGTATTTGAAAATACGCGTCCTTCAGATCTATTGACATGAACCAGCCTCCTCTGCGAATATGCGCGAGGATTTTCCTGGTTGTAAGCATTCTGAAACTGCGTTTCGCTAATGCTTCGTTCAGCTGTCTTAGATCCAGTATGGGTCTGAAACCCCCGTCTTTCTTGCCAGACAGTATCTGCTGTATAGCCCCCCTTCGCTTTGAGCTTGAGATACAGGCTCTATAGCCCCTTTGCTCATCAGTTTTGATATTTCGGCACGAAGTAGGTGTGCTACTTCTGAATTCACCGTAGTTTCGACGCGCGCTGTGAAGCGGGGAGGGCGTCGACAAAACTGTAGCGAGTAGCCTCTCTTATAATGTCTAGCACCCATTCCGAAACCTCTGGGCGACAGAGGTGCTTCGGGCGTGCTGTAACGTAGGCGTTATGCCTGTGACATTCGAGGCGGGGAGCGCGCTGATCACAGCGGGCAGAGCGCTCGTCCTCGACCCCACTACGGTGCTTAACCGAGAGAGGGAGGGCTGAGCGAGTCTCGTGGGACTCGTTGTCTGTGAGTAAGTGTGGGCGGGAAGCGGGCACATTTACTGCTTTTGACGCGCTGTCTGCCTGAGCAGAGCGAGCATGCACAGGTTTCGTTTTACAGAAACCACGTGACACGTGTGACATAGTGTTTGTGGCACTGGGGAATGTGCACATTTACTATGATGGGTGCGCGATCGACCTGAGTCGAATTTATGGGCGCAAGCCCCGTGTGAGGGGCTGTGCTTGTGTGTAGCGATGGGCATTGGGCAGTGGGCATCAGCACTACATTTATAGCACCATCGGCCGTGGCCGGGACACCAGAAAATACATCCATATGCTGATATTTCTGGGTAGCCGTAAAACGGCTTTTGTGTGCAGGCAAACAGGCACGGGTTGTACCACGTGGTCGTCGGCTGCAAAATACATATCTGCAGTCGCCTCTCAGGGCACTGGCAGAGCGATTTGTATTTGGCGGCATAAAAACTTTTTGCCGTCAGACCTGGGAATCGAACCCGGGTCGCCCGCGCGAAAGACTTAGAATCTACCACTGGACCACAGAGGAAGACACATAGGCTTTCAGTTACCGCGAGTATTAACCACACTAGCGTTTGTTGCAGGCATGTGTGTAGTACAACATGCAATACTGACATTTTCAGACGCCTGAAAAGTGTCAGAATGTGAGAAGAGTGGATATCGCCCGGTTTCAGCGGGGCTAAAACACTCCATTCTCTTTTCGCCAGTGACGCACGGGAACCGTAGAAACGGTGTTCGGTTGCAGGCAAGCGGGTACTACGCGCTTGCTGGCTGCAAAAATACACCTCTGCAGTCGCCCCCGGGGGACTGACAGAGCGGAGCATTGGCGGCATAAATATATGCCGCAAGACCGGGAAACGAACTCCGGTCTCCCATGCGTTAAAACCTATCATTTCACCACTGAGCCACAGGGGATACAGGCTTTTGGTATGCGTTGATCGTCAACATGTATTCTTCGGCGTTTGCTGGCAGGCGTGCCCTTGCTGCAAATGACATTTCCAGTCGCCGACAGGGAACTGGGAAATGTAAGAGAAAAGGGGCCAGTAACTACGAACACACTTTTCTCCTTTCGCCGGTGAATGACGCGCAGAGGCAGGGTAGTTTTTCTTGTAACGTAAAGAAAAACTAACCCCGACCGTCCGCTTCCAGGAGGAGCAGCCTCGGAGAAGGATGCCAGGTGAGTCCTCAGAGTCACCATAGGCAATCGGCTCGGAGTGAGGGCGGTCGCCGTCAGCGAGCGCGAGAGCTGCGAGATCCTCTAGGAAAGGGGGGCGTCTTGAAAAAGACGCCCGGCTCTTTTAGTATAAAATGTACATACATAATACACATTATACACAGAAAATATATAGAAGGATATAGGCGCCGGAATGCGCAGCAGGTACGGCAGTGGAAGGCGGCGCTGGCCAGCGGCTTCAAGTGGCTCGTCCCGCTGAATTGCTTCTCAGACGACGCGTTGCTTCTCTCGTGATCCAACGATGCGTGAGCTTCGCTGAAGAGATGAAAAATCAAGTGAGTCAGCCTTTTCGAGCTACCTTTATAAGGCTAGGCCACGCCCGTTTCGGTGGGAAGTGGCAAGGAGGGCGCGAAGCGCCCTCATTGGTCTGATGTTGCATCAGCCCTCGCTCGATAGGCTTATGCAGTTGCCGCAGAGCAGCCAATGAGCGAGCGAGCCGTCTCGTCTATGGCTGTATGCTGCTGCAAATGCGCTTTACAATATTACAAAATTAAGGATAATTTTTTGCTTCAGTATTTCGTGAAAAGAGACTTTTCCCGCAGCGTCTTAGCTAAGACGCAGTACGAGAGAACTCTCGTAAGAGAACAGAGTTTTGCAGGCTTGCAAAGTGGTAAAAAAAATAAAATCTCTGCAAACATAATTTTGTTTTTGAGTTTTCCTTCTTCAGAAGTGCAACACTCTTTTTTACGGTGTTGTGCAATCATTTTTTCAGAGTTTCGAATTCGTCACTGTTCTCCCAGTGTATTAGTTTGTTTTCCAGATTTGAAACCTTGTAAATGGTGATCTGAAAACTGCTGTGCGAATAGGTGAAAAAAAGTTTTGAAACTCTGAAAACTGAGGTTCGAAAGGGCGAAACTTACTACATTACATTACATTTGCACTCCTATAGGCGGATCTTTTGTGACGTCATTGTTTATGTTTGCCGCGTTGCATCACGGGAATCGTGTGGCAGGAAACACCGCTAGATACCTGTAATTTGATTGTTTTGCACGTTTGGAGGAGGATTTAGAGAAGATGATGGTTCACTCTTGCTGTGTGGTCGATTGTACGGCTCGTTGGGGGCCTGATAAAAAGTTTTTTCGAATTCCCTCCGAAAAGGATCGCGAAAAACGAAATAAATGGTTGCGTGCAATTAACCTGGACGCTCCGAAGCCTGGATTCCTAACGTTACTGATCGAGTTTGTGAGGCTCATTTTGTTCATGGTAGGTCTAAGTCTTAGTGACTATGTATTTATAGAAGATTGAATAAAATAAAAAAATAATAAAACTGAGTCAAATCAACCGAGTCATATGTTTTCGCGTTCTGATTCAGGTGTCCCAAACCGCGATCCACAGCACCCAGACTACCGTATTTTCCGCACTATAAGCAGAGGAGCACCTTCCATGAATGGCCTAACTGTTTTCATATATAGGGCGCACCGGGTTATAAAAAACAAGTGGCTGAGCTGTAAAACGTCTCCGGTTACTATCGTAACCTCGGTTCCCTGAGAGGCGGGAACGAGACATTACGTCAAAGACGTATATGGGAACTCCCTTCCTCCTCATTTTCACTGAAATCTTATAGGCTAACGCCAGCTGGAGACAGCTGGCCAATTGACGCGAAACATGCAAATGCTGACCGGTCCGCGGGCAATATAAATAGCATGGGCGCGACAATTACGTCAGAATCAAGACTGAACGCTAGCACAGCTGATCAAACGGCGAGCACGGCGGCTGACGTAATGTCTCGTTCCCGCCTCTCAGGGAACCGAGGTTACGATAGTAACCGGAGACGTTCCCTTTCAAGGCGGTCACTTCAACATTACGTCAAAGACGTATATGGGAACTGTATAGAATCCCGCCGTGAGAGCAGTGAAGATAAGCCCTAAACGGGGTCAAGCTACACTCCCACGAGAGACAACAGTTCTAAGCCAGCAGCGCTGCTAGGAGCACTCGAACTGATGGCGAAACTAGACCAAGAAACGTCTGTTCCGACCTACCAAGTTGCATATCCAATGCAATGAAGCGAAGGCTGCACTGGAGGGCAGCACAACACCATAAGCACTCAAGCACAAGAGTTAACACAGTGTCGACGGCAATAGCGGTGACAGCTGCATAACCTTATAGCCATACACAGAGTTAACAGAAATTGAAAACTACTGTGTAATGCGGAAACAGCTATGTAACATTATAGTCATAACACAGAGTTAGCAGCAATGGTAACTCTGCATAATGCAGACTACTGCACAGCTGGTGGAAACAGTTCATGAGTACATTAATAAAACTCACCGAACCCACGACGCTATAGGCAGTGCATAAAACTTGAACCCCTGGCGAACGTGTTCTGAGAAGACAGCCAGCATACCTATATCCCGTAGGCATTAAATCACATGAAAAGCGTCAAATTCAGTGAGAAAGTCTCAGTCCCTAGTACCATCCACCAAGCACACAAACAGCTAGTCAGACTGCTGCCTGGTGGTCCACGTACATCCGCAAAGCCCTTACAAGGCTAACAGCACTCTGAGCATCAGCATCATGTGAGGCTGACAGCTTCAGCAGAAGGCGGGCAAGGATAAATCTGTGCTCTGAACGGTGTAAGCGTCTTCGGAACGCAGTTTGGTATCGGACGGAGAGTGACGCTGCAGTCACTAGGTCCGAGACAATGTAACATCATTCAATAGAATGAGCGTAGGTCTCCAAGTGCTTCGCTGGGGCGAGAACAGGTGGAAAGGTCCTTCTCAAGGAGATCTCTCAGCACTTATTAGTGTGAAGTGTCTTGCTCAAACGAAGGACCCAACAGCGGACACACAAGAAGGTTCCACAGCTTGGGGCTGGGGTGCCAATCGTGCCGATCGCCTGTAGAAGCAGGACCTTACTGAGGGGGATTGTCATGGGGGGGGCCCCATAACTCTCTCAGGTCCGTGAACCGGGGATGATAGGCCAGCAAGGGGGTCACGAGGAAACTGACACTCCCTTGTAGAACATAGTCCGATGTTCTATAGCCGATGTACAGAAGTGCAATTTAACACATAACTGAATGTACATAAACACAGTGCCAGTGGCCGTAGCGACAACAACTGTGAATATACGCAGTTAGATAATAGCCCCATAATAGCATAGCACCTCAGAAGTACACAAACACAGTCGTAGCCGTAGCTAGAACTGTGAGTATACGAGTTAGTACAGAATAGCCAGTTGCAGTGAAGGAAACGGGGCAACATAATAGCGTAGCACATGTACGTAACAGCATCGGTCGCTGTAGCGCCAACTATACGCAGTAGCTCAGTATAGGCACTGAAGGATACGGGGCAACACCGCAGCATGAACACATCCATGTGCAATAATGCAGCGCAGGTCGCCGTATCGACAGAGACTGTGAATATGCACAGTTCGACTGGGATAGCTAGTTGCACTAGATACAGGGCAACATGACAGCATAACACAAGTGCGTAAGAATAGTGCATCCATGTATGTACATAACGCAGCGTAAGTCACCATAGCTGAGATGCACAGTTAGATCAGGATGGCTAGCTGCACTGAAGGAAACAGGGCAGCATTACAGCCTAACACATCCGTGCACGTACATATATCCAGAAACTGTGAATATGCACGGTTAGATTAAGATAGCTAGTTTTGCACTGAAGGAACAGGGCAACAAAATAGCAAAAACACGTCCTTGTACGTACATAAGTGCAGTGTAGTCGCCGTAGCGACAGAACTGTGAATATGCATAGTTAGATAGGACAGCTGGTTGTTGCACTGAAGGATAGAGGGCAACATAACAGCATAACACATCAGTGTGCACATTTAGAACATCTGTGTGTATAATGCAGCGCTAGTCATCGAAGCGACCGAACTGCATGAACAAGCGCAGTTCAAACACAATGGTCAGTTACGTTGAGGGTAACATAACAGCATAACGCTTCAGTGTGTACACAGATGCAGCGCAAGTCGCCGTGGCGACGACTGTGACTATGCACAGTTAGATAGGATAGCTAGTTGCACTGAAGGATACAGGGCAACGTGATAGCATAGTTACATTGATGCTGTACAAGCACAGCGTCAGAGGCATAGCGACATCGACGTCGTTAATCAGAATAGCCGATTGCACTGAGGATACAGGGCAATATATAACGGCATAAATCATAGACACATATCAATGTACATAACACAGCGTCAGCCCACAACAACTGTGAATACACAGTAATCAGAGTAGCCAGTTGCACTGAAGGAACAGGGCAATATATAACGGCGTAATTGTAACACATATCAGTGCGTAGTGTGTACACAGCGTCAGTTGCGTCGCACAGCAACTGTGAATACGTAGTAATCAGAATAGCCATATGCACTTTAGGATACAGGGCAATATATCACGGCAAAAATCATAACACATATGAGTGTGTAGTGTGTACGTAAACACCGCGTCAGTCGCATCGCGGAACAACTGAATACGCACTGTGTAATAATCAGAATAGCCATTGCACTGAATGATACAGGGCAATATATAGGCTAATGGCATAAATCATTACACATAGAGTGCGGTGCACAACACAGCGTCAGTTGCATCGCGCAACAACTGTGAATACGTAGTAGTCAGAATAGCCATTTGCACTGAAGGATACAGGGCAATATACAACGGCAAAATTCATAACACATATCAGTGTGTAGTGTGTACGTAAACACAGCGTAGTTGCATCGCGCAACAACTGTGAATACGTACTGAGTAGTAATCAGAATAGCCATTGCACTGAATGATACAGGGCAATATATAATGGCATAAATCATTACACGTAACAGAGTGCGGTGTGTACATAACACAGCGTCAGTTGCATCACGCAACAACTGTGAATACGTACTGTGTAGTAATCAGAATAGCCATTGCACTGAAGGATACAGGGCAATATACGGCAAATTCATAACACATATCAGTGTGTAATGTGTACGTAAATACAGCGTCAGTTGTATCGCGCCACAACTGTGAATAAGTACTGTGTAGTAATCAGAATAGCCATTGCACTGAATGATACAGGGCAATATATAATGGCATAAATCATTACACGTAACAGAGTGCGGTGTGTACATAACACAGCGTCAGTTGCATCACGCAACAACTGTGAATACGTACTGTGTAGTAATCAGAATAGCCATTGCACTGAAGGATACAGGGCAATATACGGCAAATTCATAACACATATCAGTGTGTAATATGTACGTAAATACAGCGTCAGTTGTATCGCGCCACAACTGTGAATAAGTACTGTGTAGTAAGTACTTAAACACAGCGTCAGATGCATCGCGCAACAACTGAATACGTGGTATTACGTGCTGTGTAGCAATCAGAATAGCCATCTGCGCTGAAAAATACAGGGCAATATATAGTGGCATAAATCCTAACACAACAGTGTGACGCGTGTACGTAACACAGAGTCAGTTGCATCACACAACAACTGTCTTCGTAGTAATCAGAATAGCCAATTGCACTGAAGGATACAGGGCAATATCGCGGCATAAGCATAACACACACATATCAGTGTACATAAACACAGCGTCAGTGGCTTAGCGACAACAACTGTGAATACGTAGTTGAATGACCAGTTGCACTGAAGGATACAGGGCAATATAACGGCACAAATCATAGCACATATAGTGTGCAGTGAGTACATAAACACAGCGTCAGTGGCGTAGCGACAACAACTGTGAATACGTAGTTGAATGGCCAGTTGCACTGAAGGATACAGGGCAATATAACGGCACAAATCATAGCACATAACAGTGAGCAGTGTGAACATAAACACAGCGTCAGTGGCGTAGCGACAACGACTGTGAATATGTAGTTAAATCAGCATGGCCAGTTGCACTGAAGGATACAGGGCAACATCAGCTGTAAGCACATCAAAATGTAATGTTACGTAGGCCCAGCGTCAACAGCATAAGCGGTAACGACTGCGCAACAACACTCACCGGATTGCGGCTGTGCACTTCCATTGTCAGAGCGAGGCGGCTAGAGACCTCTCTGCTAGAGATCTATAGCATCCGTACTTTTTTTCCCTTTTAGACACGGAGCCATGGCCTTTGCCTCGTCTCTCTAGACGCGCGTCTTGCGCACGACTACCAAAGGACGCCGTGGAAGACGGAGTCTTCTTGAAGTAGCCTGGCTGAGATACCGGGCTGAAGTATTCCTATCAACAGGGGCTATCGCGTCGAGTCCTTCTAGCGAGCCCGCGAAGAGGACCGGAGTGGCGACGGGCAGCGTACTCGTCCTAGGGCAGGAGAGGGCCCACCAGCGGCCTGCTGGCGGCAGTGGGCCTCATCCCCGCGGATGCCCGGGTTTATTCCCCTGAGGGCGCGCATTGTCCGGCACATGCCCGTCGTCCGTGAGTGCGGCCTCGGTTGAACTTGTTAGGGTAGAGCGAGTCGATAGGACCCGCACATATCTGGCATGTAAGTTAGCAGCCATCGGATGCGGGGAGGAAACATGGTGAGTAACCTCTATTGCAACTTCCACGATGACTTCAGATAAGACTTCTAGCGTGAAGAAAGAGATTCTGACGTAATTGTCGCGCCCATGCTATTTATATTGCCCGCGGACCGGTCAGCATTTGCATGTTTCGCGTCAATTGGCCAGCTGTCTCCAGCTGGCGTTAGCCTATAAGATTTCAGTGAAAATGAGGAGGAAGGGAGTTCCCATATACGTCTTTGACGTAATGTTGAAGTGACCGCCTTGAAAGGGAACCTTGTTTATACTCGACGCGTCCGCATGAGCGCGAAGGTAATAAAAAAAACTAATATCCGTCTGCTCGGGCAGATTCGGCTTAACAGCGCGCGCGCCTCCGCATCCGCAGATGCACGACTTTGAGCCGAATCTGCCCGAGCAGACGGATATTAGTACATCTCATCATCACCCAGTTTGCGCGTCTAAATCAGTTGTATGGTCTGGTGTTCAATCTAAAACAAAACAGTTGCGTCAAGTATAAATGCCTCGTCTGTTTGGGGAGTTGCACGCACAGTCAGCGGAGATCTCATATGGGCTTTGAATAACTTCGATTTTGTCACCAATACAAATTTTGAGCTTCTCTCCAAACCTCCTCCGGTCTTCAGATGTTAAAGTGCTTATATATTGTGGATTTTGCCCGCTAACTCTCTTGAAAGTGCTCGTCGCGTTACAGCCCGCAATACTGTTTGATTTGTTGCCACACAACCACTCGCGCATGCGTACAAAGATGTCAACAAAGATCCTCCTATACCTGTCGAGAAGAAATGTTGCAAGCTCTGACCTTCTAGCTCGAGGTTAACCGAGGAATTGGAATCTTTTCCGCCATCACTCTTCGTTACTGCGCGAACTTCAGGCGTGTGCATGTGATTGTAACGTGCGCACGACCTGTGATTGACAGTCAGATCTCACACCCCCCTGCGCAGATTGGACCCGATGATCCGGGAGTGGTGGATTTTTGCAAAACAAATAACACGCTCCAGGTGGAGTTAGAAGCTCGGTTTTTTTCTAAAACCACCTTATTTATGTTGTTCTGTCGGATTATAGTGTCGATTTCACTGAATATGATCAAAAAAACTTTGCCGACTTAAAATGGTTTTGAAGCAATTGTTTGATTTTGTCAGAAGAGTCAGAGGTTCTCTGAATGTGGTTTGAAAATTTGGTTTTGTGTTTAAGGTTTTGAAAAGTGAGTGATGGTTTAAAAAAAAAGTGTTTTAGCAATTCAGAAAAACTGTAAATGATTAGCCACATAACTGCACACAGATGTGAAAAATGTAAAACAACTATTGTATCTTTGGTAACACTTTACTTGAAGGGGTGTGCATAAGACTGACATGACACCTTCATAATCATGACATGGCAGATGTCATAATAATGAAGGACGTCTTATGCATGTTTATGACAACTGTCATTAAGTGTCATTCGCTCAATTATGACATTTTTAATGCAAATATGACATTGTTTGAGATGTCTTTGTTATGACAACTTGACATAAACCAATACATCATAACCTGTCAGCGTCTTTGTCACGACAACTTGACATTACCAAGACAACATAAATTGTCATAAATATGTCATAAACATGACATAGCAGATTAACTATCAAACTTAAGAAACCACTTAGCTTTATGAGTTAACATTTCATTAAACTGTCAGGTGGTTGGTTTTGACATAGGCTGTCATGAAGCCATTATAACTATGTAGGCTAATGAATGTTTTTCTTGACCTCAACTACAGTGGTACAAATTTAATTTGTCATTAAAATGTTATAATGGCTTCATGACAGCCAATGTCAAAACCAACCACATGACAGTTTAATGAAATGTTAACCCATAAAGCTAAGTGGTTTCTTAAGTCTGATAATTAATCTGCTATGTCATGTTTATGACATATTTATGACAGATTGTGTTGTCTTGGTAATGTCAAGTTGCCATAACAAAGGCATCTCACACAATGTCATATTTGCATTAAAAATGTCATAATTGAGCGAATGACACTTAATGACAGTTGTCATAAACATGCATAAAACCTTCATATTCATGACATGTGTCATGTCATGATTATGACGGTGTCATGACAGTCTTATGCACACCCCTTCAAGTAAAGTGTTACCGTATCTTTTAATAAATTAAAAGTCCATGAAAACAAATCTAAAGAAAACCACAACGGAATATGTGTAACACAGACCTTCTTTACAGCAGAATTAGATTTTTTTTTACTGTTGTGAAGCTGCTGCGAAATAAAGGTGATTTGACTTGTATGCATGTACAGTATATATTTACAAAATATACAGACATGCAAGGATCAAAAATATATTTGTTTCTCAAAACATTGAGTTTGATTTCTAAGTGAGCAATTTATGTAAAGTATTTTCCCATGATTTCCATTACATGAGAGTAGATGTTAAAACTTCATGCTGATTTGCACTCGGCTTTCGCCAAGCTAAGCACCAACTAGCTTTACAGTAACCTATGCGTCTCCATCCATTTACGCTTCCTTCCATATGATGATGTGAATATCCTTCTGTCTGGTGTTAATGGCTGAAGTATATTTCCTGGCGTGTCAACACACACAAAGCTCCGGGGATCAACCACAGTGCGGTCTCCCCAGCGGATCAGCATGACAACCGTCTGGATTGAGCCGAGTAGGGTACATCTCTGGGGTCTTCAAGTGGGCACCTTCCATCCTCAGTGTTTCGTTGACTAGCCCACAACACCTCAAGAGGGCTCAACAGTGATTCTGGCGTCCCAGAGTCAGCCCACTCCGTCCCCCACTCAACTCAGCCCAGATTACTTACCTGTACATTAGCGTTTCTTTCTTTCTATTGTGCTTGAGATCCCTCCTACTGCTGAGGTTGCTCCTTCCTCGTAGTTCGGTGGCATAAACACTTGATGTGACCTAACCACAATCTCCTAACCACAATCTCTAACGCCACAATCTCACCGCAACCCAACCATATGCGTCAACCCGTTTGACTAAGGCTCTAAGCCCCACTGTCATCGTTAAAGCAGGTTCAGTGGCAACGGTTCCGTATGGCATACTACCTAACCCAACCATACGCACCAACCCATTTGACTAAGGCTGTCGAAGCCCCACTGTCGTTGTTAAAGCAGGTTCAGTGACAACGGTTCCGGATGGCATACTACCTACTGCAACACACAACAATATCTGTTCAACACAAATCCTCATTCACACAAAATACAGTACATGGGATTGTAATAACTATGATAACTATGCAAACTATACAAATAATCCAACAGACTCTTCAAGTTTTTTAAGAGTTCTTCGAAACCGTATTGTGTGGCGGCCTGTACATAGCTAGCCAGAATCTTTTTGTCTCAATCACAGCCAGTTGCTGCTCCTCTCTGCTGCTTCAGATAAGTTCTTCACTGTGCAACGCAACTCTTGGCCACTGAATCTGACGTCTCTGAGCAACCGGGTTGTAGAGTGTGCCACAAATCCTTGACAACCCACTTCCACTGGATAAACCCGGACACTCCATCCTCGCTGTTCAGCTTCA
The DNA here is from genome assembly GCF_963993115.1 of Abramis brama. Lineage (NCBI taxonomy): Eukaryota > Metazoa > Chordata > Actinopteri > Cypriniformes > Leuciscidae > Abramis > Abramis brama. The sequence continues at coordinate 12,846,687 of NC_139974.1, forward strand.
GTGGCTAGATGAGCATACCGCAGTTTCTTCCTCTCATACGCCTCATCTACAGCATCCTCCCATGGCACTGTTAAATCTATCAGGTGAACAAGGCGTGCTGATCCAGACCACAAGACAATATCTGGTCGAAGGTTAGTGGTGGCAATCTCAGGTGGAAAAATAAGCCGTTGATCAACATCTGCCAGTATTTTCCAGCCTCAAGCAGCTTCCAGTTGTCCTGGGCAAGAATTGATTTTAACACCTATTCTTGCTGATTGCTCTCCTGGGCGGAGAAATATTGTCTTCTGTGTGTAATGTTTTGCTAGAACAGGTGGCAACTTATTGGTCATGTTACGCTTGTCTCCCAATGCTAAAGCCAAACTTTGCAGTTCCTGGTCATGGCGCCAATTAAACCGCCCTTGGCTAAGAGCCACCTTACATCCTGTCAAAATGTGCCTTAATGTGCCAGGTGATGAACACAAAGGACATCCCAGAGGTTTAGGTTCTGTGGTGATGGGAGAACATCATATGTTGACCTGATAAGAAAACTGATCCTACTCTGTTCCATTGACCATAGGTCTTGACAGCCCATCTTGCATTGTTCCACACTCTCCCATCTCATCCATTCTCCCTGCCTGACCTGGGAAATGGCATTTATACACCTCATCCTCTCCTCCTGCTTTCGCACCTCGTTGACTACCAGCTTCCTCCTTTGAGCTGGGGCTGCCTTGTGCCATGTAGGAGGAGCTAAACTGAGCCCAAAACCCCCTCTTCCATGCTGTACTTGCCCCACAATATCACCAATTTGAAGGGCAGCCTTTGCATCTTCCACAGCTTTCTTTGCTGAGCACTTTCTTCCAGTTTTCAACACAGGTGCTGCCTCTCTTACACATTTGTCACGTGTCTCTACTAATGTCATTTCCAGTCTGACCTTGGTGCACTTAAACTCCTCGGTTAAAGCGGAGACAGCTGCAATATTCCTTTACTATAAAGTCACACTCTGCTGAGGCAGCGTGGAACTCCCAACCTTATTCTGATGCATGAACTTATTAAAGCTTCCAGCTTCTCTACTGTTGTCAAAGAAACCTTGTGCACAGTCAGTGGCCACAGCAACCTCGGCAGTAGACCAAACTGAAAGCAGTTTGGTCTACTGAAAGAAAGAGTTTTAATTTGCCTGGTAGAGCGCAGCTGTTTATGCTCTTCAACCCTTCCACTGCTTCCACACATGATCACTAGGTCATCAGTAAATGAATGTGGCATTTAAATGGCAGTGTTTCCCAAATTAAACAAAAGAGCTGCTGTTTTGAGTCATGAGTCTAATGTAGAGAACTGTGAAACAGAGTTTTGCAAAAAGTTTGTTTTACAATTTCAAACTATAAAATTAGTTTTTACGTGCATATGATATGCACTGTAAACCCATTGGGTAGGAGGGAATTTTGGTTAATTTGTTAAAACCAGGTAACATGAGAATACATTATGCATATGTAAATTCAACATCCTGCTCTGATATTTATCTTGAACTCAAAACAAAAATTTTGCGCTATAGCACATTATAAAAAGAACTTAATACCACACTCGGCAGACGTAATAATTTAAAAATACGTAAATAATTTTTTTTTAATGTAAGGCATCATAAGTGTGTATAGCAGTGGCAACAGAGGTGATGTTGCAGCATTATTTATCCAAGGGAAAAGTAAATTAAAAGGAAGAGAGGACCAAAACCAAACATGCTCAATTCATTATATATTATTTCATGTATTTCATTTATTCCAGTTGACAAAAAATGTAAAAAAAAAAAAAAAATGAAAAGAAATGCAAGATTGCACTTATTGAACTAACATAAATTTGATCTAAAATGACAACAAAAAGATAACAGTTACTTATTTTGCTTATGATACGAACTGTAAACCCCTTGGGTAGGATTAGTGGTGTGGGTTTAATAAACTTTATTACAGTGTGTATCATATGCACGCAAAAACTGCATATCATATGCACATAAAAACTAATTTCCGCATACAAATTGCACAATAAATACAATGCATGCTATAGAGATGCATTTTATGTGATCAGGCTGGGAATTCCAGAGGTGTCAAAATAATTCCACTTTTAGTGTGTAAGCTATTTTTAAACTGTAATTTGTAGGTTACATTTGTTTTATCTTAGCATTTTTTAATATATGAGTACAAAATCATTCACTCATTTTAAGTTTTGTAAAATTATTTGCCCTGCACACTTTTATGCGCTTATGCAAACCATGTGGACATCTGTCACGGTTTTGTTTTTGGGTTTGTTCACGTCATGTTTCCTTGTTTGTCATGTGATCCTGCCATGTGTTCCCTTGTTTGATGTGTCATGTTGTCATTGGTTCATTGTTTCATTGTTCACAGGTGTCCCTTGTCTAGTCATTAGTCTTGTGTGTATTTAAGCCCTCATGTTTGCCATGTGTCTTTGTCAAGTATTGTTTCCTGTTCATGTTCATGTTCAAAACTGCACTTGGGTTCTCATTTACACTTGCCTACAGTGAATCACATTACAGAATACTTGACCTCGAACATGAACCCAGCAGTTGCCCTCCTAAATCTACACCAGGGAAATCTTCCCCTAGGTAAAATTTAATGATGTGGCTCTTAAAGACATTTTTCCTTTTGGGCTGAACGATCCGGTGCGGTCCCAATTGCCAGGGGGAAAATTAATTTTTCCATGGCCCAGTATATTGACTATGCCCTTTTGTTAAGCGGCTCAACTCTTACTGTGGGTTTAACGGATGAGGAACACCGCAAACCCCCAGTATCCTATCAGCCTGAACCACTTTATGCCATGTCTGCCAAGTCTGAGTGTCTTCATGCCATGTCTGCCAAGTCTGAGTCTCTTCATGTCATGTCTGCCAAGCCTGAGCCACTTCACGTCATGCCTGCCAAGCCTGCCAAGCCTGAGCCACTTCACGTCATGCCTGCCAAGCCTGAGCCTCTTCACGTCATGCCTGCCAAGCCTAAGCCTCTTCACGTCATTCCTGCCAAGCCTGAGCCTCTTCACGTCATGCCTGCCAAGCCTGAGCCTCTTCACGTCATGCCTGCCAAGCCTGAGCCTCTTCACGCCACGTCTGCCGCCAAACCAGTGTCTCCGGACAAGATGGCCGCCGCTCGATTTGGCATCCTCATCCAGAGCGCTGGTCTCTGCATGCATGGATAATCAACGGATACCCGTTGTCCTGCCAGAAGGGGTTGTGAACACGATCACACGGTCTAGAGCTCCTTCTACGAGAAGGCTCTACACGTCTAAAATGGTCTGTTTACTAGCTGGTGCGCCGACAAAAACCTAGACCCACAAACCTGTGGGGTCTCTGGGGTGCTTTGTTTCCTTCAAGAGATACTGGATAAGGGCAGGACCCCTTCCACGTTCAAAGTATCCGTTGCGGCCATTGCGGCGTTAGCAGAGTCGATGCGCGGCCAGTCAATAGGATGGAATGAGTTTGTCATCCGCTTCCTTAGAGGAATCCCCCGTGACCCCCGTCGATTCCTATTTGGGATCTTTCTATGGTCCAGGAGGCCCATACAGACCGTGGATCTGAAATACCTTTCGCTCAAAACCGCTTTTCTTATAGCCCTGTCATCAGTCAAGCGTGTGGGTGACTTACACGCGTTATCTGTTAACGCTGCATGTGTCGAGTTTGGACCTAATGACTCTAAAGTAATCCTCAAGCCGAGACATGATTATGTCCCCAAAGTGCTTGGCACTCCCTTCAGAGCGCAGGTTATTACGTTATCAGCCCTACCGGGATCCGGTAGCGAAGTCGATGTTAACCTCCTTTGCCCTGTTAGGGCGTTAAGGGTTCACGTCACGCGCTTCAGGCGCTCGGAGCAGCTCTTCGTTCCGCTCGGTGGGCGCGCCAGGGGCCTCGCCACCTCGAAACAGAGTCTGTCCAGGTGGATTGTGGACGCTATCGCGGCAGCATATGCGTCTAAAGATCTGCAGTGTCCCTTGGGCGTCAGGGCTCATTCCACTAGAGGCATGGCCTCTTCGTGGGCTTGGTCCAGTGGGTTTTTTATTCACAACATTTGTATGGCGGCAGGCTGGGCCTCCCCCTCTACATTTGTTAGGTTTTATAACCTAGAAGTTCCTGCCCTTCAGACTAAACTTTTGTCAGTCTAAGTTACGAGTATGTTCTGCTCAGATTCGTTTGCACGCAGGCTACTCTCACATTTATCCTAGCTCCCCTGGTTGAGCTGCACTATAAGGGTAGATATTCCCATTTCAGTATGGACCGGCTGTGCCACTCTGTATTCCCTGCCATATGATACTGTGTGCTTATGTACATGTACTGGCCCACTCATGTTGGCCGTCTTATTCCCACTAATCTGTGTCCCCCGGGTGTGCCCCTGGGACTATATGTGGTTGATGATTGGCGCACACGGCGTTGACAAGGGGTTCCCATACCGTAAGCAACTTACGCAATACGAGAGAACCTCTCGTAAGAGAACGTATTCGGTTACTAACGTTACCTCGGTTCTCGATGAAAACCAGGTAAGCAGCTCCCGAGCCTGTCCTTTTATACGCTAAGCCACGCCCATTCATTGGGCGTGACGTCACACAGGGCTCAGTGGTAGGCTGCTGCAGTTGCCGCAGAGCAGCCAATGAGCACGCTAGTTAGCCCGTTCTAGGTCTGCTAGCTGCTGCAACACGTTGACAATAAATACAAAATTAAGGATAATTTTTGGCTTCAATATCTCGAGAAAATATGACTTTACCCGTAGCGTAAGCAACTTGCGCAATACTCGTTCCCTCTTCTAGAGAGAACCGAGGTTACGTTAATAACCGAGTACGTTTTCATGCCATGCCATGTTTTTGTTTCATGTTTGATTTTGTTTATAATAAACTGCACTTGGGTTCTCATTTACACTTGCCTCCAGTGGATCACTTTACAACATCACAAGACAGATCTTAAATGCAATTTATTTTTATAAATACAGTTTTTTAAAGTTTTTTAGAAACTAAAAGTGGAATTTGAGGCCCATGATACGGTGGCCGAGAGAGCTCAGCTCAAAAGTCTACTTTATTTTATTTATTTTAACTTTTTTGTTGTTGAAAAACATGCAGAGATTAAATTTTTATGACATACAACTTGTATGCAATATACAAAATGCATTAACAATATGTTCAATGTCATCAGAATACAAATGAAAAAAGAACAATGAGCTGAAACCTAAATAAAGATAGAGAAAAAGAACATGAGGGAAAGATATTAATCTATATATCAGTTACACTGTACAAATTGTTTCATGTTATGTTTAAATTTTCATAAAGAAAAGATTTATAAGAAATGTTAGGTAATGTAGAGTCTAAAATTTCAAAGTTGAGACACTCGTATATATATAACGCATATTTGAAAAACTTTTTTGTAAAAAAAAAAATATATATATATATTTATTTGCAACCGTTATGTTAACAGCGTTATATTTCTGTCATAAGAACAGCTACTCAGCTGATGGACACCGTGCTGCGTTATGGGAACATCCCAGGTGAAAATAATGAGGAAATTATGATGTCGATATACGCCCTCGATGCGCACTGATGCGGGCTCCGCAGCACACTTCTTCCTGACAGTCAAAGCGGCATTACGTCATGAAAGTGCGGACTAGTAGGAAGACCACGAGTGCTTAGGGTGCCATTTGGGATAGGGCCATAATGGCACACTAGTGCCCTGCTCACTCCGAAGTCCCAATTCAAGGGCTCTGCCGTCTGCCCTTCGAAGAGAGTAGGGCATAGGGATGCTCACGGTTAATAAGCACATCCCAGCCGGGTTTGTCACTTATTTGGTTCCCCTGGAAACATTTCCATTGTGGTCTGTGTTATTTGCAGCGTGTTTTGGTTGTGTTGTGAACTTTTGCAGCGCGTTTCTGTATTTGGTTGTGTTTTGAGTTTTTGGAGCACACGTGTGTTGTAAAACCGATGAAGATGCGTGTGTTTTTTTCTATTTGCATGCGTTTTCTTCAGTCGCAGCATGTTGAGCTCTCTCGGCCACCGTACCACGAAACCTCTTATACTTAATCTTCCGACCAAGTCAGCAAAAATACAAGCACATCACATGCTTTAAACTCAGTTTGATATTGTAAAACAAACTCTGTTTCGCAGTGTTATGGCAATTTTTAGATTTTCATTGATTTACAGTATTGATTTTCATTTACTTTCAGTAAGACATTGAAATTACTCTTTGTTGGACTGTACATGGTCTGCCAACATATGACTAATGTGTGTGTGTTTTTTTTTTTCTCGTTTAAACACTGGGAAACAGGTGAGACGTCAGGAGGAGGCAGACTGAAAAGGGGCTCTAACCCCTAGGGTCAGAGGCCGTCCAATTTAGAACTTGTGAGTTTGTAAGAATAAACTCAGCAGGATTAGATCACTAGCAGAGAAACCTTCCCTTGTTTAGATAAGGGCCTGTAAGCAGAAGACCTTGAAAGCAGTATAAAGACTCCTCTGCCCTCCCTTCCTGGTCGCACTTGTTTCACAGACTGTACTTTTGACTTCTGTGTGGCAACTGGGCCTTCTTGCAAGAATAAACTACTTTTTAATGATCATTTGAATTTCAGAGTGTCTCTTACGCAGTGATTGATTGTTTAATGAATATTTTTGCCACAACAATTGGTGTCAGAAGTGGGATTCCTTGGATGTGCCCTTCGGACCCGAGAGCGGACGGTGAATTGGCCTCCTGGACTCAGAGTCACAGCCCTACCCCGAACAGTTTTGAGGGATGAGGGGCCGTTCCGCCGGGGTCCGGAGGAAGCAACCACTGGAATTAAGAAAACGAACCGTGGCAACAAAACATCTCTGGTAAGAGACAGCTAAATTATTTTCTTTTTCGGGGTTCAAAAATGATGAGTGAACGTGAACCATGTTGGCTGAGTTTGCTTTTGGTACGAGCGAGAGGTGATTCGGATAATCACAATTGAGGGAGAAATTGATCTGACGGTTTCAGACCGGTTTCTACCAGACTTAGCTCGTTGGTGGACAGGGGTCCACTGGTGATTCAGGGGAATCATAACTGTTGATTAATTAGTTTTGCTCAAAATCTCTGTAAAACCTGTGGGAATTCTTGTAAAGGTGGGCAAAAGAGCCACATCAAATTGATTCACTTGTTTGTTCTTGATACGAGCAGAGAAAGGTTTTTGAGTAGGGAACTGGTCGGTCGGACCCAGACCGGTTTCTGGCGAACCTAGCTCGTGGGTGGGCAAGTGAATCAAAATTAATCAAGCGCTAGGGAGCGCTCATGGGAAGAGTTTGAGCAAAACGTAATTACAGAACTGCAGCATATTTGCTGAAACCCGTCCGATTTTGGGTTTTTAAGATAAAGATCGGATCTGCTGAAGACGTTCGGCAGATATTGTAGGACACGTGTCGAATTGTGAAATCCAGAAGGCAGATTCAGCCAAAATGGGGTCATCTAACAGTAAATGCGACCGGTTTTGTACACCGGTTTACAGTCAAATGAAGAAAATGATGCAGAAGGAACTGGCATGTAGGGAAAGTTGAGAAGAAATGTATGCAAAATGTATGGTATAAAATAAAATTTCTGATAGAATTTAGGAACTATTTATGAACGCCTGTTAAGTCAAATTAAGTGATGTAAAACAAGGAATGAAGTTTTTATTAAGCAGAATGGGGAACAATTATATTTTACTGGTAAAATAGTGATGTCTAGAGAATTTTCATAACATTAAGTTGAATCTGCAGACTAACCATTTGATAGAGGAACATTTAATGAAATTGATGGCATAAAGTACAAATGTTTATACTTTATGAAGAATCCTGAAACAAACAGTGAAACAGAAGAGAGCAAACGCTGTAAGCAGCTGTGCTCTGAAGCTTTGACTTCAAAGAAATGTGAAGTTAAAAAAGAAAAAAGAAAATGTTTATTGAAAACCCTTATGTTGAGTGATTTTCTGTGCAACTTATGGAAATTAATGTGCTGCCAATAATAATGATGACGATTATGATTTGGCTGTTGTGATTGAATCCGCCACTGGTGGACTGTAAAAGAATACAGAGAACTGCTTATCAGTGGCTCTGTTTACATTCCTGATGGGGACACACTGCTTCAAGGGTGTGCAGTAAGTTGGAGCCGTTTGCAAGCTCAATGATCAAACTATAGGCAAAGAGAGTGTTTTAATTGTGGTCAGCAGGGCCATTTAGTCCGTAATTGTAAATGGACACTCAGAAAAGAAAGTGATAACGTGAAAGTGACGTGTATTAATGTGGGTTTTTGAAAGTAGAACAGTATTTAAATGACGATGTTAAAGTTTTCGTCTGAGAAAGAATTAAGAATGTGAACGCAGTGCTACAGGAAGTGAAAAGAATGTGCAAGTAAATAAGGGAGAAAAAAAAGTTGAAGGAAAGTTAATAGATGGAAGTCGTAAGAAGATTGAAGGTTAAAAGAAGGTTGAAAGATTTAAGTCTTAAGGGAATCCTTTTGAAGGAAAGAGCTAGTGAATTGATGAATACAGGTTGATGTAAAATTAATGACTCCAACAAATGAGTTGCAAAATATTTTAAAAGTACCGGTAACTAAAAGGATGATTGTGTTTTGAATGAAACGCTTTGATAAGGTTTTAGATGATATAGAGAGACAAATCTAATGAGTTTTATCACAACTTGTAATAAAATGTATCACAAGAGAGGCAGCCTCAAAAGTTAGTGTGAATCCTAAAAGAAGATTGATAAACTCCAAGAGAAAACACTGAAGTCAGGTATTAAATTATGGTAATTGAGAACCTGACAACTAAAATTGAGATGAAATGTGAAACGTTATTAAGAACTAGAATAATTATTATTCTTTCTTTAAGATAAAATAAGCAGAAGCAGTGTTACGGGATTAACAGTTGCTAAATGTAAAATGTGTAGAAAGGCATCTGATTAAAAAACAGTTTGTTAGTGTTTTGAACGTGGAGGAATAGTGTTGACCATGAAAGAACGAGGAGCTGATGTTTTGCCTTTCAAAGATAAGCTTGTGATTTGCTGAAACAGTTTGCTTGTCTGAATCTGGTGTGTGCTGTGGCTGAAACAGCCAGTGCGACAGAGACAAGATCTGAGAGGAAATTTGTAATGTAATGTCTAAATTCCATGATGTGGGCAAAAGACAAATATAAAATTATGTTTATTTGAAAATAGATGTAAATTCTGGCAAAGATGCCTTACTGCTGGGCTAGAGTTAAAAGTTTAAGTGGTAGATAAAGTTTGATTTTAGACGTTTATGAGAGATAAGTGTACCAGTCCTAAATGCCTCAGAGTCTCTCTCTCATTCAATGTCAGCTAAAAGCTGTTATGTGTCATAAGTGATAATAAGCTATTTATAGTGAAGCACATTGTTTTAGTTGAAACCCATAGACATGGGTGTTAAAAGAAATCATGCTACAAGGCAGTTCAGATTTCATACATTTAAAGGGAAATTTGTAAATGTTTTAAGAAGTAAACTGAATGACTTTAAAGAAGTCTTAAACGATAGAAGTGACATTTTTGACTAGTTTAGGACCAGTAACTTCTTTGTCTGATTTTAGCCTCCACCATGATACAGGGCTGATGGCTCCGGCTACAGATGTAACTGTACACTGAATGGACGTTGTGATAACTAAATTTACTGAGTGTAAGCTCAGTATTGCGATTTTGCTGATTTGAAGATGTTTAAAATATTTAAGTGATTAAATACTGTTGTTATTAACCTGTCTCCCTGTGTTAACACTATTAGGCAGTCCAAAGTGCTCTGGTGACTCTTGAATGTGCCTTTCCTAAGCTCCAGAAAACAACTGAGTCTGTTGGGGAAAACTGATTTCGTGATAAGAAAGAGCGGTTACCAGTGTGCACGAAGTGGCTACTCAAGGACGGGTAAGAACCTTTGGCCAGAGGTCAACCTAAGGCAGGGGGTCACGCCGACACTGGCCATCTCCTGAAGGGAGGTGTTTTTAGGTGAGAAAGGTATTAGAGTTGAGCGGTGACTGTGAGGCCAGCAGCATCAGCAGATCACTGAGAGGGGAGATGGGCTGTAAGGAGTTACGGCAGTCTGACCCAGAAAATGTGAGTTCCTCTATATACCACTTGCAAGAAACCGCATTCATTGTATGGCTTGTTTTTAATTATGACAAGTGTCTGCAACCATGCCAGGGGACAACACCCTGAAGAAGATTATAGATTAAGAGCTAATGGGAATGGGCTTTCAAGAGCCAGCTGAGACTGTGAGGTGATTGTCATTATTTGTTGTGGAGACAGTAACAAAACTTAATTTATATCAGGAACATGATGATGGTTGCCTTATGGGCAAGGGAAAATATTATAGTAGTTGATATTGAAATAATATGTCTTTAAGATAGTTTTAACTCCTGAAGGTCGTTAGACATGGTGGTGGCTAAAGATGAAGACAGCTTGTGGTGAGTCAAGAGAAATTTCTGGATAACAAAGGTTAGGTGAATTGAGTATTTAAACTAAAGATAACCTTAGAAATGCTCATAGCATGATGTATTTTAGATTGTTGTAATGGTACTAATTTGAGTAAAAAATTTTATTTTAACATTTGTGAACTATTAAGGGTTCTAGACTATGATTCATTTAGCTACAGTCTTAGAGGGCTGTTGAAAAGATAATTTGTGAGAGAGTGGAGGACTGTTTATGTTATCAGCCTGTTAAAGTAAGCTGAAGCAAAATAATGATAATGAACCAAAACAACCCAGCTGACTTTTCTAAGAGAAAATTAATAATGAACAAACGTGCTTTGAAACTGGTAAAGAGACCATGTAAAATTAGATAAAAGCTACAGGAAAATGAGAAGTTTAAAATCTTACTTAAAATTTAAATATGTTTAGAGAAAACACCAAAATATATGAATATGAGAATATGAGCGGTTCATAGTCAGGTATGTATGTACAGGTATGTGTGTGTTTGATGGTGACAGAATTGTATGTTTTGTGAGAGTTAATTGATGTTTGGTATGTGTTAGTTTCGAGCAGCTATTCCATCTGAATAGTGTGTATATGGTGTCATTAACCTCTGGAATGAGTGTTCTATCATTACAGATGGGTTAAGGCAAATTATAAAATTTAAAGAAAATCTGATGAAAAGATAATACAGAACACGGGGCAAGTTTTAAGTTGATTAGCCATCAAGCTCTGTCTGGCAGTAATTAATTTTGTCATTTGTGGTGTTGATTTGAATTACTTTCTGGATCAGTTTAAGTATTTATGTAAATTGGAATCGTTGTAGATCGTCGTCCATCGTGGGTTGATATAAACGAAAATGTTATAGATTTGATGGCAACAACAAAGTGACACATTGGCTAAGTCAATATCAAATTTTCCAGATAGCTCCTAACATTTATGATTATTGTGAACAAAGGAGGAGAATGTTGTTTGACTGATACTGACCAAGTCTGTACACCACGACCTGACCTGATAGAAACAATTGATGACTTTGACATTGGAGAATGTTTGTAGATGACTGACTTAAGAGACTAAATAAAAGGCCTGAAAAACAGTGAGACTCAGGGCCAGTGCCCTTCAAATTATTAGATAAGAAGATGAGATTGTGGCTTACGTAATGTTTTGTTTCAGAGGCAGAGAAAGATGTCTGGGGGAAATTTGGCTGAAGGACAACGTTTGGGTTAGTGTTGAAAACTTTGTTTACCCAAACACCATTATGTTAAATTGATGCATGAGTTGGATCATGCAATCAAAAGGGGGATGGTAACAATTGCCATACCAAGGGGTTCAGATTTGATGAATGCATTCGCACAGGTGGGACAATAAATGTTGGGAGGACACGGGGTTTAATTGGGAAAAAGCCCTGCAAGAAGCCATTCTTATGCCTAACAAAATTGCTGTCTGTAAGTGTCAGTCAAAAAGGACTGTTTCAACAGGAAACGCCAGGGCAGATTCGGCAGCGAAGGCTGCGGCAGCACAGCAGACAAAAGAAACTATGTGTACTTTACTATCTGACAATAACCTCGACGGTTGTTTTTCTTTACAGAGCATGCAGACTTTTGATACAGGGTAGACTGTGCCAAGTAAAATGATTGCTATGGATGAATGTGGCTAACTATCCTGGCCTGGGTTATTATTGTGGCAGAAAGGTGCACACCTGCGCAATGCGTAACTTAAAATTTTCCCTTTGCAGAATGTCAGGATGGATTGGGTCGAACAGAACTGATTCTGTTCCAAATGTATAAATATTGTTTTGTTGACATGAGCAAAGTGGGTTGAGTGTGTTTCAGGGAAAACAAGGACCCTGAGTGCTATTCAGTGAGCAAAATTATCTGGTGACAATATGTTTCAGGCTGTTGATTCAACAGGTCACACCAGAAGGGACGACCGGCTAGACAAGCGGTCAATAACAAAATAGCTAGGGTCTGCATTCACAGGTGACAGCAGGCAGGAAATGGTTCATTCCAGTGGAGGTGTGGTCGGGATCTAAGGAAAGATCTTGTGAAGACGGAACGTCCATGGGGCAACGAGATGGTCAACACACCTGGAGGAGGATGTGGATCAACTAATGGTTTAGGTTTAGCAGAATAATTTGTTTTGTGACGATTTTGATGATTTTATTTGATTAAATCAAACTAGGGCTTAGTATTGATATAGATCTAATGATTTGATTGGTGCAAATGTTTTCAGGAAAAGTATAAAATCTATTCAATGATGTGAAGTACGGTCATAAACAAAAAAGACAGTCTGTCTGTAATGGAAAAGTCAGAGTTAATTTTTAACAAACACATTGGATAGAATGGATAAAATCATAAAACTCTTCTGGTTAGATTTTATTAAATAGTGTATTAAATAGAGCTTACTAAGTAAAACCATTGCCCGATTGAATTAAAAGTTAACAAAATATGGTTAAGAAATATGTAGATGGGTGTGGATTAATGGAAAGGGCTGAATGTAGGATAGGAGTTATGATTGTATGTGTTATTCTGATAATTTTGTTATTCATGGGTGAGTACGAGTACTGGAATGTCTGTTCAATTGGTGAAAATCACAGCCTATCCCAAGGATGAACAAAATTAAGCAGATGGTGGAAGTAGTGGAAGCTACAGTAACGTGGTAAATTGGGGGGTGTTTTTCATTTTCCTATTTTCTTACTTTCTAAATTCTTTCTTTCTAAGGACGATGATAATGTGTAAAGAGGGTTGAAAACAGTAGCCATCCGTGTTACGAGGTGGCATACAAGGACAGGGTTTGAATTGAGGGATATTTTTTATCTATCTTTTCTTTGTGTAATAGTTTGCTGAAATCAACAAGGGGTGTTGAATTGATATGTGTTGAACTGATGTGTTGTTTTCCTACTAAATATAACCTACACTTTTTCTTGTTTATACTGAGATGACTGAGGGTCCGATCTAGAGTGTTGGGGATAACAGTGCTTATTCGTCTAGCCCGGTTTCAGAATAAACCTTTATTTGATTGCTATAAAATTAAGGGCCTATCCTTACAAAAACAGCCTAAGCTTATTTCATTTTTAATCCTTTCTTTTCCTACAAGTTTAAAGAAGAGTGATCAGTCATATGAAAATCAGAGAGTTGCAGTATTAGTATTAGTATTTTTATTATTGATTGATCAGTTATCAATAAATGATAAAAAGGGGGAAATGTTATGGCAATTTTTAGATTTTCATTGATTTACAGTATTGATTTTCATTTACTTTCAGTAAGACATTGAAATGACTCTTTGTTGGACTGTACATGGTCTGCCAACATATGACTAATGTGTGTGTGTTTTTTTTTTTTCTCGTTTAAACACTGGGAAACAGGTGAGACGTCAGGAGGAGGCAGACTGAAAAGGGGCTCTAACCCCTAGGGTCAGAGGCCGTCCAATTTAGAACTTGTGAGTTTGTAAGAATAAACTCAGCAGGATTAGATCACTAGCAGAGAAACCTTCCCTTGTTTAGATAAGGGCCTGTAAGCAGAAGACCTTGAAAGCAGTATAAAGACTCCTCTGCCCTCCCTTCCTGGTCGCACTTGTTTCACAGACTGTACTTTTGACTTCTGTGTGGCAACTGGGCCTTCTTGCAAGAATAAACTACTTTTTAATGATCATTTGAATTTCAGAGTGTCTCTTACGCAGTGATTGATTGTTTAATGAATATTTTTGCCACAACAGCAGTTAAGCCACATTAGACTAATGACTCAAAACTAACAGCTCTTTTGTTTCATTTGGGAAACACTGCCATTTAAATGTCACACTCATTTCCTGAAGACCTACACCCAATGATCATGTGAAAACAATTATACATAAATTGATCACTTAGAAATCAAACTCAATGTTTTGAGAAACAAATATATTTTTGACCCTTGCATTTCTCTTTATTTTGTAATATATACTGAATATGCATGTCAAGTCACCTTTATTTCTGTAGCACTGTAACACTATACATTGTTTCAAAGCTGCTTTACAATAGAAACAAATCTAGGCTAATTCTGCTGTAAAGCAGGTCTAACAAGCAATGTCATTATTCAGCTCAAATCAGTTCAGTGTTGATTCATTTAATTTCAATAACTGTAAATTCATCAACTGTGCATTCACAGTGTATTTGTGCACATATGCACGTGTGACAAACTCCCGTACACTCCACTGCACACTGAACAAGCAAAACATTTTACATTTTTCACATCCGTGTGTGGTTAGGCGTGTGTGGCTAATCATTTGATGTTTATGCGTAGAGCTACTTCACAAAATAGCATTTTTAGAAGACTTAAAATAGTTTTGGATGAAGTATTTGCTTTTGCAAGAGATGTGTGATGTTTTGCATCTTGTGTGCATGTTGTGGTTTCGTGTGTAGAGTTTTGAGAAATGGAGCCAGTTTCAAAAATTGTGTTTAAGAACTGTACGGTTTGAAAACTGAACTGTAAAGCGTTATACAGACCCCCTTTTATCTTTTAAATCTCACCTTTATGTTTCAGAGCACGAGACACAGGAAGAACTTAGACTAGAATAGAGGAGCTGTTGTTTCCTTCACCAACGTCAAATTCACTGTTGTAAAGAAAAGTTTGAAATATTTAATTAAGGACTGCAAATGAATACATGAATTACTCTGACAATATAAAGCCTTATTGATTCAGCAGGGATTTTCAATGTAACATTTGATTGCTAAAAAAGCTTCTAAAATGGATTTGACATAATCATGGATTATTTGGGATTATGGATTATCCATCCTGCCACATCACCATAGGAACTAGAGTCAGAGGGACATAAATATTTATCTGGAGTTCATGTGTTGAAATATGCACATTAACACAGAGGTGCGTTGATAGACCCATTTAGACCGGGAACAAAAACAGACAGTTGAATATATAGCACAAAAAGTCACACAGAACAGTGAAATGTGATCATTTCAAATCAAGTATCTGTCAGGTTCATTCAATAAATATGATGGCATTGAAAATAATATAATTCATTTTATTGATTATAAATACAACAGAACCACCCAATGAAAGATTAACCACTGTTAATATTGTGTTTCGGGATCTATGGAAATGTTTGGTGGAACCCCACTTGATGTAAAATACAAGCAAATACTCATGAAATCACATGGCATAAGAACAACCACCAAAACTCCTTAGCCCTTAATAAATAATTACAAATGAGTAAACATTTAATATAAAGGACAAAGAAAGTGGATGAAATGCTAAAAGTTAGTTTTGTAATCTTTTTGATTTAATTTAACCTTATTTTTTAACTTCCCTGTTTTGGACACTGGGTGGATATCTGCATTCACTGAGGCTTAAAATAGCATGGTATGTTTATTCAGAACTGCATTGACCTTCTTTTGTTTCCTGAAGAGAAACAATTAATGAATTGTGATGAAAGTACTTGCAAATATTAGTTCATGTGGCATATAACACACAAGAACCATCAGAAAAAAACTCCTTAATCCTTGATAAATAACTAGATGTACCGCAGGGCGGTACAAAATATGACCGCCGCTCAGGCCTGCACTGGCTTTCCACAAAAATAAATGACGTGGAGCAATTTGGCTGTGTTGCGTGTTTATGTATATACCTAAAAAAAGTAGTAGTATGTGCATGTCTGTGTGTATGTGTGTGTGTTTGTGTATGTGTGTGTCTGTGTGTGTGTGTGTGTGTCTGTGCGTGTATGTGTGCCTGCGTACATGTGTGTGCGCGTGTGTGTGTTTGTGTGTGTTTGTGTGTGTGTGTCTGTGCATGTGGATTTGTATGTGTGTGTATGGGTGTGTGTCTGTGCGTGTGGATGTCAGTGTATGTGCATGCTTGCGTTTGTTTGTATTCCTGCATATGTGTGTGTGACAGTATCATCCTAAACCAGCAACCCTTCGCTCAACAGCACCATCTACAGGCCGATGAGTGTACAGTCACTAAATGTGCACATAAATTAATTTATTTTATACCCCCCCATGGATGAAATTCTACGAAACTTAGCATACCCCCAGAGGATGTCAAGTTAATCATACACATGAAATATGGTGCAGTTCTGAACATCTCAACTGAAGATAGGGGCGATTAAAGTAGAATAATATTGCATTTTAATTTTTTATGGGAGTGGCGTAAATCACAAATGAGTGATTATGGGCTAGGTTGATGTGGGCCCTTAAGACCAACATACCATAAAAAATTTGTCATCCTCGGTGCCACGGTTCAGGTAGTTATGTAGGAAAAACTGCATTTTTGGGGTTTAGGGGGCCCCAGCTCGGGGGGGGAGTGGCCCCCGGGGACCAAACGAAATTTTTCCGTAAAAGTCTAGTGGGGCTACATGCCCACAAAATTTCATGTTCCCCGGTGTTTCGGTGTCCCTGGTATCGTTGACGGAAAATTCAGTAGGTGACGGAAGAAAAAAAAAAAAAAAAAACTTTGACAATCGATTATGGGCTAGATTGATGTGGGCCCTTAAGACCAACATACCATAAAAAAATTGTCATCCTCGGTGCCACGGTTCAGGTAGTTATGTAGGAAAAACTGCATTTTTGGGGTTTGGGGGGCCCCAGCTCGGGGGGGGGAGTGGCCCCCGGGGACCAAACGAAATTTTTCCGTAAAAGTCTAGTGGGGCTACATGCCCACAAAATTTGTCCTTGCCCTTAATCAACACATTACTCCCAGTGTAAGAATCAGGTGAAAAAGGCAACACAGACCCTAACACAAAGGTTTCTGCTGATCCTGTATCACGTAGAATATTTACTGGTACGGTTTGTGTGGAATCTACCATTCTAACAGAACCCTTTGTAATGAAAGGAGTAAATGCTGAAACACATGGCGAGCAATTTTCTTGCATGTTCACTGTTGAACCAGTCACAGCCAAAGCCACAGACTTTACAGGAGACACAGGTTTAGATTTCACATTAGAATTGTCAGTTTTTGCTTTCAATAACAGGCATTCATTCTTCCAGTGACCAAATTCGACAATAATTACACATATTCGCTTTGTCTTTTTCTTCAATAGATCTATGCCACTGTGCATTGGATGAATCATGCATAAACCTGGAAAATTTGCTCGAACTTTGCCACGGTTCTTTTATTAAATTCTCTTCACCGGATCTGTTACCAAAAACAGTTTTATGAGAGAATGAAAATTCATCAGCCATGACGGCTGCCTCATACGCAGTGTCAGGTTTGCGCTCGCTAATGTAAGTTGCGATACGATCTGAAATGGAACTTTTGAATTGTTCAAGCACCATTAACTCTTTTAAATCATCAAGTGTTTTTACATCAGACGCTAGTCACGCTACACACCAACGATTAAAATAGACCGAAATATCGTGTACAAAGTCAACATACGTCTGCTTTTCACTTTTCTTCCAGGACCTAAACCTTTGTCTATAGGCCTCTGGAACCAGATCATAAGCCCTCAACACCGCTGCTTTTACAGCTTGATAATCAGAAGCATCCTCTAAACTAAGGGAAGAACGCGTCCTGGGCTCTGCCTGTAAATACAGACTGCAGCATAAGCGTTCGCTCTTCATCTGGCCAATGGCGCGCATTCGCAACACGTTCAAACAATAAAAAGAAACGCTCAACCTCTTTTTCATCAAATTTAGGAATCAACTTCATATTTCTCACTACATCAAACTTGAACGAACTTGAACCACGTTCTGACTCTCCAGTTAAAGGCAGTTTACCATCTCGTATTAAATCCAAATGATAACGCTCAAGTTCAAGTTGTTGCTGTTGCAATTGGACTTTAGAAAACTCAATGCGATTTTGCGCTTCTAACAGCTTTTCTTTCATTTCCGTTTGAATTATCAACAATTGCTTTTGTTGTTCAAATGTTAAATGAGACTGTTGATGTTGCGCTGACAAAAATGAACGGGTCTTCTGAAGATTTAGACTCTAGAATACCACGTGGGTCATTCCTGGTATGCGGTGACATTTTGGCTTCATAAGTGTTGGGAAAAAAAGTACATGATTTTCATGTTTTTAGCATTCTACCAAAATAGTGGCATGTTTAACTATAAGGAATACATATTGGTCAAGCTCAGGGACTCAAAAAATAATAATTATGGGTAGATTGTTCAGACACTGTCCATGAAAATATTCCACCCTGGACATATACATAGTTATCACAACATGTAAATAATGTAAATGTTAAACAATAATGAACTTTTCTTGGGTAGTATATGTCCCTTATGCCATCTTATAATTTTTTTTCTTCCTGAAACAAGCAAAACAATTTTGGATGAATAGTATATGTCTTGTTTATTAAAAACAGGTACTTTTTGTGCCCATTTTTGCAAATAGTATGGTAAATAATAATAAAAAATTTGGCTCAAAAACATATATTATGCTGTTCGTGCTCCTCGACTCACAAAATAAGACAAAAGTATACCAAACATTTAACAGTGCTGTCAAATTATTATTTAAAATGACTTGTCTAACAGGGTGGAAAGGAGCATAACAGGGTGGAACGGAATATAACAGGGTGGAACACCAGTGTTAAAAGGTTCAGTGGATGAGGTTTTTGTCATTGTCCTGCATGGTTTGCCATCAGTAATGTGTGGAACTGCACCTATATAATACTGTTTCAAAACAATAAAATACAATTAAAATCCAAATTTCCTTTGGGGGAGGGACACAAAAAATAACTATGTGGTTCCTTATCACAATCAATCATGGTGGCAAAACAATTCTCTCTTCAGATGGCTAGAGAAATATTTACAAATTAGAGAAGACAGACATAATAAATTACATTTTTCTTTATTTATGTTTGATTAAAAATAAAGATACTATAATTAATTTGAATTAACTAGATTAACAAACATATACAAAATTCTATTAGAATTTCCACCCTGTTAGGTTTATAGACCTAACAGGGTGGAATCTAACAGGGTGGGAAATTCTGAGCTAAGTTAAAGGTAAGTCATAGCTCTTTGAGTGATTAACATTTAGCTAGCTAACCTTCTACAGATGAACAGAACTTTTATAACTATATCAGATTTGTTTTAAAAAAAATTTGATAGGACAAACATTCTCAATAACATAGCCTAACAGGGTGGAACTTTAAGGGTGGGACAAGCAGGATAACATTTCAAAAACTAAAAATAAAGTTAGGAGTGAGAGTTGAAGCTTTCCTCAGTTTGTACAGTTGAATTCCAGCGGGAAAAATAAATGATGTCACTTCTTGAAAAAGGTCTCAATGAAATTGCAGTCAGATTTGGAAGGCAGAAAAGTACATACTAACAGGGTGGAAGATGACTTCAGGGACGCAGTAATTGAAGAAAATTTAAAGAAATTTCCACATGATTTATATGAATGATTAGAGGCAGTTTAGCCTAGTCAATAACATAATTTAAAAATATTTTGAGGTTTTTGCCATTTCATGGTTTATATTTCTTGCAGAAGTTGATTACTGTGCACTGAGGACGATAAAATCGAATGTATACATCAATTAAAATTGTGTAAAATACAAAATAGTATTTTTAATGTCTATTATCTCTGTTTAAATGGTAAAGAAAATGTACATCTACAATTTAAGCCATTTATTATAAATATGTGACTCATTTTAGAGAAAATAAAAAAAAGGAAAGTCACCGCATACCAGGAATGATCCACGTTCAATTAACTCTGTCTTTACCAAGGTTTTAACCTGATCCTTTAGACCAGGGGTACTCAAGTTCAAATGCCAAGGGGGCCACATTTAAACCATATTAAATGTGAAGGGCCACAAATTACAACTTGCATCATAAAACTTTATTTATGACAATATTTACAGTTTTTACTAAATTCAGTTTATTACCTATCTTGCTAGGTAAGTCTTGCTAGTCTTTGTTCTATTTAAAATAATACTGAACATAAAATAATTTTTTTAATTTGGATAATAATTTTCTTGCGATATTAATGCAAAAAAAAGAGAGTTCATACTCAGAGTATTAAAAAACTTTGCTAGGTAAGTCTTGCTAGTCTTTGTCCTATTTAAAGTAGGCTAATACTGAACATGAAAATAAAAAATATGGAACAAAAAGTGGATTAACAGTTTTCTAGCAATATTAATTATTAATATTAAGCAAAAAAAAATAAAAGTTCATATTCAAACAGAGTTTTTTTTCTTTTTTTTTTCAAAACGCTATAAATCCATCCTTTTCCCCCCCAAAAAAATCCAAATCTTTTTTTGTTTGTATTTTTTAAAAAGTCTTTTGTCTTTTATTTTTCGTGTTTGCATTTATGAGGAAAAAACAATGTTACGTGACAGTTCTCCGTTACGGACGTGAGCGGCACTAAAAGACTTTCAAACTTTCACAGAGACCTCAAACAGAAAGCACAAACCTTTCTTTAAAAATGGCGTTTATCGCGTTTTGGAAAAGAGCTCTTCATATATTATCTTTATATTTAAATATTTAACAATTATTGATTAGGCCTATAATATATATAGGCAATTAGCCTACATCAAATGTTCAATTATTTATTATATGTTTTCTTTATATGACATTATACAGGGTCGCTTTACAAATTTATAAGGCTATTATTATTAGTATACTAATACTAGGCCAACTATTATCCCAGTAGGCTACATCTAACTTTTAAGTTTGTCAGAATTCGCTCAAAAGCAGCTTTGATCAGTTTTTCATGCGAGCCGTGCCCCGTTCCGAACAAAACTGCCGGTTATAACTGGAGGTTTTGCAAGAGTTTCGCGAACTCATTGACGTATTGACAGCTCGATCGTAATTGTAATGGGAGCGCTTTTTGCTACTGTTTATAACCCATTAACAATTTGATAATAAGTTTTGTTTTTTATGCTGTTAAGAGGATCATCGGCCAATTACACACTAGGCTAGAGATGCGCGGATCAGCTCTAACGTCACCCGAATCAGCTGTGAAAGTGCGCATCTCTGAATGCACGAGCCGCACACACAAGTTGCCTGATAGTTTTACCGCTTGTTTTGCTATTGTTGCGCTTAGCAAGTTAATGTACATTTCGGAGATATCAAGTAGCTAAGTCTCACTAAACATTCCACACACATCACAATGACGATGATGAATGTTATTTTTTATTAATCGACCAACGGATTATCGACCGTCCGCAATATACATAGATAAAAATCACACTGTCTAATATTCGCGCAACTTTTGAGCTCAAATTATAAAAAAAAAAGTGCGTTCATCTTTTGCATGACGCGGGCCATACAATTAATGCCGATGGGCCGGATGCGGCCCGCGGGCCGCCTGTTGAGTATCTGTGCACTAGACTAATGTGTATCTGTGCACTAGACTAATGTCTGAACAAGACACACCTGTGATGCGCACAATGAAACAAAGAACCAATAAGAACATGACACATAAGACAATGGAACACATGGCAGGATCACATGACTATAACAGGGAATCACATGACTATACAGGAAACATGACTGAAACAAGAACATGAAACAAAACCAAAACAAGACATAACAGCAAAGCACTGAAATGTATTTGTCGCGGTCAAAGTTGATATTGTGGTGGGTCGCCACAGATAAATCAATGTATGGAAAACACTGCAAAGGACAAGACAAAATAATTAAATCAATGTTCATGTATCTGTGTGAGTGCGATTTCATACTTTTTGTTATTCAAATGTAAATATACTTAAATATACTCATGCAAATATACTCCTGTAAATTCAACATCCTGTTTTGATCTTTGTGTCTTTGTGTTGTTAGCTATCGGCGCATAAGCACAGCTTTAGCTCCGCTCACACGGCACGCCTCCAGCCGCTCGTTTTTTTCCGGAAAGACTCGGTAGGCTACAGCCTATCTTTCTTTTATAAATATAATAAAACTAAAGACTTTTTGGAGATATGAAGGATGCAATATTACTCTATAGGTAGCCTACTCAAGATTAACATGAGATTGACTGAAAATGAGTGTTTCACCCCCCCTTTAAACAAAGAATAGAGGAGCTGTTGTTTCCTTCAACAATGTGAAATTTACTGTTGTAAAGAAAAGTTTGAAGTAGGCTACATTCATTCCAGGAGTCCAAATGAATGTATGATTTACTCTTATAATGAAAAGAAAAAAAAAGCTTCTAAAATCGATTTTACATTACAGCATTAAAGGAGACTTTACTAAATAAATGTATTTTATTTTTAAAGAAAGATTTATTGTTGTGTATAAGATATAGGCCAACAAATAAATTTAGAACATTTAATTTTACAAAATTTTCTTTTTCTTTTCAAGTCTGTATCTTTCTTACCAAATTTGTCTGAACAATCCACACAGCAAGAAGACACCGACAGCATATGATGTGATATGAAGCGCAGATGACCTTTTAACTTTTCCATTGGACATAAAAGATCCGCCCCCTCCCAAAATAACTTTCACTTTCACTGCCAAATCACCATAGTAACAGTCAGAGGGACATAAATATTTGCATGGAGTTTGCTGACATGTGCATTAACACCCATGCGTTGATTTAACTGCAGTCTAAATGTAGGCTACTGAAAAGATTTTGGTTCTGATTGCAGTGGCATGATCATTTCTGTCTGTTGTTTTACAATTGCTAAGTGTCTACAAATCCACAGCAAAATGAAAGACCAGTTGCCACACAAGGCAAGGAAGGCTATAATACACTTACAATGTAAGAGTTGAATATATAGCACAAAAAGTCACACACAATATAGCAAAATGGGATCATTTCAAATCAAGTAACTGTGTCAGTTGTATTAAATAAATGTGATTGCATTGAAAATATAATTAATCTTATTGATTATAAATACAATAGAACCACCAAATTAAGTATTTATAGATTCAATAAAGATTCATAAATGTTTGTAAATCTCTAAAGTTGTTCATATGTAAATGATGCTGTCAGTAACCTATGTTAATATTGTGCATTTTGGGATCTATGGAAATATTTGGTTGAACCCCATTTGACGTAAAATACAAGCAAATACTCATTAAATCACTGGGTGGATATCTGCATTCACTGAGGCTTAAAATAGGATGGCATGTTTATTCAGAGCTTCACTGACCTTCTTTCTTGTTTCCTGAAAGGAATTAATGAACTGTGACTTGTACTCTCAAATACACATGAGATCATGAGACATAAAACACACAAGAAAAATCGGTAACACTTTATTTTGATAGTCCGTTTGTTGAGACTTTACTAGTTATTAGTAGCCATTCAGTAGCTTGTCAACAGTGCATCAGTTGACATTCAGCAACACTGTTTCAACAGACAAGTAACATACGTTCAACTGACTGCCTATAGACTATAAGGTACAATTCAAGTGTTAATCTACAGATTTTACGAAAAAGTGCCTGTTGACTGTCAATATTATTTTGCAACAGGTTATTAACCAATTGGCGACTAACTTTCAATTGTCAACTAACTTTCTGTAGATTGAGTACCAACAACTCAAGATTAATCTGTCAGTTAAAAGTCAACAGTCATGTCAGCATATGAAGTATATGATACTGTATATCCTTCTCAAGGGGTCTCATGTGCATCAAATTATTTAATTATTTTAGCTGTTTTAAAAAATTGTTAACCATTTGTAGATAATCTGTTGATAGTCAACTAAAAATTAGATCTGTTGCTTTTCAACAAATAAATTGTTTATGATTAGTAGACTATTAATAGACATTATCCACTAAGTGTTAGTCCTAAAATTTATCTACTATCTAATTAAAGTGAAAAACAGTTTATATCAGTAGAAAGTCTATAACCTATCAACAGATTGAAAACATACTTTTTTGTACGTTTGGATAGATGCTGAAACGTATGATACAGACATGTCTGCAACGTAGAATTATTACGAATTCACAGCTACAAAACGTTTACGAATCATAAAGATATCTGTATCATTTCCCTTATACTGTTTTATAGATAAATGTAAGTTCCCTTAACCCTACTCCCAAACCTAAATATAAATTACTCATTTTATACAGAATATAAAAAGAATAAAACACTTTATGGACAGAGATGTGTAGGGAAATGCCAGTTTTATTAATAGCATTAAAATATATTTTGAGCCACTAACATTAATCCTACTCCAGCCCCTAAACCTACCCATAACCATTTCTTAAAACTATGCAGGCTAAAATTATGAAGAAAAACAACAGATGTGTAATCATAATAATTTATTGCGAAAATGTAAATCGGTACCAAAAGTCGCTCAAATGACGATGTGTTGCAGTCCTCTCTGGCAGTATATAGTAGTTTTGTATAAGGGACAGAGCAGAATTTAAGTTATTAATCCATGAAAATGTTAACCCAGCTTCCCTCTGCGTGAAGACGGCGCGCGCGCTTCTGCATCCCTTGTGAAAAAGAAGTGTGCTTAATTGTATTGAAAGCACACTTTTTGTGTGCTTAAAATAATCAAAGTATACTTTTTGAAAAGTGCACTTGCAGATAATATAATAAAATTAAAATTAAAGACCACTTAAGTGTACTTAAAGGGAATACACTTTAATGACAATATTTATTAACACACTTAAGTGCACCTTTTACAAATGCACTTTGTAATAATATCTAATTAAGTTTAACTTAAAGTAAGTACACTTTCATCACAACATTTATAAACACACTTAAGTGCATTTTTAAAAATGCACTTTGTAATAATGTCTAATTAAGCTTAACTTAAAGAAAGTACACTTTTATCACAATATTTATAAACACACTTAAGTACAATTTTTACAAATGCACTGTAATAATATCTAATTAAGTTTAATTTAAAGTAAGTACACTTTCATCACAATATTTCTTAACACACTTAAATACACTTTTTAAAAATGCACTTTGTAATAATGTCTAATTAAGTTTTAATTAAAGAAAGTACACTTTTATCATAATATTTATAAACACACTTAAGTGCACTTTTTACGAATGCACTTTGTAATAATATCTAATTAAAGGAACCGTATGTAGGATTGTGGTCAAAACTGGTACTGCAATCACTTTAAAAATACTGTAGAGCGGTGTATCCCCTCCCCCAACCCCCTGACTCGAGGTTGCCAGATAAGGTGCAGGATTCAGCAGAAACGTAGGCTGCTTCAATGAGCTTCCAATGGCAAGTGATGACGAGACATACACAGTAAGTTTTTTTTCTGTTAATTATGTTTATGCTTCATGAGAAGTAATTATGTATTTAAAAAATTTACTAATTTGATTTCTTTATTTTGAACATATAAATACAATTACAATTAAAAAAAAATCTGAGAAAAAAAAAGGATAATAGTAAAACAAAACAAAAAACATATAAACAACAAAATAAAACTTCCTTATTTTTCAATACGAAAAAAAAAAAAACTTGATTTACAAGTACTAAAGTTTTTGTCATAAGTAGGCTAACAAATAACCAAAACATTTGCCACATCAGTTATAACGCGGGACAAATTCAATATCACCAATGGCTATCACAGGGTTGTTTTCAGTCCCATCAGAAAATATTGTTAGAGTAACTAAATTACATTAGCAATGGTCATACAGGTCAACTTGCAGCATGTGTAACTTAGTCCACGATATACTGTACGTGAAGAACGAATGACGAATCATTTTTTCTGAGGTAAAGTTAGGCTTCTGTCTCAATTACGTTTCAAATTGCCATAATGGGCGTGCTAATGTTGTTTTCCTCAGCGTCTCAGCAAAATGACAGAGAAACGGGCTCCTATAATGCATTGCTAATGTTAGCATACGTCCATGTGAGCTAATGTTACGTTACTTTGCACGAACATGCATAACTTTGTTCGACTGTCATGAATATATGAAATGTCCATTGACATCAAGTACAAGTTAGCCAAGCATAGATGAATCTTACCTGTCCAGGAGAAAATTAGCAACGTTGGCGTCTGTTTTCAAATTCTTCTCCGTTTTCAGCAGTCTCCATCTTTCAAAAGCATCTCCAATAGAAATTCTGGTTTTATTTCGGACTTTGTCACGACGAATTTCTAAATTATAACGAGGTCTTTTTGATTTAGTAACGTTAGACATTTTTATCCGACTAGAGTTAGGGTAGGTTAGAGCAAAGCTGGCAACCCGGATCCCGAAACACTACTGACTTCGTGATTGGTAGATAGGTGGAGGGAGGCGCGTCAGGCCAAAACACAAAATGACAACATCAACATCAGTTGAGGGGCCTGTACCATGAAGGTAGCTGAACAAACTCGGGGTTACAGGATTAGTTTTGAGTTGACAAAACCAAACCGATGCGATCAGGCTTTATTGGTACCATGATGCAGCTCATCAACTTTCTCTGTCAACTCAGGCTTTGATCCTCAAGCTATGATTACTCCACGCGCGCGTGCACATAAAAGAGTGACGTCGACACTGAACAACCAATCGCGGGTAGAGCGAGAGCGATATATTTTTCCGCGGAGGAGCAAGAGATAATCTTTCATAATTACGATGAATTTAAATATGTATTTCTAGCTCTAAACAATACGGTCTCTGCTGCCAAAGCAAGAGAAGACTGTTGGAGAAAGATTGTTGATTGTTAATGTGTAAGTTAAACAAATACGTTCTATATTTATGTAAAAGTATATATGTATAGCTTATTACGTGTATTATAGCCTGTAGCCTATTTTTATAATATATAAAAATGTGCATGTACTAAGAAAGATTAATATTCATTGATTTTTAGATGCAACCCCAACTCCAAATGTTCTTGGCAGCAGATAAAGACAAAATATAAAAATATAATTTAAAGTGGTGAGTATTTACCACAACCTTTTATTATTTTTGTGAACATTTTATCACAAACACTTGTTTGCAGCAAACAGAAATAAAGAGTTAAATTCAGAAAACCAGAATACACTGTGGCGGAGGAGTTGGCTCTGAGTAGGCAATAAGGGACGGCCGATTATGGATGGGATTACAGGTGCTGTACAATCTGACCCTGGTGCTGGCTCCTCTAAGCAAGTAACACTGGGTACGTGTGCAATACATTACTACTTTTTTAAGTTTTAAATATGGCAATTTTACAACAGTTATGCTTTTGACTGGGAATGGAAATCACGCAGCATGCAACACGCAGCATGTCAGCTAGACGCTGCTCAAACCTCTTGAATATTAACCTGAAAGATTCTTAAATAATTGAATCAAAGCTGTACAAACTAAACGAAAAGAAAATGCCGCCAAAAATGAAAGTCGAAGAAATGGAGGAAATTAAGAAATCATTGAGCTTTATGTCGGAGGAATTGAGCAAAGTCTCTAAACAACAAACAAAACTCATGGAGCTAATGGACGAAGTGAAACTCCTCAAAACAATAATTAAAGAAAAGGACGAACGGATCATGAACCTGGAAAGGAAAGTTGATGACTTGGAACAATACACCCGCATGGATGATCTAATAATAACTGGATTGGAGACGCGCCATCAAACGTATGCCAGAGCGGCGTCGAACATTGACAAAGGTGCGGATGCACCGGCTCACGAACTACAAACACTAGAACAACAAGTAATTCAGTTTTTCAACAATCTCAACATGCCGATTAAAAGCAATGACATCGCTGCTTGTCATACTTTTCCTAAAAGGGAAAATGGGAAGGCGAATATCATAGTTCGCTTCATTAATCGTAAAAGCAAAGTGGGATTGCTCAAGGAAGCTAAAAAAAATTGTCTGGAACCGGAGTGTACATAAATGAACATTTGACTAAAAAGAATGCTGATATAGCACGACAAGCGCGTATTCTCCGACGACAAAACAAAATACATGCAACCTGGACTAGAAATTGTAAAGTTATGATTCGCCAAATTGGCCCTTCAGAATCCGCAAAAGTCATATGGATAAAAGAACTGCAGGACTTGGATCCATACAAGAATTAAAATCCATAACGGTTCATCACATGAAACTGTTCGGTGATCAATTGATGAACGTGACAATAAAGACTACCAAACATGACCGAACTGTTAAAAAACTCCACTCGTACTACAGAGGAAAGAGATGACGCGGAACACGATCAATTCAAATCATCTGACAGCGCTGCGATGAATGATATATGCAGCATGAACATAAAATGCTTTGAGTTTACTGATCACAAAAATTATGATATGGAGAATGAAATAGATCCAGAGAACCACTTCTATACAAACAATTGCCACTGCGAGTATTATACGAATGAACTATTCAAATCCAGTGTAAGAATGAACAATGCTTTATCAATAATACACTTCAACAGTCGAAGCCTGTATACTAACTTTGAAGAAATTAAGGACTACTTGAGACAATTTCCTAATTTTCACATCATTGCCTTATCTGAGACTTGGCTAAATGTGAATAGAGAATGTGACACCAAACTCGATGGGTATGAATTGTTTAATGTGAATAGAACTAATAAAAAAGGAGGTGGTGTAGCTTTATATGTATGTAGTGGGTTTAACTGTAAATTAGTAAAAAATATGACAATTGAAATAGATAATATGATGGAATGTGTTACAGTTGAAATAATGGTTAAAAAATCGCAAACAATCCTGGTAAGCTGTATATATAGGACTCCAGGGTTATGTATTGATGCATTTAACAGCAGAATTGTGGAAATGTTTGACATGTCAAAGGTAACCTTTGTTTGTGGAGACTTTAACATTGACCTATTGAATGTACACAAATTACAAAAGCACAGAGATTTTATGGATACTATGTTTAGTTTAGGTCTTTTTCCCACTATCACAAAACCATCAAGAATCACAGCAAATAGTTCTACTTTAATCGACAATATCTTTACTAATGCAGTCGACAGCAGAATAGAAAGTGGTCTCCTTATAAATGATATAAGTGATCATCTTCCTGTCTTTAGTACACTGCAATGTTTTTTTCAGAATCTAAATACAAAGAAACAAGGAGTACCAGTATATATTTTAAAACGACTCAAAACCGCAGTTTCCGTTAGAGCTTTTAAACAAGAATTAAGTATACAGACTTGGAATGAAGTCTACTCAATTAATGATCCAAATGAATCTTATAATAAATTCTTGTCTATTTTTACTCACTTATTCAACAAACATTGTCCTATAAGCATGCAAAAACAGTCAAAGTATGAAGCCAAACCCTGGATCACCAAAGGACTTCAAAATGCATGTAACAAGAAAAATCTCCTATATAAACTCTTTTTAGAAAAAAGAACAAAGGAAGCCGAACTCAAATATAAACTATATAAAAACAAGCTAGTAAATATATTAAGAAAAACTAAAAAGGCCTATTATAATAATCTACTAGAGCAACACAGAAGTAACATTAAAGAGACTTGGAAGGTACTATAGTGCAATCAAAGGAAACACTAAGAAAAGCGAATATCCAAAGTACTTCACAAACCAATTGAAAACTATAACCAAACCACAATTTTCAAAAATATTAGAAAAACTATTTGAAACAAGATTAGACAGTTTCATTGAAAAATATAAACTATTAAACGATCATCAATATGGCTTCCAAGCAAATCGATCCACGGAAATGGCTGTAATAGAACTTGTTGAAAATCTGACCTCTGCAATAGAAAATAAAAATTACTCAGTTGGAATTTTTATAGACTTAAAAAAAGCTTTTGATACCATTGATCATAAAATATTATTAAAAAAGCTTGAAATATATGGTATCAGGGGCGTTGCACAAAGATGGATTAGTGACTATCTCAGGAATAGATTTCAGTTTGTGCAGTTCACCAATGACAGGTCACAGCTTCAGAGGGTCACTTGTGGGGTTCCACAAGGATCAGTCCTTGGACCAAAGCTATTTTTATTATATATCAATGACATTTGTAATGTGTCTACTCAATTAAATTGTGTTTTATTTGCTGATGATACAACTTTATTTTGTTCCAATCAGAATTTGGGACAGCTTCTGGACTCAGTGGAAGCAGAAATGAAAACATTAAAAAAATGGTTTGATGTTAATAAACTGTCACTAAATATAGATAAAACTAAATTTATTTTATTTAGTAATAAACAAATAAATACAAAAGTCCAGATAAGAATTGATAAATTTGAACTAGAACTGGTAAATGAAATTAAATTCTTAGGTATCATCATTGACCGCAAGATCAGCTGGAAATCTCACATAACCTATATAAAATCAAAAATGTCTAAAACACTGGCTATCCTGTCTAAAACAAAACACATTCTTGATACAAAGGCTCTAAACATATTGTACCAGTCTCTAATTGTGCCATACATGACTTATTGTGTAGAGATCTGGGGAAATACATACAAAACAATAATAAAACCAATTGTTATTCTGCAAAAACGTGCAATACGAATTATAAATAAAACTGATTATTATCACCCAACAAACAAGTTATTTATGAATTCCAACCTATTAAAATTTAACGACTTGGTGGAATTTAAAATAGCCAAAATAATGTATAAAATAATAAATAATAAATTTCCAGACTGTGTCCAGAACTTGTTTCAGATGAAGTCTACTCCTTATGAGCTCAGAGGAACACTTATGTTCAGCAAACCTCAAATCAGAACCAATGTCAAACAGAGATGTCTGTCTGTTCAGGGGGTTAAACTGTGGAATAGTCTTGATGATGAATTGAAAATATGTAAATCCATTAGTAGTTTCAAGAAATTATTAAAAAAAAAAAAAGATCACATTATACAAAACTGAATGAATTTAGCTTCTTTTTCTTTTAGTTATTGCATGCATGATGACTTAGGGACTTGGTGTTGTGTATAAAATAAATGTTATGCAAAAAGGATCGGCGCAATAAGCATAAGCTTCAGCCGACACCTTTTCGGTCGATCAACTTTTTTTTTTTTTTTTCTCTCTCTCTCTTTTAAATATTGTTTACATTGTAATTTAATGTTTGCTTCTATGTTTGCTTGTAAATTGTTTTTCTTTATGAAGTTGACCGAAATAAACTTTAACTAACTAACTTTTTGGCCTACTTTTATTTATTAGGGTGGAGGAAATGAAGACAATCTGTCTGTGTGTTCTCAGACAGTTGCTGATGTGAATGCATGGGCTTTTTATTATGGCAAACATTTGAATGTGTGGCATAAAAAAGGGACTGGCCCTTACACATCTCTTTTATTGTAGGATTTCTCACAACCTGCCCCAGAAACTGAAGCCTCTACCTCAATGGGCTTCAGAAGAAATGTGTAAGGACTTAAAACCCTTGACATAAATTACAGTCAGTCCTGTGTTTGTAGGAAGTCAAGGAACTTTTTGTGATTTGATGAGCCTCCAGAAAACTTGTAATGATCATGTTTGTGGTGGAATTATGTTTCAGGTGGAAACAGACTCAGTCAGGGCCCTGTACAAAAGGAGTCTTGAACTAGACTGCACACTAAAGGAGTCTTGAACTAGACTGCACACTAAAGGAGACTTGAACTAGACTGCACACTAAAGGAGACTTGAACTAGACTGTTCACTAAAGGAGACTTGAACTAGACTGTTCACTAAAGGAGACTTGAACTAGACTGTTCACTAAAGGAGCTGGACTGTGAACTGAGGAGGCTCCCAAAAAAAAATGGAGATCAAACAGCTGGATAAAACTGATCTCAGTATGTGAACTTATTTAACCAAGTAACACTTTAGTATGAATATTTATTAATGCAATTTTGTCTTGCTCTCTTTCTCCCTCCCATCCCACAAAACCAATAAAAGAGACCTATCTGCAGTTTCAATGTGCTTTTTTAAGCGTAATATTGTATGGTGATTGCATCTGCATCAGCTGGGTGGTCCGCTCTGGTGACTCTGAAGCGCCGAACACAGTTGAAACGTGCCTTTAGGAGGCCAAAGGTCATCTCTATCTTCACTCTGGTTTTACTGAGGGCCACATTGAAGCGGTGCTGTGGCCCTGTCTGAGGGTGATGATAGGGGGTTATTGTGTAGGTTTTTCTATCTCAGTTCAAACTAGATGTACCGCATGGCGGTACAAAATATGACCACCGCTCAGGCCTGCACTGGCTTTCCACAAAAATAAATGACATGGAGCAATTTGGCTGTATTGCGTGTTTATGTATATACCTAAAAAAAGTAGTAGTATGTGCATGTCTGTCTGTGTGTGTGTGTATGTGTGTGTGTTTGTGTATGTGTATGTGTATGTGTGTGTCTGTGTGTGTGTGTGTCTGTGCGTGTATGTATGCGTGCGTACATGTGTGTGCGCGTGTGTGTTTGTGTGTGTGTGTCTGTGCATGTAGATTTGTATGTGTGTGTATGGGTGTGTGTCTGTGCGTGTGGATGTCAGTGTGTGTGCATGCTTGCGTTTGTTTGTATTCCTGCATGTGTGTGCGTGACAGTATCATCCTAAACCAGCAACCCTTCGCTCAACACCACCATCTACAGGCCGATGAGTGTACAGTCACTAAATGTGCACATAAATTAATTTATTTTATACCCCCCCATGGATGAAATTCTACGAAACTTAGCATACCCCCAGAGGATGTCAAGTTAATCATACACATGAAATATGGTGCAGTTCTGAACATCTCAACTGAAGATAGGGGCGATTAAAGCAGAATAATATTGCATTTTCATTTTTTATGGGAGGGGCGCAAATCACAAATGAGTGATTATGGGCTAGGTTGATGTGGGCCCTTAAGAGCAACACACCGTAAAAATTTCTTCATCCTCGGTGCCACGGTTCAGGTAGTTATTTAGGAAAAACTGCATTTTTTGGGTTTGGGGGGGCCCAGTGCGGGGGGGGGAGTGGCCCCCGGGGACCAAACGAAATTTTTCCGTAAAAGTCTAGTGGGGCTACATGCCCACCAAATTTCATGTTCCCCGGTGTTTCGGTGTCCCTGGTATCGTTGACGAAAAAATTCAGTAGATGACAAAAAAAAAAAAAAAAAAAACTTTGACAATCGATTATGGGCTAGGTTGATGTGGGCCCTTAAGACCAACATACCATAAAAATTTCTTCATCCTCGGTGCCACGGTTCAGGTAGTTATTTAGGAAAAACTGCATTTTTTGGGTTTGGGGGGGCCCAGCGAGGGGGGGGAGTGGCCCCCGGGGACCAAACTAAATTTTTCCGTAAAAGTCTAGTGGGGCTACATGCCCACCAAATTTCATGTTCCCCGGTGTTTCGGTGTCCCTGGTATCGTTGACGAAAAAATTCAGTAGATGACGGGAAAAAAAAAAAAAAAAACTTTGACAATCGATTATGGGCTAGGTTGATGTGGGCCCTTAAGACCAACATACCATAAAAATGTCTTCATCCTCGGTGCCACGGTTCAGGTAGTTATTTAGGAAAAACTGCATTTTTTGGGTTTGGGGGGGCCCAGCGAGGGGGGGGAGTGGCCCCCGGGGACCAAACGAAATTTTTCCGTAAAAGTCTAGTGGGGCTACATGCCCACCAAATTTCATGTTCCCCGGTGTTTCGGTGTCCCTGGTATCGTTGACGAAAAATTCAGTAGATGACGGGAAAAAAAAATAAATTTTTTTTGACAATCCCTATATGACCGCTTTCGCTAGCTATGCTAGCGGCGGTCATAATTAACAGTGTTTTGTACTGTACCAAATTTAACTTGCTTTCCTCAAAGCGCTGACACAACACAGACTCACGGAAAATTCGTGAGTAAAGCACTGGAGCCAGACCATTTGGCATCCAAACTTGTGATCATACGTTCATGACCACAAGTCGTCTGCAGATGAAATGTTTAGTAGATCGTTATATCTGTTAATGTTACTATTAATTTAAAGATGCATCTCACAGAAAATAATCATCTCACATATTCACATCATCTCTACCTGAACATTAAGGCTGTGATAGGACTTCCTATTAACATAATCTGCCTCATGTTCCCCTAGAGCAGTGGAGATAGACTGCATACATGTTGCAATGACTCTAGGGAATCCTATCATAAGATTAACAGAATAATAATAAAAAAGATTTAAAATAATTCTTAACATGTATTATATTGTATAGTACATTTGAAATTTGCTTTCTGAAAAAAAAAAGTGTTCATGTGATGTCACCCTATCAATATATCTTATCGGCAATTTTATAAAAGCCCTCTTTTATGGACATGGTCGATAAATGTCCGTGGAACACTATTAATGAAACTATTCATGTACTCCTGCAGAGCGAGGACCACCTTGCGAATGGTTTGACAAACCGTGTTTTCCCCTAGCTTCTGAGCGTCACCGTGCAAGAATGTACCACTTGCAAAAAAAAAAAAAAACGCAATACCATTTGCGGTACAGTAAGTGCATGAATTCGACGTGTTAAATTCTTTATGTGCGGCTAAAGATAAGACATTCCTTCCGCGGAAAATCGGTATCTTTCATACAAGTAACTATCAGGAAAGGCAAGGGGATTTTGTCTGGCTAAAAACTCTTTCTCTACGAAGTGCTCGTCAAACAATTTGCGCTGAGATGTCCATCGGATTTGGAAGAAAAGGTGATTTGAAGTCATTGCAACAGACACTGGGAATAAGTTACGTCACCTATATGTTTCTTTGCTCTCAGCTGATTGGTCAAACTTCAGTCTGAGATCTTGAATCCAGAACATAACCTGCCCAGAGCAGGTTAGCCGTGCAGCGTAAGATACCATGGCAACAAACACCGATTAAAGCCGAGCTACTTTCATAGTACCTAAAACCCAGGGTTGGCGGAAACTAAGCTAAAACATAGCTGGCTAGCCACCTAATCCGGCTTCATGGTACAGGCCCGAGGGCTGCAAGTCCACTTTTTAAATGACAATATCCTAGCCATACTACTGTTGTCAGTGATATAAGTATTTGAAATGAACATGATTTCTTAAAGGGGTGGTAAAACACGATTTCACTTTTCTAACTTTAGTTAGTGTGTAATGTTGCTGTTTGAGCATAAACAACATCTGCAAAGTTACAACGTTCAAAGTTTAAAGCAAAGGGAGATATTTGCTTTTAAAGAAATCAATTTCTAAGAACTACAGAAACGGCTGATAGGGACTACACGACATTCCTGTGGGCTTGCTGACATCACTAAGCCCAATATTTACATAAACCCCTCCTCTGGGAACACAATACATAAAGGGGGCGAGGCCATTTTATGTTGCTTTTGAAAAGAGTTGTTGTGGTAGTAGCGAATCACAACACACTGGGCCAGCTAACCAATCTGAGCCCATTGCGTATTTTTGAGGGCGGGGCTTCATAGAACCAGGAAATCATCCGACCGTTTTTACAAGGAGGGACAGAGCAGTGTAGAATAATGGTTAAATATGTGAAAAATAATGTGAATTTTTAAAAACTAAGCATGAACACATGTTATAGTGAACCCCACAAACACAATCAAGCCTTCGAAAAAAGGTGTTTTACCACCCCTTTAATGTCTAGTGACACATCAGGGCCATTTTATGATTAATTGAAATAGATTTCTTACATACAGCTCCTTTAAGTTTAACTTAAAGTAAGTACTCTTTCATCACAATATTTATAAACACACTTAAGTGCATTTTTAAAAATGCACTTTGTAATAATGTCTAATTAAGCTTAACTTAAAGAAAGTACACTTTCATCACAATATTTATAAACACACTTAAGTACACTTTTTAAAAATGCACTTTGTAATAATGTCTAATTAAGCTTAACTTAAAGAAAGTACACTTTCATCATAATTTTTATAAACACACTTAAGTACACTTTTTACAAATGCACTTTTTAATAATGTCTAATTAAATGTTACTTAAAGAAAGAACACTTTCATGAAAATATTTATAAACACACTTAAGTGCACTTTTTACAAATGCACTTTGTAATAATATCTAATTAAGTTTAATTTAAAGTAAGTACACTTTCATCACAATATTTCTTAACACACTTAAGTACACTTTTTTAAAAATGCACTTTGTAATAATGTCTAATTAAGCTTAACTTAAAGAAAGTACACTTTCATCATAATTTTTATAAACACACTTAAGTACACTTTTTACAAATGCACTTTTTAATAATGTCTAATTAAATGTTACTTAAAGAAAGAACACTTTCATGACAATATTTATAAACACACTTAAGTGCATGTTTAAAAAATGCACTTTGTAATGTCTACTAAGTTTTACTTAAACATACATTTTAAATAATTATGATTTATAGTTGTCATCATTCTGGTATCCTTCTCTGTCTCCCTCTTCTGGTCACACACCCACACACACATAACCTTAGCTCACCTTTACTCTTCCCCAGCTGTTTCTAGTTACTACTTGTCATCACGCTCATTCCTTCACACCTGTTCTCTGTTCTCTCTAATTGTGTTTGCTACTTCTAGCTTCCCTTTTTCCCTGCTTCTTTGCCAGATTATTTCGTACTCAACTCATGCAAGAGGCTTCACCTTGCCTCCTGTCCGAGTCCTGTCCGAGTCCTGTCCGAGTCCTGTCCGAGTCCTGTCCGAGTCCTGTCCGAGTCCTGTCCGAGTCCTGTCCGAGTCCTGTCCGAGTCCTGTCCGAGTCCTGTCCGAGTCCTGTCCGAGTCCTGTCCGAGTCCAAGACCGTTCATACAACCAGCCAGGCACAGGTCTATTTCAATCTGTTCGTTTGTAACCTTTTGTTCTGCACTCTGTCCAGTTGCTGACGAACACCCAGAGCATTCTCCTCTCCAACTGATCCCTTTCTCTGACTGTTTGCTGCTGTCTACTCGGAAAGAGACTTTCTGTTTGAGACTTTCTACATCCTGATACTCAGGTGTTGTATATTCCGTATATCTCAGATCATTACCCAATTATATTTTTTACAAAATGGATCCAAAGAGCAGCTGATCCATGTATAAGGAGAAAAATAAAAATTCTTAATAACAAAACCCTTACAAACCTAACTCAACATCTCCTAACTAAAAACTGGGATGAATTTTATAGCACTACTGATCCCAATAAGGCATATAACAACTTAATCCATGAAATAACTAAATCAATTAATGAAACTATCCCAGAACGGACAATAAAATAAAATGGTAAAAAAAAACCTATGGATTACAAAAGGAATTCTGAAGTCTATTCAAAAGAAAAATAAACTTTACAACCAATATCAGAAAAACCCTAATAGCATAAATGAAGCCACATACAAAATATATAAAAATAAATTAACTAGTTTAATACGAGCAAGTAAACAAAACTATTACACTGACCGATTTAAAAAAGCTTCTGGGGATCAAAAAAAATCATGGAATGTGTTAAATGAGATACTAGGCCGGAATACAAAGTCGTCAGTTACCCCAGACATCGCAATGCAGACCAAAGTAAATAATATGACAAAGAGCGTTGAGCTTCCAGATAAGTTCAATAGTTTCTTTGCATCTATTGGTAAAAATTTGTGTCAACAAATATATCCATCAGGGGCTGAAAATTACAGTTCCTTTCTTAAAAATAGTTATCCCAGCTCATGCTTTTTTTAAACCTACCTGTAAAATGGAAGTAACCAACATCATAAATAAAATGAAATGTTCCTATACAGCCGGTGCTGACGGAATCTGCAGTAATATTCTCAAAGCCATAGTAAATGTGATAGCTGAGCCACTTGCCTATATAATAAATAAATCTCTACAGTATGGTATTGTACCAAAACTGACTAAAGTGGCAAAAATAATACCAATATATAAGTCTGGGGATAAAAATGATGTTCAAAATTACCGACCTATATCGATCTTACCAACCTTGTCTAAAGTTCTTGAAAGAGTGGTCTGTTCAAGATTGATGGAATATCTGGAAAAACACAATATTTTGGTACCTTCACAATATGGCTTTCAGAAACACAGTAGTACATATATGGCCATTTTAGATCTGTTTGAAAAAATTAATGATGCTTTTGATAGAGGAGAATTTAGTATTGGAGTATTTCTTGATCTCTCAAAGGCTTTTGATACAATCGATCATAAAATTTGACTTGGAAAGTTATGTCATTATGGTGTCAGGGGCATAGCACTTACGAGTTCAAGGACTATGTTTATGGTAGACAACAATATGTGAACATAAATGGGTCAAACTCCGGAATTACAAATATAGACTTTGGGGTCCCTCAGGGATCAATTTTGGGCCCTCTTTTGTTTCTTGTGTATATTAATGATTTTGTGAATTGTTCAAGTGACATTCATAAAATACTTTTTGCTGATGACACAAGTTTGTTTGTTTCACATAAACGCATGGATCAGCTTGAAAAGCATTTAAATGAACAACTATCTAAAGTCAATTCTTGGTTTAAATGTAACAAATTATCCTTGAATATTACCAAAACCTCCTATATTGTCTTCTGTACAAATAGACATATATGCAATGACGGTAATATAAATATAACCATAGATCAATCAATAAAGTTGATTACACTAAATTCCTGGGAATCCACATAGACAAATCTATGAATTTTAGGAAGCATATTGATGAGTTAACAAAAAAATTATCTAAACTAGTGGGTCTATTTTTTTAAAATAAGACGTGTGCTTCCTCTAGAAGCCTTGTTACCATTATATAGATCACTGTTTGAGCCTCATTTGTGCTACTGTAATATTATCTGGAATAATACATACCCTACCTATACTGAAAAATTACTTGTATTACAAAAAAAAGCTATAAGAGCGATTTCTTGGTCCAAGCAAATTTCTCCTACAAATCCTCTCTTCCACAGATATGGTCTCCTTAAGCTTTCTGAATATAATCTTTATCAAAATGCATGTTATATATCAGGTTGTTCACAGATTAAATACTCACTTATGTGAACTCATTCCATTATATTCATCCCTTCACCAACAAAATACGAGGAATAAATTGCTTCTAAAAGGAAAATACAGGAAATTAAAATGTACTCGTTTTAGCATAGGTTTTAGAGGACCACAAATATGGAATGAGTTGGAAAACAACATAAAACAATCTACTACATTTTCTATATTTAAAAGAAATTTAAAGCACTGTCTACTGGGGAGTTATGCGTCCGATGGTTTCGAGGCTTGACATTCATAAGGTCGAAACTTTCTACCTGTATATGAGGGAGGTGATGAGTAGCTATGTATCGTTTATGATTATATTGAAATTATTGTATTGCATTGTATTTGCTGAATTGAAGGATTTATGAACCATGACTGAGAGACGCGATTTTTGTTTTGGGCATGCAAACAGGGTTTTCTCCTTGTATATGGATTAGAGGGAGGTTACGAGTGTATATATATATATATATATATATATATATATATATATATATATATATATATATATATATATATATATGTTTATCATTGTATTGAAATTGTTATTGAAGGTTCTATGGACTGTGACTGAGAGATGGGATCTTACTTTTGGCGTGCGTTAACACAGCGTTGTGTTCCTGCTGTATGTCGGGTGGTGGTGTCTAGGATCCCTGTTCTATAAGCTTGTAGCTTCAGAGGGAGTCCTTTTTTCACAATGTATTTTTATTGGCAAATTGCTTTTCAGTTTGTATGTAAAATTTTGAAAATAAAAAATAAATCAAATGTTTCATGTTATTAGAGCGTCAGCCTTGATGGTGACTTTTCTGTTATTTAAGAAGAGGAAACATATTTCTGTTGGACTGTTCTCTCTCAATTAAAGAGACTGTTCCTGCACTTCGCTTTTGGGTCTTATCTTTCCACATCACAATAGTGTTTTAAATTTATTAAAGTTATAAGTTATTAAAGGGAATTTATTTTGATGATTTGACTAATATATAAAATAACAGTTTTAATGGAAAACATGGAAAATAATTGATTTTAATTCCAACTCAAGTGTGTTGTCCAAAATTAATTTGTTAATGTATTTTAAATGTGTTTTGTCTATAATATATACTGTGTGCATTATGCAGTTGAAATGTATTTTTCCAATACATCTGCATACGGTATAATCCAGTACAACTTATTGTTGACATTTTAATCACCAGCCCTTGGTCTATGAACTCATAGTGTCAGCTTTCTACATAATATTTGAAAATAAAATGTAATATATGAGAGGAGCCTAATAGTAATGTATTGTAGCTACTTATACATCTGTGAACATAATACTTTCAATATCATTATGTTGTTCTAAGTCAATTAAACACACATTTAATTGTATTAATTGCGAGCAAAAGTGAAACAAATGTAAACAAAATGAATTTGCATTTAAATTCAGTTAAAATCTATCTATCTATAAATTACAGAAACGTCTGTCTGTCTGTCTGTGTGTGTGTCTGTCTGTGTGTGTGTCTGTTAACCACATATCTCTCGAACCGTTAGTCCGATGGATTTCAAATTCGACCGGTGTCTTGCCACGGGCACGAGTAAGTGCAGTGCCAAGTTTAACGTTGTTTGGATGAGAAATGCTAAAGATATTGTTAAATATATCATTTTTAAAAGGTTGTGGTTTAAAAATAAACATTCTGACATTAGAGGGTTGTATCGTCAAAGAAGCCCCAAGAAGGCTGTGGTTTAAAAATAAACATTCTGACATAAACACTCAGTCAGCTACACTGTTTACTTCTGAATATTATAGTTTGGTTCCAGAACATGATAAATCCATTTTGATTAATTTGAGTAAAAATGTGTTTTCTTTACCAAGAAAGTGGCAAGATGAAAACCACTATTTTCTGTATCATAAAAAATTCAAATCCAGATTTGGATTTTCAAAGATCTATTATAAAAACGGATTATTTTTTCCCCCAAAATGCAATAAATTCATGACACTTTTTTTTCAAAATGCTATCATATTGATTGAAACTGTTGAAATCAGCCATCACTAAGAAATATCTCCTGAACTTTTTTGACGGCGATCAGCTCACAAAAACTGATTTTGCACGGGCACTTTGCACTGCTCCCTGAATCGACGCGCTTCTTCATTTGTGGATGTTAACTGAATCTGTAAGTCAGCTATGCTGTTTACTTCTGAATATTATATTTCATTCTGGTGCGCTTAAAGTTATCGCTACTGTGTAATAGTAGCCTATGCTATTCACCAACTAAACATATCCTATTCATTGTGTTCACAGTCTCTTTCACGGGCAACATTTGTAGTAGCCTATTCACAAACTGTTTCCTCAAGCATAGCGTTTTCTCAAAGTTCAACTGTGTGCTTTCTACCATGCACAAATAAAAATGTCACTGAACTTTTGCTGTGTAATTGTAACAATGAGCACTCAAACACACCAAACCAACAATTACTAAAAACAAAAACTGATTTTGCACAGGCATTTTGCACTAGCACTTAGAAGGTTGTGGTATACATAAACACTCTGTCAGCTACACTGTTTACTTCTGAATATTATAGTTTATTCACAGCCATCATTTGTAGTAACCTAGCCTGCTCCCTGAATTCAATGCGTTCACAGTCTCTTTCACGGGCACCAAACCAACAATTACTAAAAACACACACAAAAACTGATTTTGCACGGGCATTTTGCACTAGTACATTTAATTTTAATCACACTACACTACATTGAAAAAAAAGATTGACTTTTAGTTAGGTTAATGAGTAAAGTTTTGTGAACTTACAGAGTTTAACAACACAATGAGTTAGAACAACTTCAACTTAAACAGAAAAGCTGAAATAACATTTAACCATGCATGATATATGAATATGTTGTTTAATGCGCATGCGCGAGAAATACTACGTCATTATGACGCTCTACTTCACTAGAATTTGAAAAATGCGCTATGTTTTGCGATCTGTTTGCGATGCGTGATGATACTGAAGCTAGCCAAACAAGAGAACAAAAGGAGCAACATGCACGTTTGGATGTTTGTTTGCAGATGAGACGTTATGCTGCAAATAATCAGTCAAGTAAGTATATATTGATGCTTTCTTTAGTTAATTTTTTTTCACCGTAACGTCAGTTGCTGAGTGCATTTTAATCGCAGATATTATAAACCCAATAGACTCGGGAGGTGAATTAATCATGTTTTCAATAATTTATATATGATTGCATTCTAATAATGTCTTATATTGTAATGTGAGGAAGGCGTGTGTGGTCGTTGTGGTCGAGGAATTTGCCCAGGTGAAAAAAAAGTTCACTAAAATACATTTTATTTAAGTGCACTTAGTACACTTCCATAGTGTACTTCCATAATGTACTTAAAGTGCTCTATTTTCGCGCACTTATTTTGTACTTAATATACTAAAAGCTTATCTTTAGTACTTCTTAAGATAAACTTAAGATCATCTTAGTGTACTCAACTGTGCTATTTTGAGACACACTGAAGATGAACTAAAGTGTATTTTTAATATACTATTTCAGCTTTAAAAAAAATGTATTTTGTTACCACTTTTAGTAAAACTGAAACCATCGTTAATGCATTTTAAATACAATAATAAATTATTTAAAATATAATAATAATAATATATAATAAATATATACAAATTATAATTATAATGTATTAATAGGTTAAAAAAAGTGCACTAAAATACATTTTATTAAAGTACACTTCCATAATGTACTTAAAGTGCTCCATTTTCGCACACTAATTTTGTACTTAAAGGGATAGTTCGCCCAAAAATGATATTTAAGCCATGATTTACTCACCCTAAAGCCGTTCGAGATGCATATGTCAATCTTTTTTCAGACGAACACATTTTCAGTTTTTTTAGAAAATGTCTTAGATCTTTCAGTGGTTATAATGTGAAGCAATGGGGTCCAGCTGATTCAAGTCGGAAAATGTGCATGCATCCTTCTCAAAAATAATCCATCCGGCTCCAGGGGGATAAACGAAGGCCTTCTGAGGGTAATCCGTGCGGTTTTGTCGTAAAAATATACATATTTAAAACTTTATAAACTAAAATAAGTGGCTTCCGGTGGCGGTCGGTGCGCGTTCACAGAGATGAATGCTGGCTTATGACGTATGACGTAGCGTAGGAAGCGTCGTGACGTAGAACGAACGTTGAGTTTTGTTTTGCTCTGCTCTCTGGCTCCGCATTCATCTCTGTGAATAGCCACAGTTTCACCCCAGCAGTTTCACCTGCGCATGCGCAGTTTCAGGTTGTAATTCAAGCCCTATAAATAGTCATTTATATGCAAAATTGTCTATAAAACACAACCGGTCTTCCGACCTTTTACTATATGCACGAGGGAGAGAGAGCAATACAGCGCTCGTGTTGTTTGAAGGCGGTGAGAGTGAACGGGCTGCGCGCGCGCGTCCGGGGCGGGCGCTATATTTTTTTTCCCAGGATGGTAGGGGAAGACTCATGAATAGTCATTAGGGAAGTCATCCCTGATTGGCCTTAACTGCCGCGTGTCGACCAATCGGTGATGGTAAATGATACCTCGTGCCAAACCCAGACCAATCACTGTTCCATTCACGCCCTCCTCCCCTTCCCTCCTGTTCTCAGTGTTGTGTGCCTTGTGTGTGATGAAGGTGCTACTGGCAAATGTAACGCAAGTAACTAGCTCGGGAAAACTGTAATATTACCATTTTCAGACAAGTAATGCCTTACACTACCAGTTACTGAAAAAAGTAATATTATTACAGTAACGCGTTACTTTGTAACGCGTTACACCCAACACTGGTAACTATGCCATGTTTGGTCTCCTCTGACAGCTTATAAACTGAAATTAATGGTGGTGAACTTAATAGAGATATTAAAGTATCCTAATGTACAATCTAGGCATTATTGCTTTAACATACATTGCGGAGAATATGTTAATAATGTTCTTCTCCCCCTCTAGATCTCCACCCATTTGCCTCATCTTTTGGTTTCCTGTCAGTTGGGTTTGGTGTTGGTATTCCACTCATGTTTAACAATGCTTTGCTCAGGGTATAATAAAGAAAGGTAACTGTTGATCTAGGAGAAAAGGCTTTAACCCTGCCACTCTCACACTGTAATGATGCAGCAGACGAGGAGGGATCCATTTGCAGCTTTATTTAGAGTGGTCAGACAGGCAGGGTTAAACAACAGCAGACAGAACAACGGAGAGAACACAGAGCAGATCGGGGTCACAGGCAGAAGTCAGGGCAGGCAGCAAAAGGCAAAGTCCAATTAACAATCCGGGTGAAGGCAGGCAGAGAACAATCAGGAGTCGAGATACACAGTCCAAGGTCAGTAAACGAGAACAGCAAACACAGGAATAAACGCTCAGAAATTGTACGCCGGGGCAATGCAATACTTCACAATGAACTTGAGAGTGAACAGGGTTTATATGGGTGAGTGTGGATGAGCTGCAGGTGTTTGTGTAGATGAGCTGCAGGTGTTTGTGTAATTAGTCCAGGTAGATGCAGGATGGGAAATGTAGTCTGTGAGTGAATCTGATAGTCCGGTGTGGAGTGCCCTCTGGTGGCTCTCAAGGGCACTCCAGCTGGTGACCGTTACATAGCCCCTCCCCAAAGAGCGGCTTCCAGACGCTCCAAAACTGTCCAGGTGGGAGGTGGCCCGGAGGCGGATCCGGGGGCGGGATGGAGGGCCAGGTCCGTGGAGCGGAAGAGGACCTTGAGACTGCGGTAATACGGAAGGCCAGGGCGGAGCAGGCTGTGCAGGCGACCGGGGCGGAGCAAGCTGGGCAGGCGACCAGGGCGGAGCAAGCTGGGCAGGCGGCCAGGGCGGAGCAGGCTGTGCAGGCGGCCAGGGCGGAGACGACCCTTCAGGCGGCCAGGGAGGAGACGACCCTTCAGGCGGCCAGGGAGGAGGAGACCAT
The DNA here is from genome assembly GCF_963993115.1 of Abramis brama. Classification (NCBI taxonomy): domain Eukaryota; kingdom Metazoa; phylum Chordata; class Actinopteri; order Cypriniformes; family Leuciscidae; genus Abramis; species Abramis brama. The sequence continues at coordinate 12,891,575 of NC_139974.1, forward strand.
GGCACAGGAACAGACACTGGCTCAGGAACAGACACAGAGACAGGAACAGACACCGGCTCGGCGGGGACCATCTTGTCCTGAGACACTGGCTCGACGGTGGCCATCTTGTCCGAAGACACAGGCGTGGAGTCGGCCATCTTGTCCGAAGACACAGGCGTGGAGTCGGCCATCTTGTCCGAAGACACAGGCGTGGAGTCGGCCATCTTGTCCGAAGACACAGGCGTAGAAAGAGGAACAGATTCAGGCTCAGGCTCAGGATCAGGATCAGATTCAGTCTCGGCGGGATGAGACTCTGGACGGGCGGACGTAACGTGAAACTCTGGCTCGGGCTCGGCAGGACTGACGTGAAACTCTGGCTCGGCAGGACTGATGTGAGGCTCTGGCTCTGGCTCGGCAGGACTGACGTGAAGCTCTGGCTCTGGCTCGGCAGGACTGACGTGAAGCTCTGGCTCGGCAGGACTGACGTGAAGCTCTGGCTCTGGCTCGGCAGGACTGACGTGAAGCTCTGGCTCTGGCTCGGCAGGACTGACGTGAAGTGCAGGCTCGACTGGACTGGCGTTAAGTGCAGGCTCGGCAGGAAGATACTCAGGCAGGAAGGTCTCGGTGAAACATGATTTATGCAGGATAGTCTCGGCGGGACGAGACTCCTGCACGATGGCCCTTATGGCAACACGTACAGACCTCAGCGGGGAATCGGCCACACTGGATACCAGTCCTGGACGATAATAGACCGATCCGGTGACTAGCTTGATGGCTGGCATGACGGGAACAGTCTCTGGAAACGCCCCCTCAGCAGTAGAGGGCTCGGGGAATTCTGCCAAGACGTAACGAGGCTCTGGACGGTCTGCTGAGACGTGACGGGGCTCTCGAAGATCTGCTGAGAAGTGACAGGGCTCTGGAAGATCTGCTGAGAAGTGACAAGGCTCTGGAAGATCTGCTGAGAAGTGACAGGGCTCTGGAAGATCTGTTGAGACGTGATAAGACTCTGGTGCGGCTGCCATTATAGACGCAGAAGTAATGGTGCATTCCTCTGCGCCTCCCACGGTGAACGCTGAACCAACAGTCAACAAGGCATAGTTCATAAACTGACTGAGAGATGAACGGGGACCCTCATGGATTAAACGTGATCTGAGCGGCAGATTAATGCCCTCACAAAAGAAATCTATGAGCACACAATCCGGCATATCAGAATAGTAGGCGAGATCTAAATACTCTTGGATATAATCCTCGAGTGATCGAGAGCCCTGCTTAAGGGTTAATAACATTAATGCATTGTCCAAATCTGGCCGATATTCACAGGGAAAGCCACTGGATCCTTGTAGTGGCGAAGTATTCTGTAATGATGCAGTAGACGAGGAGGGATCCATTTGCAGCTTTATTTAGAGTGGTCAGACAGGCAGGGTTAAACAACAGCAGACAGAACAACGGAGAGAACACAGAGCAGATCGGGGTCACAGGCAGAAGTCAGGGCAGGCAGCAAAAGGCAAAGTCCAATTAACAATCCGGGTGAAGGCAGGCAGAGAACAATCAGGAGTCGAGATACACAGTCCAAGGTCAGTAAACGAGAACAGCAAACACAGGAATAAACGCTCAGAAATTGTACGCCAGGGCAATGCAATACTTCACAATGAACTTGAGAGTGAACAGGGTTTATATGGGTGAGTGTGGATGAGCTGCAGGTGTTTGTGTAGATGAGCTGCAGGTGTTTGTGTAATTAGTCCAGGTAGATGCAGGATGGGAAATGTAGTCTGTGAGTGAATCTGATAGTCCGGTGTGGAGTGCCCTCTGGTGGCTCTCAAGGGCACTCCAGCTGGTGACCGTTACACACATACCGGTGCAAAACCTTATACTACAAGAAAGGCTTTTACGGCCTCTTCTGCACGACAGTGCATTATTTGTTACAACTAAGTTTCTATACAGTATGTTGTTCCATTCTACTGTCTGTATATTAAATGTAACTTCAACTGCCTTTTGTTCCGATTATTGGTTCAAAATAGCAGCGTAAGCTTCCAGCCTTACAGTTTTTGGTGAGCCCGACGTGATACATTTTTCGCGACGTGATTACAGTTTTAATCGTGCTGTACTTTTTTGTATCCACAACTACTTTGGTTTTTGTCATTTGACATTGGATTATTTTATCCTTGGAGTAATGGCTTCACATTAATTGGTCATTGAAATGGGGAAACTTTTAAACGGATTAATGCTTCTGCACGGTGAATTTGAACCATGTGTAAAACAGAGCCCAACGGGCTAGTCTTGGGTTGAGTCGTTTGGCTTCTCTGAGATATTCCAGGTTACGGTGATCTGTGATGACTTCGAAATGGTGGTGAGCTCCCTCCAGCCAGTGTCTCCATTCCTCCAAGGCGAGCTTGATCGCCAGCAGCTCACGCTTTCCAATATCGTAATTCTGCTCCGCTGGAGACAGCTTTGGAGTAAAAGGCGCATGGATAGAGTCGAGGAGGCTCACCCTGCTGCTGGGATAGAACCGCTCCAACCCCGCTGGTAGAGGCGTCAACTTCGACCACAAATGGGAGTTCTGGATTGGGGTGTACCAGGATTGGAGAGGTGAGGCATTCTTCAGGCGATGGGAGGCTTCTGTGGCCAAGGGGTTCCAGGACAGAGACTTGGGATGGAGTGAGGTGAGAGGTGAGCTGAGAAGACTGTAATTCTGGATGAATCTTTGGTAGAAGTTGGCGAAGCCTAGAAAGTGTTGGAGTTCCTTTATATTGACAGGTTGGGGCCAGTTCTGAATGGTGTCCACCTTCCTCTGGTCCATCTGGATACCTCGTTGGTCGATGATATATCCAAGGAACTGGACGGATGGCATGTGGAACTCGCACTTCATCTTGAGATAGAGATGGTGTTCTCTCAGCTTTTGGAGGACCTGCGTCACGTGTTGGTGATGTTCGGCCAGGTTCTGGGAGTAGATGAGGATGTCGATGTAGACAATGACGAAGTGTTAGAGGTACTCTCGGAACACCTTATTCATATACCCCTGGAATACGGAGGGGGAGTTGGACAGGCCATACAGCATCACCTGGTACTCGTACACTGAAAAAAATGATTATGGCCCCAATTAAATTAAGCATAATGAAATTTTGCTCATTTAAATCATTTAAATTTAGTTGTTGATTTTAATTAAAAAAATATCATTGGTTTTATGAGAATGACATGCATTTTGAATCAAGCTATGTGAATTAATTAAAGTCAGTTAAAAAAAAATAAGTTGGTTCTTTGCGCATGCGCACATCTTTGGCGCCTTTCCAGTCAGCTTCTTCAAGCAGTGCAAGAGTCGGAGTTGAATTTTTTTGGAGGTGGAGTTTTTTCATTCCATTTGCACAGTAAGTAATAATTCTTATAATATATCACTGTTTATTACAATACATAGTTTGTTGGTTGTATAAAGAGTATAAAATGCTCTGGTTCAGATTCAGAACATGTAAAGTTAACGTTATAGCAGCTAAGACAAAAACACAGCGACCGTCACATACTTTGCGCGCGCACACCATAACGTTAATTGTTCAAATATTACTGATTTTCTGTCACGGAATGTGCTTTTAATATATTTTAGGCGAGAATGTAGTTTTATAAACTTCAAATATGGTCTTTGTTTATAAAGATAGCTCCTATTTAAAAATTGTTCAACGTTTTCTGAGCTCCAGACCGTCATCCTCCGAACAGACTATTTAAAGTTACGTTATAAGTTAACGTTACCCGGTTATACCTAATTCCTTCAAGAATTTGCTGCGGCTTCTAATGTGTCTTTGGTGGTTACACGTGAGATATAAATCGTTCTGGACGGGTAATATTTGATCTTAATACTCTATTTCTTTTAGAGCAGCTGGGTGTTTTTAGCCGAGCGCCTGGCGTTTTCAGTGGCTGAAAAAGACTTTCACTTGTGAACTCAAGGCGGTGAAAACACGTCAATTTAGCGTGTGCTTAACGTTACATAGAAAAACTATGGAGTGGAAAACGACTTCTGTGGGAAAGGCCTCTAAGTTAATCGTTACGGTTTGCATGTTACCGAAAAATTAAAACTTAAGTTAGCGATTATGGGTTTTTGAGGCAATGAGGGGGAGATTGTGCTTCTGCTTCCTTGTAAGTTACTTTGTCAGTCAACGACTGTGTGTGCTGTAGTAATTTATAATATGTGGATAATTTCATATTGGTAAAGTTCAAAATATAGCATTGGATTTCTGAATCTTTCAGTGAGACAAGTTAACAATAGGGATCCTGTAAATATGTAGCCTACCTGTAATTATGATCCTGTGATTTAAGCAAACATCTTTACTACTGAAACATCTCCTATTTTCGCTAGTTTTATTGTGTGGTTGTGGTGTGTTCAGTATCTTGAACTAACAATAATAATCATTGTGTGCTTGCTTTCATTTGAGGTGCTGTCTGCGCATGCGTGACACGGAGGTTCCAGTAAGTAATGTTTCATTATGGAGCATCATTCATTACAGTTAACAATCTATTGACTGGTTAAAGAAAATAGTGGTTATGAAGCGTAATATAATATGCTCAACGCTAAAGCATTTACATTTGGTTACATTATGCTTTTTTTTATCTTTACTACTGACTGAGACAACCCCTAGTTCCGCTAGCTTTAATGGTGTGGTATGAAAATTTATCCAGATTCCAGAACAAACAATAATAATTATTTTGTGCTTGCTTTCATTTGAGATGCTGTCTGCGCATGCGTGACACAGAGATTCCAGGTTCACGTTTTCAGTCCAGTCCCAGAGTTTTTTTTCAAACGATTTGCACAGTAAGTAATGTTTCATTATGAAGCATCATTCATTACAGTAAACAATCTTTTTACTGGTTAAGGATGTGTTTTTTTTGTACCTTAGGTCGACATTGGATGTGAAGTTGCTGGAGTTTTATTATTCCAACACTTGGCACAGTAAGTAATTTTATATTATTATAAATTAAAATTATAATAATTCTAATATATTAATTTTATTATTATCATCACTCATAGTAAACAGTCTGTTGACTTAAAGGGGTCATGAACTGCATTATTTTGTTTTATAAATGTTGCAAAGGTCCACTTGCAATGTCAGTATGATTTTACTTCAAAAATTGCCATAATTTAGAAATAAAATCAGTTTTTCCTTTCCTGATTCTAGCCCTCTGATTTGAACGCTTTGCTGTGAGGCTTAAGTGTAAACAGAAGCAAAAAACTAAATGTAATGTCCGCACACTGATATAACGGCTCCTTAGACATCAGACCAGGGTTTTTCCTGGGTCAAAATTGGTCTTCGGTGGTGGCTGACCGACATGGTCATCCACACACAGCAAAGAGTATCCTAGTACCCACATGATCCGCAAGCCCAATATTGACAATTAATGTTAAATTAAATTAAGTATCCTACTATGGAAGTCAATGGGACCCAGAAACTGTCTGGTTACTGACATTCTTCTAAATATCTTCCTTTCTGTTCAGCAGAAGAAAGAAATTCATACAGGTTTGAAACAACATGAGGGTGATTATATGATGACAGAATTTTCATTTTAAAGTGAACTACTCCTTTAATGCTAAATTTTACTAAACACTCTTGCTAAATGAGGTAAGCACACTTACTTTCTCATTTCAGATGTGTATGTTCTTCTAAGTAATGATTTGTTATACACCGATTCAGACACTGACGGGCAGACCAATTGCTTTAACCATTCATTATAATGAATCGGCTCAAAGGAGTCATTAGGTCATAGTCATATATATGTTGTGGTCCTAATTTCCTTTGATTGTATAGACTTTTCAAACAGTTATGAATCAAAAACAATTTCTAATAACAGTTTCTTGTCATTTAAATATAGGACACTCAAAGAAACGAGTTCTTGGAAGACCTGGCAAACATCACCATGGGCATCACCGTGATTAAAAAGGAAGGGGGAGTTCTTGGAGAGTATGATGACATCGGCATTGTTGTTGAAGGAGAAATGATTCTGGAGCAGATTAAATCTTTTGCACAAGCCTGTGCAATGATGCTGGGTGCAATCTATGCATTTGATTAGGCATACCCAAAAGAACTCAAGTACTATTATGAATTTGTTCAGAAAGTCATTCTGCAGATGGATTCTGAAAGGCTGTCCTCCAAAATTCAAAGACTGAAAAACAGTGTAATGCTGTAATCATTTTGCAACATGCATGAATGTTCAGCCTCATGAAATTTGTTGCATGAAATGTGAGAACTTTGTTTTTAGGAGTTGTCAAGTTTTATTTATTCACAAACTAGCAATGTGTAATGTTATTTGTAAGCACTTCTTTTTCAACATTTGAGCTTTTGGCACTGATTCAAAAACAAATGTATTGTGGCCTATTCCTACTTATGATTTTCTTTTATTTTTCACAAAGAAACCGACTTATTAAACGTTCGCTATTTGATTGCAAATGGATTCTGAAAGGCTGTCCCCTAAAATTCAAAGACTGAAAAGCTGTATAATGCTGTAATTTTGCAACATGCATTTATGTTCAGGCTCTTGAAATTTGTTGCATGAAATTTGAGCACTTTGTGTTTAGGAGTTCTACAGTTGTATTGATTCACAAACAATGTGCTGTTGCCTGTTTCCACATGTGATGTATTTTTTATGTTTATGAATATGCAGTGTTATTTGTTAGCACTTCTTTTTCAACATTTGAGCTTTTGGCACTGTTTTAATGATTCAAAAACAAATGTATTGTGGCCTATTCCCACTTATGATTTTATTTTATTTTTTTATTTTTATTTTCCACAAAGAAAAGGACTTATTAAATGTTCACTACATTTGATGGCAGTCATTAAAGATAAGTTTAAAACATTAAAGTAATTTCTCTGTGTATTTGAAAGCCATTTAATAACCTCATACTGTCAATTAAATACCTCTAGACGTTTAACTAGTAGATTTAGCTTAATAATTTTGACTACTCAATAAAAATAAATAATTTAAGTAGAAGTAACATGATTAAATAGGGGTGGAATTACAAAAAATAATTATACTAAGGTAACTAAATAAAATTGATTAAGTCCAACTTAATTGATTTTACCTACCTTTAAACAAATGCATTGCGTGGAACCACTTACGATAATTTTTTTTAGTAAATTCAATGAATAATTTTTTTCAGTGTAGTGGCCTGTCAGATTCATGAATGCCGTCTTCTATTCATCCCCCTCGAGTATCCGAATGAGGTTGTAAGCACCCCGCAGGTCCAACTTGGAGAAGATGCAAGCCCCACTGAGCTGTTCCAGGGCGGCAGGGACCAGAGGAAGAGGATAACTGAATTTGACCGTCTGAGAGTTGAGTGCCTGGTAGTCGAAGCACAGCCGCAAGCCTCCGTCCTTCTTGGCCACGAAGAAGAAGCTGGAAGCGGCAGGGGACGTCGATGGTCAGATGAAACATTGTTTGAGAGCTTCCTGAACATACTCCTCCATGGCCTTCTGTTCCGGGATGGACAAAGGGTAGACCTTACCCTTCGTGGAGTAGCCCCAGGCAGTCCTATGGCCGATGAGGTGGTAGACGGGTCGCCAACTGCTTGCTGAACACATCCTGGAATGCCTGGTACACTGGAGTAATTTCAGCTTTGCTCGGTTTCTGGGCTCTTAACGGAGGTGGAGTTCACCTGAATATTGGATGAAGACTTCAAGGTGTGTTGACAGGTCCGGCAGATAGACGGTTTGGGCACAGAAGAAAGGCTGTCCTTGAAGCAGGAATCACCCCATTGCAGAATTTCTCCAGAGTTCCAATTGATGGTGGGTTCAGTTCAGGTTGAGTCTTTGGAGAAATTGATGAGAGATGAAGTTCCCTGCGGATCCGGAGTCGATGAGCGCTTGTGCTGGAACGGGAAGTTTTTGGGTGAGAATTTGGACAGGTGTACGAGTGAGGGGGGCAACTTTTGGGAGAAGCTGGATTATACTCACCGCTGGGCGTGGTGGTCAAATCGGGCAGTTCGGGATGACATGGCCTTCTCCCCCACAATACAGACACAAGTGTTGCAATAGCCTCCTTTGATGCTCCACGCTGGTGAGGGGATATGCGTCAACCTGCAACCTGCACCACACTTCTGGTTTGAGACCCTGGCGAAAAGCTGTTAGCAGGGCCATCTCTTTCCACCAGCTGGATGCTGCTAAAGTGCGGAATTGAAGAGTATATGCATTTATGGAGGTTTTACCTTGACGGAGGTTGAACAGCTGATCATGGACGGATAGTACTGATGCAGTTTGACCGAAGACTTCTTTAAAGTGGTTGATAAACGATGTTAAGGAACTCATGACTGGGCCGTTGTAATGCCAGATGGATTGCGCCCAATGCAGCACTCGTCAAGACAACAGTGAGATCATAAAAGCTGTGGCTGCATCTCAAAGTACAATGAACATTGTAGTAAGAACCCGCTGCAATCCTCCACCTCACAGTTGTATGACGCTGGTCGGGCCATGGGACTGGCAGAGGCAGGTGGCGAAGAAGCAGGTGGTGCAGAGCGGAGAGTTTGCCGAACTGCTTGCACGAGTTCGGTAAACGGATCCGGTGGATGTTCTTTGCTGGTTTCAGCAGGACTCTGCATTGTGGTCTGGTCTTCTGTCACAACACAGAAGGAAACAAACAGGTGTATAAGTGATAACAGTGTTAGTTGAGCAGAGTGGTGAGAAACAGCAGGAACTAGATGATGGTGAGAGGATGGTGACTTGTTGACTGATGATGGTGACTTAGCTGATGAAGACTGAAGTGAATTATCTGTGCAGGTGACGAGTGAACAAGAAGACAGGATATCTGGATCAGGACGATGGATGGCAGTCGGATAGAAGACTGGAAGCTTAAAGAGAAAAATCACAGGTAAGTAGACAGGTAAGGAGTCTGACGGTAAGCAGTGTAACTGCAACGAGACCAGACAATGAGTGGATGGTGAACTAGGAATATGTAGGCTGTGTTGATGAGGGAGTGCAGGTGCAGCGAGTCAGTATTCTGGTGATTGTGAATGAGTGGGTGGGTCCTGGTGACTGGGTGATGATTGGGGCTGTGACGGTGTGGCTGACTCTGTGACACATATATGGGAAACTAGTGCTTATATTTTTCAATATACTGCTATATGTATTGACCATGTATGGCTATATAATAATACATATAAAATAATTATAAATGAAGACAATAGCAGCATTACATGTTACATTCACAAAGTTTTATCCTTTATTTTGTACATACATGTTCCCATAAATGTGAATGTATGTTCACTCATATACAGTATATATATACACACATTCACTGAATGAGTTACAACAGATTTCTAGTTCCCAGCATGCTTTGCTTCTGACTGTTAAAGGAGAGCAAATGTTAAGATTAAGTGTTATTTGATGTGTTTTGCTCAGTATTAATATAGGATGGAGATCTGTTAGTGTTTAATGTTCTATTATTTTGGAATTTAAAAGTTTTTCTGGTATGTGTGAGTTTTTGGGGTTACCATTGTACTGAAGAGTAGAGCCTGTGGTTCGGTTGACTATTGGCCAAACATCTTTATGACTCTACTGATTAATTTTTAAAAGTAATGACTGTGCACTCCTCAGAACAATTATAGTTACCTGGCTAAATTCTTTAGTAAATATAGGTGTACTTGTGCTTTTGTTAACTAGCTTGAAGATATGAAACATTTATAATGTAAATAATTAAAATATATACATAAAAATAATTATATTACATTATATATTTCTGTGTGTTTATGTTGCATGAGTAAATATATATGCAATATATTACACATGCAGTGCCATATCTGATCACATATACATCTATATATTATGATGTGTATTACTGAATATAAAATTACCACACATTACCATATATTAGTAAATATATTGTTTACTAATATTATTTTTCAATATATGAAAAGCGGCAATTCCTTATGTATTATTCAATATATTGTAATATATTAACAAAATATCGGCCCTATTTTAACGATCTGAAACGCAAGTATCAAACGCGAAACGCAAGTAACTTTGTGGGCGGATCTCGGGCGCTGTTGATATTATACCGGCAGGATAAATGACTCTTGCGCCCGACGCAAATCTAAAATGGGTTGGTCTGAAGTAGCTACATTACTCATAGGTGTGGTTTGGGCGTAACGTGCAATAAACCAATCAGAGCGTCAGGGCCGTAAAAGACAGAGAAGTGACATTGTATGGGGATGGAAGTAACCCACCCAAATTAGCTTTGGTTAAACAGGCGTATAATAATTTGGTAGCTAGATTTATGCCTATTTTGTCACATCTTCATGGACACTACAATGATTTCCCTCGTTTGGTAATATTTTTCATATGTATGGTTTGCAAAAATGGGAACTGCTGCGTCTGTGTAGATGAGAGCAGCAAAGTGTATGCGCGTTTTGCACACGCTACATTATGGCCAAGCATGCGCCCTTAAAATAGCATGAATAACGTGCCACTGACTTTAGACTAGGTTTTACCTTGTCTGTGGCAGAACTGTTTTCTGAAATAGTGTAATATAGCACCAGGGAACGTTTGCGCCGGAAGACGCCTCCTCTTTTCGCTGAGCTGTAGTTCATTCCCTAATTTACCAACGTGCGTCTGTGTGTCAGCTGTGCGTCGGGTGTACAAAGTGTACTGCTTATCCTTGTAATTTATTTGTTCACTGAGGTGCAAGTTACCTTTGAATTTAACCAATTTAAACCCAACTTAAATCACCTTGTTGCTTTTACCAAATGCCAAATAAAGAGACAGTACACAGTTAAAATAAATTTGAATTAAATAAGCAATTAAAATATATTTGACCCAGGCCTTTTATTGCAATCTTAACAGCTAAATTTTCTCAAAATGTATTCAGATGTTACATTATTAGACTCAAAGTAAAGTGGCAGTGACATATGGCTTAATGTAAGTCATGGGGTGTCAAACTCATTTAATGGAGGAACACAGTCCTACAGAGTTTAGTTCCCACCACTAATGCACCCTTTACCCCTTTATTTGATTCTGAACATAATTTATGTTAGTGCCACAACTGGTGTTCATGCAAAAGTGATTCAACCTTGATGTGAAATATAACTTAAATATTTAAACCTTTTGTTTGTTTTGATCAAATGCCAAATGAATAGATATAACATTCAGTTTGGTTTCTGTTTTGTTTTCATGGACTTTTAGTTTGTAGATCTTTGTTTCCTGTGTTTCACTTTTGTTTCCATGGTTTCTAGAATGTTCTTGTAGTCATCATGGCAAATCATTGTTTGATTGATTTGTTCCACCTGCTCCTTGTGGTGTGATTATTAAGTGTGCTTGCTGAAAGTAGCACACTTATTGTTCTTCTTAAGTTTTCTTCTTCTTCTTCTTCTTATTATTATTCCCGGGAGAGAAATTTTGGCCAGCTCCTGCGCTTAGGCCCTTTGAGACAGAGACACCATTCCAACTTTAAAACGTCCGGTCAGTACCGGTGTAAGTTGCTCGCGAAGATGACATCACGAGTCCATGTCGTTCGTCCGCCATATTGAATTGAACAGAAAGCGAAACTAAATTTTCACAGGTCACAAATTTGGTCCGAACTTCACGAAACTGGACGTACATGATCCTTGGACCAAGCCTCACAAAAGTTACTATAAGGATTTTTGATTTTCGGAAGCGTTTGCCCGTCACAGCCAAACGAAATCGGCGGCGTAGTCGCCAAACAGGAAGTCGTCCATATCTCAGGAACTCTGTCACGTATCGAAACCAAACTTTGTACATGAACTCGGGACTCCAATGTGAGGATGCACAAGATCTGTGTTTTTTTTTTTTTTTTTTTTCTTTCAGGCTAATTGACAAACCCATTTACTTATGTCTATGCAAAAGAGTTTCACCTCACACTTTTAATGTTAATGCATTTAGACAGTAGGTGGCACTGTTGTATTACATTTCACAGAGCTGCCAAATCAGTGTATAGACTGCATTCGTTTTTACTAGGTTTGTCTTAATAAATGCAGGGCCTGAATTTCGTTTTTTTAACTGTGTTTGTGCGCGCGGGAAATATGCTGCACATAACAATAGAAAACAAGGAGAAACGCGCAGTCACATGCTCAAAAGATCAACTAAAAAGGTAGGATCAACTAAATCAGCTCTAGAGGTGCGTTCCATTTGACCGTAAAGTGGACTGCAAAGTGGACTTCACAGGGTATAGACCTATGTCACGAAAAAATTGAAGACCGGAAGTACGTCTTTTAGTAGGGATACGGCTCTTCTGGTTAGCTTTTTACAATGGCGGAGTCCGATAGATACCGCTGGACCAAATCTCTCCGCATCCTGCCTGAAGTCACATATGACGATGTGGTTCGGATGGTAAATGAAAACTCTCAAGTGGAAAAGCGTGAAAGCTGAGGTATGGCTGTCTACATCCTAACGCAGAGCAACCCGGTACACTACAACAACAGCGGCGGGCCGTTCGCCAGTAAGGTAAACGTTTCTATGGTAACAGCGAGTTAGACCAATCAGCAGACGTTGCTGCTACACTTAGTATTGTGGGTAGTGTAGTTTTTTTTCATAAGATCGCGGATAAAACATGTTTTTCTTAAAACAAGGTTGATTTCATACGAACTTATAGCTTCTACAGGAGCAAAAACCTTCGTTTCACAACCTCATAGCTCGTGGTCAGTCTACCTCGGATGGTTTAGACATTATGGCTGATAATCTAAATCCTTATCGAGAAATACTGTTGACCGGAAGTTCTGAATCCCTACTCTGCGTTCCGGAAGCAGGAAGTGTGACATAGGCCTATTCTGCCATCAGTGAGATTCCAATCCGAAGGGAGCGAACATGTTCAGTTCGAAGGGCACTGCGCACGGCACAGGGAATAAGGGAACATTGATACATCACTTCATAGGAAGTGGAGAGCGATGATCACCCAACTGTCATTTCGCGCACCACGTCATCACCAGTCAGAACGGTCATAACTAACGTGTGTGTAAGTATTCATACATTTCGCCATTGTTATACAAATTAGTGCAATATAATTGTAAATATATAATATAATAATAAAAATTAAAATATGAATGTAGTCCTATATATATTTATGTTATATCATATCATATATATCACAGATATATCATATCTGCGCGACCCCGTTGTTGACTTTCTTTGATGACGTTTGCAGGGCGTTTCAAATGAGCGGTTATTGTCAGTGAAGTCCACTTCAACTGATATATCGTGCTCAGGGAGTAGGGGAGCAGTGAACACTGCGTATGGACAGAGAATGTCTAATAGGAAGAGAATTGGCACTCTCTGCTTACTTCCGGTTTCTGGACTGGCTGCAGTAACACGTCTCTGTCCATGCGGGGGTGCTCGCAGGCGAGTGCAGAATGAATGGAGGTCCATGGCGAAATACCCAACAAAATCCACTTTTCTCAGGATATAATTTTTTGTCTAGTAATTTGAATGTTGTATTCGAAAGGAGATGCAAAGAAATTACACATTGCTGGGTGTTAGATTTTTTAGTCACTTATTTGCTTTAAAAAGTCTTTTAAAGTGTCAATGACGTCATACACATCGTACGACCAGAGATACTGCTTTACGGCAATCCTTCAGTCGCTTTGGTGCTTTCGCACTCTGCACTTTCTTTTCTCTCGAGGCATCGACAACACAGGTACACAGGCTGACACAGGTAAATACACGTGCTAGAAGAGTTTTTGTTTTGTTTGTTTCTGGTCCCGCTTCGGATGCCACGATGCCATCAAGCGGTATCTCTGGTCGTAATCAGTCCTTCACTGACCAATCAGCGTTCATTAGCAGAATGCTAGCGTGTTATGGGCAACAACAACTCAACCTGTAAGAAATCGAAAGGACATAAGTACTCGTTCATTCAACTTTCGACCTATAACCCATGTTGAACTTGCAAAACCTACAATAAAATCTGAGATTTCTCAACGGCAATCGGGTGAAAGAGACACATTTAGCCGTCTAGCCCCATAGACTCCCATTCAGTCTGCACTCGCCCGCGATCACCTCCAGTGGAATTCTAATGGAACTGCAACCAAGATCGATACAATGGGGCTAATAGGAAGTGCCAAGGCTCTCCGTAGACAGGCTCTGGTATGGACCCTTTCGAATGGAACGCACCTTAGATGTGTAAAGACAAGTGGAAAGCGGGGGCGCGCCGCTGTCTCCTTTCCACCATAGACAGTATATAAACGCTTTCCACAAGCGCTTGCTCTCCCGTGGCGCCTGTCGTTGCTATGCAACCATGAACTGCGCTCTCCATGATGACAATGAAGTATCAGCAAAAGATTAATTGATTTCTAGCCCTTGCATTAGCTTTACTACTAGATATATTTATGGAGATGAAAAATAATAAGGCGCCCTGTACAGCTATGATCAGCTGTTCGGCCAAGCATTCAATGTTGTAACACTGCAAGCTGATCAGTTGGTTCGTTGCTGCCGCACTCTATCACTCGCACACCATAAAGAGCAAATTGTTTTTTAATATTTCAATTTCGTGATTAAAATTACATAATTTGGAAGCGGATAATTTCTTCACAAACAGCTCATTATGACTCAATGTTAGAATGCTGCACCTACACTCGATAGTGTGAATAAGATCAGCGCAACGCAGACCACTGCATTGACAGCGTGAAACATGATCTGTCTACAGCCAGGGCTCAGCGGAAGACAGAAAATGCCGGTCCAGCGCTGATTGAGGAATTAAATTCGAAAATAAAAGACAGTTTCACATCTTTTTTCTCGCATCTGTGATTTTTTTTTTTTATCATTTGTTCTGAGATAAAGCGAATATATTTGTGCGGGAATTTCTCGCACTATAAAATCTAACCTTGCGGGAATGGTTTAAATTATGCGCAATCCCCACATTCCCGCACCAAAATTCAAGCCCTGAAATGGCAGCGGGATGTGTAACTCTAGCATATGGCAGATATGTCATATAAAGTTAGGCAAGGCCAAACAGTGTTATCCATGTTGTTGCGATTGCGTCGCTAGAGTAAGCTAATAGTGAAATTGATAGCGTTTTTCATTTAATTACAATATGAGGACTGACGGTAGGCTATAAAAATCAGCTTTTCTGTGTAGGTGATGACAACCATCTTGACAGCAGCAATCAAAGCATCGCTAATTACGGTAGACCTTAATTTGAGATAATTTGTTCCTAATCAAAGGGAACACTCAACCACAGAACAGCTGGGTGAGTTTTGTATTGGCTTTTTGGATACAGTAAATGAAGACTGTCAACTTCTTTTCAATAGGCTACTATTTCATCACCCAAAACACTCCCACTCTCTGCTGTATATTCATAACCAATTATTTCAAAACCAACAACCAAGCCACATAAACAATGCCATTGGCACTAGTCTACATTGCAGACATGTCTCTTAATGCACATAACTTTTCACCTTTTTGCACAATCTTGAAAAAAGTACTATTGTTGAAATTCTCAGATCAAGCAAACTTCAACACACCCTTATCCACTACCTGCTAACGTTAGTTAACCGCACCAGAGCAAGCACACTTCGCAGTTCCTCCGAAAATGCATTTTTCTAGTTATGTGTTTGTTATGGGCCTCTTTAAGAGACAGAGGCTAGGAGGAGCTGGAGGAACCGGGGAAGTTGTGATGGGTGAGATAGTTGTGCAATAAAAGATGGCAAGTGAGTTAACACGTTCAATGGGCCTGATCTCTTTTGTTTAATAACGCGGCACTCCTTGTTTACTCTGTTTATTTATAGCCCTCAATTTAAGTTGTTCTTGGTCTGTTCTCGTTTATTTTTAATTGGTTTTTATTCTCCTGCATTCCAGTATTCTCCTGTGCCCCTGCATGTTTTTTTTTTTGTTTGTTTTTTTTGGTTTATTGTTAAATAAAGTGACTGCTGCATCAATAGTCTTCCTTTCTGCAACCTTCATATTTTCAAGTGTGACAATAGACATTAAACAGATAAAATAACATCAGACGTAAATACACTTTATTTGACCCAAAACTTTTATTTCTACAACAATCTTAATTGCTGAATTTTCTAAAAAGTATGAATTTTGATGTTACCTTTAAAAGTAAAGTGAAAGTGACATATAGTTTCATGTAGGTGTTCCATAGGATATCTTCCCTGCACCCTTTAAAGTAGTGATGCTCCCTTTCGAATGGAATTTGCCCTACATTTATTTGATTCTAAACATAATTTATGTAAGACCTTTGCTATCATTAAACATAAATCCTAATTGGCAATTTTTAAATTAAAAATTTAATGTTTTGCTCATTCATTTGCAAGAAAAACAGCGTTCTGGGGGCCTGAAAATGCAAACTTTTTAAATATTTTTTTCAAAGTGCAAGTTTTTGAAAACGAGACCGTTATCTACGGAAATTTGTGAAAACGGTGATGTCATGCGCATGCATATTGCTTGTTCAGTCTATAGACATGTAGTGTTTATAAAGTGACATCGCCAACTACTGGCCTGGCAGCATAGAAAAGCGTTTTTATTTTTTTCGCGGATACGTGTGAACAGGGATCGTTTTGACAATGGAGTCGTCTGTAGGAAAAACATTTCCGTTTTTAGTAAATCTGTCACGGGTGGTTGCAGGAAAGCAGACGAAGATGATGAGTATAATTCCAACACGTTTAATGATGATAATACAAAGAGTAAACAGACAAGCAAGAGGTGATGTTGCAGCATTATTTATCAAAGGGAAAAGTAAATTAAAAGGAAGAGAGGGCCAAAACCAAACATACTATCATTTAAATTTATAGTATATCATGTACATTTATTCCAGCTGAAAAAAATAAATTAACAAAAGACCAAAATGAAGAGAAATTCAAGATTGCGTTTATTAAACTAACACATAAATTTGCTACTCCTAAAAAATAAAAAATAAAAACGAGCTGTACTTTTCCCCCCTCAAATGCAAGTTAAAAAAAAAAAAACTACATGTAGCAGCTACATGTAAATTTCTATCCTGGCAAGTTCTGGCATGTTTACACAGCAGTTCCCACTGAAGCCATAAGCACATTTCTGGCATCTTCTGCTATGTCATTCAGAGCAGGGGCGTAGCAAGCTTTTCAAAAGTGCGGGGGATGGATGTGGTTTGTTTATTAGCAATAAAAACGATGAATAAAATGACAGGTACAAAAGGTATAACATACAAGATATAAAAAGCTTCCCATTTAAATGAGTGATAGGCCTACTAGAAAAAGTCAAACCTCTGTTGTGAAAATACACAACAGTAGACTTGTTAAAGAATCAGAATCAGAAATACTTTAATAATCTTTAATATATAAATAATATATACACTCACCTAAAGGATTATTAGGAACACCTGTTCAATTTCTCATTAATGCAATTATCTAATCAACCAATCACATGGCAGTTGCTTCAATGCATTTAGGGGTGTGGTCCTGGTCAAGACAATCTCCTGAACTCCAAACTGAATGTCAGAATGGGAAAGAAAGGTGATTTAAGCCATTTTGAGTGTGGCATGGTTGTTGGTAGTGATGGCCAGATCGAGGCCTCGTGAAGCAAATGAAACCGTTGAATCAAATGTGCCATATTGTTTCGAGGCTTCGAATCAATCCGACACCCGTCTCAACGGTGACACCTAGTGGTCACTTGCAGGTGTTGATCTGAAACAACCTTGACGAGCCATTAAAAACATTTTTTTTTTATTATTATAATTTTCTAATATGTGAAGCTTGTAACCTATAGGCTCTTCACTGTGCATAATGTTATTTTGGTCATGAAAAATGAATATTAATAAAATAATTCAAGCCACAATGTCTCACTTTTTTAGAGATTTTTATTCAAAAAATATTAATTTCTCTGCTGTGGAAGGACTTAGCCTATTTCTTTTTTTACAGATAATTTCTCCAGCCTTTGAAAAATCCTCTCACAAGGGACACTTGTTGCTGGCATACAAAGATATTTTTTAGCAAGGACATACAAATGAGGAAAGATTACTGCTCTCTCTTTCCAATAAGTTAGTGGATCATGAGTTCTGGGCAAATATGCATCGTTGATGTATTTTTTCACTTTCACTGTGGCATCAGCTGCAGTATATTGGGTACTCATGTAGACCTATAAAATGTATATTCACACAATATTATATTATATTATATTCACATTGAAGCTATTTTTAACATGATTGGCAGTTGTGATTGGGACATTAGGTTGTAGGGCATTGGGCTATGGACTTTATAAACAGTGTCCCAAAAGGTTGTAATTATATTTCAATTATAATTATATTTCAATTATAATTATAATTCAAACAATGCATACATTGCATAGATGGCCCAACAGTGTCAGTAGCAGGCCTAGGTAGCCTACAGGGGGAATGCCATCCTCTGCACCCTGCAAAATGGCAGGATGAGTGCTCCTCAAATGGCGCATCATGGATGATGTATTGTTGCAGTAGGCTAGATACCGATCACAATACACACATCTCACTTTATTTGGGGTTTCTAAATGGAAATGCTCCCACACCACAGATGTACGGCATCTCTTCTGGGGAGCCTCCATTTTATCTATCTATCCAAATCAATCTATCTATCTATATGAATCTATCTATGTATCTAGATATGTATCTATAATCTATGTATCTATATATGTATCTATCTATAATATATGTATTTATATGTATCTGTAATCTATCTATATGTATCTATCTATTAATCTGTCTATATGTATATCTATGTATCTATTAATGTGTCACTATATACTCTGTCTGTCTCTAGCATCAGTCAATGTGTTGTGTAAATTTAAATGTAAGCCTAAATTGCCTATAACTAATCAAATCGCACTATGTCACTATATCACCAAAAATCCGCTACCTCAAAGTCAAACTCCTCTCACAAAAACCCACGAGGTCAAAATGCGTTTATTTCACTTTTATACAGATGTGCGATTGTGTGGTTTGTTCCCGACCGTGTCAATCAAACGCTGATTCGGCGGACCACACCTGATGAAACACTTAGTGAAACACTTCGAGGCTTCGTTTGGTCATAGTCACGTGACATGGGTGTTTCGAATCACGCTTCGGATCAGTGTTTCGAAACATCTGCGCTTCGGGATCTCGCAAAGCTTCGGAACGACTGTTTCGCGTCAGCCATCCTTAGTTGGTGCCAGACGGGCCGGTCTGAGTATTTCACAATCTGCTCAGTTACTGGGATTTTCACGCACAACCATTTCTAGGGTTTACAAAGAATGGTGTGAAAAGGGAAAAACATCCAGTATGCGGCAGTCCTGTGGGCGAAAATGCCTTGTTGATGCTAGAGGTCAGAGGAGAATGGGCCGACTGATTCAAGCTGATAGAAGAGCAGGGTTGCTTGCCAACTCTCACGCATCTGGCGTGACAGTCACGCATTCAGCCTCAATCTCACGCTCTCACGCTTAACAAAGAAATCTCACGCTAAATTAGACATTTTTCTGTGCTGTATTTTTTTTCACTCGTGTGCACTAAATTTCAGAATTACTATAAACAATTCAGGCTCTTAACTACTGGATGGACCACTATTTATGGCGCAAATTAGTTAAAATCTCCCGGAATCTAGAGCGAGCACGCATGCGAGACAGAGACTAAACCGTAGCGCACTCACGGCGTACGGCAGCGTTGAGCATTGTAGCCAATCACTGACATGTCTGTTGAACGCATTGGCCAATCAGAGGCGTTTAAATGAGTCGCTGTCCTGAAGATGGCTGTTTCTCAATTCCAAGAATGCAGAGAACGGACTTGTGTTCTCGTGGAGACCGGTCTTGCCAAGCTTGGAAGAACAAACTCGGAACCGGCCGCAATGACTTCTGGGACACCAGGCGAGTACTAGCTCAAGTCTGCATTCGATGCATCCTCGGTATCAAGAACACATCCGGGTTCTTTCATGCGTCCTCTGTACTTGCGTTCTTGAGAATTGGGTCTGAACTTCGACGGTTAATGATGACGTAAAACGAGAACACAAGGACGCAAGATCGCTGAAGAACGCATATTGAGAAACACCCGATGTGTTTTGCGCGAGCTCACCGAGTTCTACACTTTCGCAAACCTGTCATTATTATTGCCTATAAACTTAAGATGCAAATAAAAGATTCACTGCAATGTATTTGATATTCTTGATGCTGTTCTGATGCGCTCCATTACGCACCGCTCTGTTTGGTGATGATTAAATAAGTGGACGAATGCCTGGCAAAATGTAAGTGGAAAACATTTAATATTTGACTGTTTTACAATAGAAATGTTCAACTACCGACAGTATCCGGTAACGCGAATTACTCAACTTTTTTTATTTATTTACAAAATTTAGCCTTTTTGAATTGAAAATATGCTATAATTTCTTTGATTAATTTAGAGAGAATGCATGCATAATTAAAAATAAAATATTATTTGCAAATAGTTACAATTATTTCACTAATACAATAAGCTTTTTTTTTCTTTATTCCCTTAAATCGCTTTTATAATTAATTCCTTTAAATAAAAATACCCCAAAAAATTTTGGGTTGGAATACCCATGTCACAAAGCTCGAATCATTTCAAATTGGTTTCTTGAACATGACAATGAGTTCACTGTACTAAAATGGCCCCCACAGTCACCAGATCTCAACCCAATAGAGCATCTTTGGGATGTGGTGGAACGGGAGCTTCGTGCCCTGGATGTGCATCCCACAAATCTCCATCATCTGCAAGATGCTATCCTATCAATATGGGCCAACATTTCTAAAGAATGCTTTCAGCACCTTGTTGAATCAATGCCACATAGAATTAAGGCAGTTCTGAAGGCGAAAGGGGGTCAAACACAGTATTAGTATGGTGTTCCTAATAATCCTTTAGGTGAGTGTATATATATATATACATATACTACTGGGCAAAAGTTTTAGATCGGTAAGATTTTTTATGTTTTTAAAATAAGTCTCTTCTGCTCACCAAGGCTGCATTTATTTGATAAAAAAGCAATAACAATAATAATAATAAAAAAAAAAACAATTTAAAATGACTGTTTTCTATTTTAATATATTTTAAAATGTAATTTATTCCTCAGATGAAAGCTGAATTTTCAGCATCATTACTCCAGTCTTCAGTGTCACATGATCCTTCAGAAATCACTCTAATATGATGATCTGATGCTCAAGAAACATTCATTATTATTATCAATGTTGAAAACAGTTGTACACATTTTTTCAACATTCTTTGATGAATAGAAAGTTCAGAAGAACAGCATTTATTTAAAATAGAATATTTTCTAACATTATAAATGTCTTTATTGTAACTTTTTATCAGTTTAACTCATCCTTGATGAATAAAAGTATTGATTAATTTGATTTCTTTCCCCCAAAAATAAAATTAAAATTCTTACTGACCCCAAACTTTTGAAGGGTAGTGTTTAATGTTACAAAAGCTTTAGATTTCAGATAAATGCTGTTCTTTTGAACTTTCTATTCATCATAGCATCATGAATTAAAAATGTAAAAAACTGTTTTCAACACTGATAATAATCAAATGTTTCTTGAGGATAAAATCATCATATTAGAATGATTTCTGAAGGATCATGTGACACTGAAGACTGGAGTAATGATGCTGTAATTCAGCTTTGATCACAGGAATAAATTACAGTTCACTGTATATTCACATAGAAAACAGCTGTTTTAAATTGTCATAATATTTCACAATATTACTGTTTTTGTTTGTATTTTTAATCAAATAAATGCAGCCTTGGTGAGCAGAAGATACTTATTTTAAAATATATCTAAAACTTTTGACCGGTAGTGTATAATGCAACCAACCGAATTTAGCTAGCTGCTGAACAATATCCCAATTAGCATAGTATAAAAAACGAAATATATTACCGAAAACACTCGACATGTCAACAAAACATAAACAGAACATCTTCCCAAAAACATATCAAGCTTATTTAAAAATTTCGAAAGCATAAACACTCATTCAAAGTACCTGGAAAAGGGAGATATAAATAACCAGAACAATAAGTTCCCGCCTCCTCAGCGCGAGCTGACCGATAAATCTAACACACCAAGAGAGGCGGGACTTAAGGCAGAACAGCCAATCATCAGCCGGTCACACTCAAAGCCGGTGTCATGTTTGAAAGGGAGGGGGAGAGGAGGCAGCCGCAGCGAGCGCAGGCACAGAGCGGCCAGAGAAACGGAGCGACTGTAGTCAGGCGTTTGTGCAAAACTGCGGAAAAACTGCAGAAAAAGTGTGGGTGTTGAACCCTCTCACCGGGAAAAGTGTGGGTGTTAAAACACCCACATCCCCCACGGGTGCGAAAAGTAAATTAAAAGGAAGAGAGGGCCAAAACCAAACATACTATCATTTAAATTTATAGTATATCATGTACATTTATTCCAGCTGAAAAAAATAAATTAACAAAAGACCAAAATGAAGAGAAATTCAAGATTGCGTTTATTAAACTAACACATAAATTTGCTACTCCTAAAAAATAAAAAATAAAAACGAGCTGTACTTTTCCCCCCTCAAATGCAAGTTAAAAAAAAAAAAACTACATGTAGCAGCTACATGTAAATTTCTATCCTGGCAAGTTCTGGCATGTTTACACAGCAGTTCCCACTGAAGCCATAAGCACATTTCTGGCATCTTCTGCTATGTCATCCAGAGCTCTCTTCAGCATTGTTGAGACTGTCATATAGGACATCCCTCCTGCCACCACAGAGCCAAGAATGGGTATGAGGCTCACAACATACTCAACTGCATTTTCAGCTCCAAACAGGACTGCAGAACCCAGTAAAGATAATACTGAAGCTAGGTTTATCCCACCACGCAGAGGAGACTTCATCAGACTCTTTAGTTCCTCAATGGTCCTCCCAGATGTCTCACAGAGCTTCTGTAGGGATGGATCATCTAGACCAAATGTATTGTAGTACGTTTCAATCTCTTTTTGGACAATGACTAAATCCACAGCAACTGAAAGACCAGGAAGAGGAACTGTAGCCAAACAAGCAGACACCAAGGCTACTTTTCCAATGTTTTCCTCCAGAGCTTTCTTCTTTTTCTCATTAATATCCAGTGTAATATTCGGTAAAGCCAACAGCAACACACGTCTCTTATGCTGTGGAAGCTCTTTCTCCATCCTCTCCTGCAGCTGATTTAAATCATACTTGCCGAGCTCAAAGCCAGAGATCAAGAACACGACAGGATCCTCTATACCAATCTGTTTTAAACCTATAGACAGAAACAAGGAAGGGCATCATAAAATACAAAAAAAGTACAAAAGAGATTTATTAAATATTTTATAATAATAATTATTATATCTAATAAATAGGCTATGTACCATATAATCTTTAAT
The DNA here is from genome assembly GCF_963993115.1 of Abramis brama. Classification (NCBI taxonomy): domain Eukaryota; kingdom Metazoa; phylum Chordata; class Actinopteri; order Cypriniformes; family Leuciscidae; genus Abramis; species Abramis brama. The sequence goes on from NC_139974.1 coordinate 12,914,805, forward strand.
ATTATAATTGTTGTTTTTTTGCATTAGTAAACTAGATTTGTTCAATGTTACAATTTTAAACAACATCTTAAACCATTTGTTGTTCAAATCATTGTTATAAACTTAATAACTGACCATTTTCACAATCCCCCCGGATGGTATCCAGTGTCTTTTTCTGGTCAAAGCTTTTCTTCCTCTTTTCAGCATCAATGCTTGAGTCAATCTTAGAACGAACAAAATAAAACATTTTCCCCATTCTCATGATCTCTTTGGCCAGCTGAGTGTGGCATTCTCTGAACCGATCTGAAGCAATGATGATGAAAAAATCATAGTGTTCAAACTGAACCAGTTTAAGATACTCGTCGGCTTTGAAGTTTGGTGTTCCAATGCCAGGAAGATCCCACACTTTCACATTTTTGTATTTAGGGTGAAGGTAAACTTCAGGCTCCATGGTGGTTTCTACTGGGCCAGTTTCAGCAGAGCCTTCTTCTTCATCCCCTAAACCCCTGAATGCATTGACAAACGTGGACTTTCCAGAACCTGACTCTCCCGTCACACCAATGTTAAGTTCTACACGATCTTGCTTTTTGAGGTATTCTTTGATTGTGTTTATCGCTGATGGGAGATCCTGAGTAGATATGGAATCTTTAATATCCTCCAGGTCCTGCTGAGTTATTATTACAAAATCTTCATCTGTAGCCATCTAAAAAAGTAACGTCAATTTTAACAGTGTTAAAAAAAAGAAACTGTCGAAAAAATGTTGCTTAAAAGAAGAGTTTAAAATGTCATAAGTCTCTTTCTCTGTGTTGGGCCATTTTAGCTGAAACTTAAAATCCTGTTTAGGATTAGGCCTTAGTTTAATTAAAAAATGTAAGTAGCTTTTATAAAAGTGCCTTAAAAACATTACTGGTGTGCATCTTGAGACAAAAGAATGGCATTGACATATTTCAAGATATGTCAGTGCAGGTTGATTTCAGTTAAAACAGTGCAAACATGCATTTAGTCTGGGACTTAGCTTAAGCCTTGTCTGTGAAACTGAGGAAAAATTATATTTTTTACTGATGGGAGGTCAAATGGGCCATCAACTAAATAGTCTTTTACAGTTTTTAAAAATTGCTTACACACAATTTCTGAAATGACTCCATTTCTCAAAACTCTACACACACAACCTCAAAACATGCACACAAGATGGAAACCGTCACACATATCTCACAAAAGCAAACACTTAATTCAAAACTATTTTAACTCGTCTAATGGTGTTTTTGCGTAGTAACTACACACAAACCATTACATGTTTTTTCTGAATTGCTAAAACACTAAACCCCATTCTCTGAACCAAATTCTCAATAGCCTAAACCAATTTGTCAAATAAATCACCCTTTCTGTACAACATTAAACAAGTTCAGGTAGTTAAAACACTGTTTGCAAATCTCATGCACTCTTTTTTCAAAACTTTTCACTCACTAATACACATTTTGCACTGTGATGCACTTATGTTCAAAACGCTAAACACAGGCAGGCAAAAGTTTAACACAACTACAACACAGTTATCATCGTTTACACACAGCGACTAAAAATTGTTTACACTTATTTCTGATGATGTGACCAAACCAATAATAAAAAGTCAGTTCAGAGTCCCAAAATGGACTCAAAATGTTGCACTGAATGTTGATACCAATAATGGATGGAAACAATATACAGTAAGTACTGTAAAAGAGTTGGTGAACAAGGAGGAAGAAGAGGAGGATGAGGAAGAGCAGGTGTGGAGAAGAGCATGTTGTCAAGGCTGGATCTGGACAAAGTCCTCAGGCCATACCCAACATGAAGACATGATGCTGAAGTAGAATAAAATCTCTCTCACTGACCTTGATTTTGCAGTTGCAGAGAATGGGGTTTAGTGTTTTAGAAATTCAGAAAAACTGTGTTTGATTAAATGGTTTTGAAGCAATTGTTTGATTTTGTCAGAAGAGTCAGAGGTTCTCTGAATGTGGTTTGAAAATTTGGTTTTGTGTTTAAAGTGTAAGTTGCAGGTTAAATTTTTCACGAAGATAATGCAATGTGTTTATTAAACATAAAGATAAGAACCGCCCACCATTGTTTTTTTATACCAAAATGCTGATATAATATGAAAAGTTGGCACTTTTAACAGTGGTTTTAACCACTCCTGCTCCCTTCCACTAGATGGGGCGTGACGTCATAAGAGGAACTCACTAGTAGAGTTACCGTACGCTAGCAGCTATAGATGCCTTACATAACTACAGAAAAGTTGGTTGTATGTTTTATTTGATAAAAAAAAATTATGGATAAAATAACTCAACTGTAAACATACTCGTGTGTGCTGACTTCAAGGGGACCGTGATCCTGCCTGAAATGAGAATAAGCTATTCGCAAAACAAACGGGTTCAGGCACGTCAGATCAGCCGGTCGCAGGTCGAGCTGTTCCACTAAACTCCAAAACGCGTTCACCTCACGGCAGCACATACTCTCCCCTGCTGATTCAATTGGGTGGCATAGCCCACACAAACACAGTGATGGGGAATCGATCTCTCTTTTTCTTTTCTGACAATAAACATCGCTAATTAAATCGTGAGAAATTGATAACACGTGGATTGAGGAAGGGTATTATATGACGTTTGAGGCGTCGATGAGACTAGCGATTGATGCCTGTGCAGTGTGTGCATCTCTAACGTTACAGCTCTGATTGGGACTGACTTACTGTAAGTAAATAATGTCTTCAGTCGTTGTCCCTCCTTGCTATTCTACATGACGGCAATATTTTGAAAAGACTTGCTTGTTCCGTTATATTATCCGGGTTAAGTTTGCACCAGGCTAGACTAGCTCTAACGTAGCTAACGTTACTAATACTCACCAGGACACCTGGCCAACCCTCCACTAATTCTCCTCACACCAAGCATTAATAACTCTTTGAGTGCCATGGCTCCCCTCTCTCACGCCTGACCGGTTAAAAATTGTAGGGCTGTGGTCCATAAAGAATTTGATGGTTTCCCACATCCTCAGTCGTTCTCCAAATAGCCATAATACAGTAAGAATCTAGCAGAGTATGGGTTGCGAGTTCCTCTTGTGACGTCATCACCCAGTAACTGAAAAAACACGCTACCTTCGAAGAAACCCCAATAAATGTTATTTTAACACATTTTAAGACAGAAATAATTAAATATATACATATAGAGCACTTTAATTTACACATTAATTGGCTGTGGTGGTTAACCTGCAACTTACACTTTAAGGTTTTGAAAAGTGAGTGATGGTTTCAAGAAATGTGTTTTAGCAATTCAGAAAAACTGTAAATGATTAGCCACATAACTGCACACAGATGTGAAAAATGTAAAACAACTATATTGTATCTTTTAACAAATTAAAAGTCCATGAAAACAAATCTAAAGAAAACCACAACGGAATATGTGTAACATAGACCTTCTTTACAGCAGAATTAGATTTTTTTACTGTTGTGAAGCTGCTGCGAAATAAAGGTGATTTGACTTGTATGCATGTATATATTTACAAAATATACAGACATGCAAGGATCAAAAAGATTTGTTTCTCAAAACATTGAGTTTGATTTCTAAGTGAGCAATTTATGTAAAGTATTTTCACATGATTTCCATTACATGAGAGTAGATGTTAAAACTTCATGCTGATTTGCACTCGGCTTTCGCCAAGATAAGCACCAACTAAGACGTAGCTTTACAGTAACCTATGCGTCTCCATCCAGTTACGCTTCCTTCCATATGGTGATGTGAATATCCTTCTGTCTGGTGTTAATGGCTGAAGTATATTTCCTGGCGTGTCAACACACACAAAGCTCCGGGGATCAACCACAGTGCGGTCTCCCCAGCGGATCAGCGTGACAACCGTCTGGATTGAGATGAGTAGGGTACATCTCTGGGGTCTTCATGTGGGCACCTTCCATCCTCAGTGTTTCGTCGACTAGCCCACAACACCTCAAGAGGGCTCAACAGTGATTCTGGCGTCCCAGAGTCAGCCCACTCCGTCCCCCACTCAACTCAGCCCAGATTACTTACCTGTACATTAGCATTTCTTTCTTTCTATTGTGCTTGAGATCCCTTCTACTGCTGAGGTTGCTCCTTCCTCGTAGTTCAGTGGCATAAACACTTGATGTGACCTAACCACAATCTCTAACGGCACAATCTCACCGCAACCCAACCATACGCACCAACCCGTTTGACTAAGGCTGTCGAAGCCCCACTGTCGTTGTTAAAGCAGGTTCAGTAACAACGGTTCCGGATGGCATACTACCTACCGCAAAACACAACAATATCTGTCCAACACAAATCCTCATTCACGCAAAATACAGTACACGGGATTGTAATAACTATTATAACTATGCAAACTATACAAATAATCCAACAGACTCTTCAAGTTTTTCAAGAGTTCTTCGAAACCGTATTGTGTGGCGGCCTGTACACAGCTAGCCAGAATCTTTTCGTCTCAATCACAGCCAGTTGCTGCTCCTCTCTGCTGCTTCAGATAAGTTCTTCACTGTGTAACGCAACTCTTGGCCACTGAATCCGACGTCTCTGAGAAACCGGGTTGTAGAGTGTGCCACAAATCCTCGACAACCCACTTCCACTGGATAAACCCGGACACTCCATCCTCGCTGTTCTGCTTCAGTGGCTAAATGAGCATACCGCAGTTTCTTCCTCTCATACACCTCATCTACAGCATCCTCCCATGGCACTGTTAAATCTATCAGGTGAACAAGGCGTGCTGATCCAGACCACAAGACAATATCTGGTCGAAGGTTAGTGGTGGCAATCTCAGGTGGAAAAATAAGCCGTTGATCAACATCTGCCAGTATTTTCCAGCCTCAAGCAGCTTCCAGTTGTCCTGGGCGAGAACTGGTTTTAACACCTATTCTTGGTGATTGCTCTCCTGGGCGGAGGAATATTGTCTTCTGTGTGTAATGTTTTGCTAGAACAGGTGGCAACTTATTGGTCATGTTACGCTTGTCTCCCAATGCTAAAGCCAAACTTTGCAGTTCCTGGTCATGGCACCAAGTAAACTGCCCTTGGCTAAGAGCCACCTTACATCCTGTCAAAATGTGCCTTAATGTGCCAGGTGATGAACACAAAGGACATCCCAGAGGTTTAGGTTCTGTGGTGATGGGAGAACATCATATGTTGACCTGATAAGAAAACTGATCCTACTCTGTTCCATTGACCATAGGTCTTGACAGCGCATCTTGCGTTGTTCCACACTCTCCCATCTCATCCATTCTCCCTGCCTGACCTGGGAAATGGCATTTATACACCTCATCCTCTCCTCCTGCTTTCGCACCTCGTTGACTACCAGCTTCCTCCTTTGAGCTGGGGCTGCCTTGTGCCATGTAGGAGGAGCTAAACTTAGCCCAAAACCCCCTCTTCCATGCTGTACTTGCCCCACAATATCACCAATTTGAAGGGCAGCCTTTGCATCTTCCACAGCATTCTTTGCTGAGCACTTTCTTCCAGTTTTCAACACAGGTGCTGCCTCCCTTACACATTTGTCACGTGTCTCTACTAATGTCATTTACAGTCTGACCTTGGTGCACTTAAACTCCTCGGTTAAAGCAGAGACAGCTGCAATATTCCTTTACTATAAAGTCCCACTCTGCTGAGGCAGCGTGGAACTCCCAACCTTTTTCTGATGCATTAACTTATTAAAGCTTCCAGCTTCTCTACTGTTGTCAAAGAAACCTTGTGCACAGTCAGTGGCCACAGCAACCTCGGCAGTAGACCAAACTGAAAGCAGTTTGGTCTACTGAAAGAAAGAGTTTTAATTTGCCTGGTAGAGCGCAGCTGTTTATGCTCTTCAACCCTTCCACTGCTTCCACACATGATCACTAGGTCATCAGTAAATGAATGTGGCATTTAAATGGCAGTGTTGGGAGCGAAACCATTCACTCATGTATCTAATCTTCAGACCAGATACATGAGTGAATGGTTTCGCTAAGTGGGCCTCAAGTTCCCCCATCGCCTATGTATTTATCGTGCAATTTATACGCGAAAATTTGTTTTTACGTGCATATGATACGCACTGTAAACCCATTGGGTAGGAGGGAATTTTGGTTCATTTGTTAAAATCTTTACAGGTAACATGAGAATACATATGCATATGTAAATTCAACATCCTGCTCTGATATTTATCTTGAACTCAAAACAAAAATTTTGCGCTATAGCACATTATAAAAAGAACTTAATACCACACTCGGCAGACGTAATAATTTAAAAATATGTAAATAATTTTTTTTTAATGTAAGGCATCATAATTGTGTATAGCAGTGGCAACAGAGGTGATGTTGCAGCATTATTTATCCAAGGGGAAAGTAAATTAAAAGGAAGAGAGGACCAAAACCAAACATACTATCAATTAATTATATATTATTTCATGTATTTCATTTATTCCAGTTGACAAAAAATGTAACGAAATAAAAAAAAATGAAAAGAAATGCAAGAATGCACTTATTGAACTAACATAAATTTGATCTAAAACGACAACAAAAAGATAACAGTTACTTATTTTGCTTATGATACGAACTGTATACCCCTTGGGTAGGATTAGTGGTGTGGGTTTAATAAACTTTATTACAGTGTGTATCATATGCACGCAAAAACTGCATATCATATGCACATAAAAACTAATTTCCGCATACAAATTGCACAATAAATACAATGCATGCTATAGAGACGCATTTTATGTGATCAGGCTGGGAATTCCAGAGCTGTCAAAATAAATCCACTTTTAGTGTGTAAGCATTTTTTTAAACTGTAATTTGTAGGTTACATTTGTTGTATCTTAGCATTTTTTAATATATGAGTATACAAATCATTCACTCATTTTAAGTTTTGTAAAATGATTTGCCCTGCACACTTTTCTGTGCTTATGCAAACCATGTGGACATCTGTCACGGTTTTGTTTTTGGGTTTGTTCACATCATGTTTCCTTGTCTGTCATGTGATCCTGCCATGTGTTCCCTTGTCTGATGTGTCATGTTGCCATTGGTTCATTGTTTCATTGTTCACAGGTGTCCCTTGTCATTAGTCTTGTGTGTATTTAAGCCTTCATGTTTGCCATGTGTCTTTGTCAAGTATTGTTTCCTGTAACCACTGTTGTGAGTCCTGTTCATGTTCATGTTCATGTTCATGTAATAAACTGCACTTGGGTTCTCATTTACACTTGCCTGCAGTGGCGCCTTTTTGTTAAGCGGCTCAACTCTTACTGTGGGTTTAACGGATGAGGAACATCGCAAACCCCCAGTATCCTCTCAGCCTGAACCACTTTACGCCATGTCTGCCAAGTCTGAGTCTCTTCATGTCATGTGTAGCCCTAGAGAAACCCTGTGTAGAGAAACACTATTTTTATTTTTGTTTATTTTATTTAAAATGTACATTTCATAATGTTAAAAATGTTTAAATAATGTTTATGTGGGTTAAAAATTAAGTTAGTTAAAATTCATGTACCCGGAGGAAAGATCCAATCAGGAGTGAGTGTGAGAGGTCACGAAGGAGCAGGAAGATGTTGTGAGAGGACGAGACGGGAGAAAAAAAAAAATGAGGAGACACGAGTGAGAACCACGCGGTGACAGTCACGTTTATAACTTGGTAAAACACCAGATTAATGCGTGTGTGTTTGTAAATGTACTTGTAGTCTACACTAAGTGTGAGTTACGGACATTTCACTAAGTTTCCAGTGTAATAGTGTTTTGGGAAGCACTCGGTTAGAGTTTTTCCACGAGGAGGAAGAGTGGACGGCTAGTCAGCACGACTTAGTTACAAGGACATTGCCAGTGTGTAGCCTGCTCGGTTGCCCTTTTGTGCATCGCCTGGATAAGCACTCATCTCAAAAGCTATTGCCTACATAGCTGTCAGACGGCGCCTTCAATCACAAGCATCGCAAGCATCTTGTTGCCGAGGCGTGAATGACGACGTTCTGATCAGCACCACAGCCGCAGTGAGTTTTGTTTTCTGCGCCACAGCGCGAAACGGCCATTGAGTTTCTGGTCTCCCCGCTCGCAAGCAACACTACAGGCCTGCAACGTATCCTCATCTGACTGTCTCAGGGGTATTCATTTTATTTCATTGATTGGCCATTTATTCATTTTTGCCGGCTTAGTTTAAATTTTGGGAACTGAATTGTGTTTCATTTGAATGCACTGTTGTATATTTGATCTGTATAGATGTACATACTATTTTTTTCTTAAAGTAAATAGTTCAAAAGTATTTCTGTGGTAGCTTTGCATTACATTGGGTTTATGATATTGGAGGATTTTAATACTTAATGCAAGCTAATATATAAGTTTACAGTATCCTGATTGAAAGTAAAAGTGTTTGATAATTCTGATTTAGATAAGTGACATTTAAATTGATTTTCTCATTGACTAAAATTATTGAGTCATTTAAAAGGGGTGAAATATTACTGTAACTATAGTGTTGACATTTGATTAACCGAGCACTTGAAATAATTCCCTACAATTAGTGTTATCCTCTAATTTAGCAATAAAGACACTGTATTGCCACTTTACATTCAATTAAAAGCAGTTTTTTTAGGTAAACGGTTACAAGTAGGTAATAATTAGAAAATTACATTTAGAGCATTAATTTCTCAATAAACAGGAATTCGGGGAGCGCACTCCACACTACTAGCTAGACACGCTAGGGGGCGCTACATAAAATGGGGGCTCGTCCGGGATGATTAATGCAATTCATTTGTAATCCGATGCTAATAGTCGTTAGCAGTAGCCGTTAAATTTTTGTTAGTTTCTCAAAGAAATTAAGTCATAGTTTACTGAAAAGCTAAAAATCTATGTTAACTTAAGTTAATATCGGTTAACAATTAGCCTGGAATTTGTTATTAGCTTCTTCTAGAAAAATTTGTCAAATAGCTTATTTAAGCTAAAAACCTAGAAGAAAAATGGAGGCTAAGTGTAGCACTGCAGAATTAGTTCAAGAGCTCAAAGACTGGTGCAGAAGAGAAGAGTTGGATGATGCCCATTCCCTCATGGTACTGATTCCAGAAGACGTTGCTAATGCCCAGATTGAAGAAGCCCTAGGAACTATCAAAGCCTTAGGCCGAGTGCGAGTGAGAGGACGGACAGTTAGTCTGAAGCTGGATAGTCACAGAGTGCTATGTGAGTGTAAAGAGACAGTGGACCCCACCAAAGTCCCTCCTGAACTGTTGCCAGAGGGCAAGACGAAAAAATGGATGATTGTTGTTGCTTCGGAAAGTCCTGCTCCTCCGAGCCCGTTAAAGAGTCTATTGGAAGAACCGCCAGAGGGTGGCTCGGCAGAGTCTATTATTCGTGCGGTAGGTGATTTGTTAGATAAGATGGGGAAACCATCAGGTGAGAACAGCAGTTACCGTCGTCTGAGAGTGTTCTCCGGTACGGTGCCGACTCCAGTTGGAGAAGAGTCTCTTGAGCATTGGTTAGAACATGCACGCCTGATGGTCGAGGAGAGCGAGTGTTCCACTAAGGAGAAACGACGACGTATCATGGAAAGTCTGAAAGGTCCTGCGTTAGCTGTTGTAAAGGCTGTGCGGACTACTGATCCAGAGGTTAGTCCTGCTCTGTGCTTAGAAGCCATTGAGAGTGCTTTTGGGTCTGCTGAGACAGGCGAAGACCTGTATTTCGCCTTTAGATTGCTACAGCAGCAGCCAAAGGAAAAGTTGTCTGACTTTCTGAGGCGCGTAGAGTTGTCGTTGACCAAGGTAGTTCGTCGTGGAGGTCTCCCTGCTGGCCGTGCTGACCGTGCTCGAGTGGAGCAGCTGCTGAGAGGGGCTGTCCACTCTGATATGATGCTTGTTCAGCTCAAACTCAGGGAAAGGAAGGAAAACCCTCCATCATTCTTGGAATTGCTGAGTGAAATCAGAAGTGAAGAAGAGTACGAGTCATCAAGGATGAAGCTGAACACCTCTGTCCAGAGAGTTCACACAAACCCGGCTACAGACTGTAGGCAGGATGAGGTTGAGCGTTTAAGAACAGAAATTCAAGAACTCAAGTCAATGTTCACTGCCCTGAGTACTTTGCCTAGCCAGGTGGTAGCAGACAGCAAAAGACCTGTGTCAATGACAAAGATGCCCACCCCAGAGACAGGTGGCGATAGTGAAGTAGCTGTTTTAAGAAAACAAGTGAAAAACCTGCAAAAGCAAATGGCAGGCCATAAGCTTAAAGTCTCTGAATCCCCTACTTCAGTTCTTCGAGTAGAGCCATCAAGACAAGCCCATAATGATAATAGAAAGCAACCATCTAACGACTCGGATGGGAACTTTTGTTATCGCTGTGGTGAAAACGGCCATTACTCTGCCAAATGCCAGAATGCAGAAAATCAAGCCAAAGTGATTCAAAAGCTGATACACGCTCTAAAGAAAGCTAAACAGGGTGATACATCTTCTCAAGCATCAGGCGGTAGTCCCACAGTGTGCTCAGCAAAGAAAAGTGAAGTAACCACCCTTGAAAGAGGCATTCCTCAAGGATTGATCGGCCCCTGTTCAATCATTCCAGTGAAGATAAATGGCCAGCACTGCGATGCACTTCTTGATAGCGGCTCTCAAATCACCATCATATTTGAGACCTGGTACAAACACCACTTACCTGATGTCCCAATCCAGCCGGTGTCAGGGTTGGCAATATGGGGTTTAAGCGACACCAGTTACCCCTACCTGGGATATGTCGTAGTGGAGATGGAATTTTCAGAGAAGGTCACAGGTGCAAAAGAGACACTTTCCATCCTTGCTCTTATTTGCCCAAGTCCACAAAGTCCTGAAAAGACCCCTGTGATCCTTGGCACAAATGCCAACCTGTTCCAGAGACTGTCCATGCTCTGCCGAGAGACCACTGGAGTGGACATTGCCCAGACCCTTGGCATAAAGGCAAAGAATTCCATTGTTCACACAGACCAACCAACCACTGAGGGTGAAGAGGATGAAGTTGCATGTGTAAAGTGGATGGGTCCAGGCTCACTTACCTTACCTCCTGGTGGTGAATGCTGCGCCATCTGTGAAGTGGTGGCGAAGAGGCCTCTGGGTAAAGACATGTTGATGGTTGAGGCATCACCCACCGCTCCATTACCATCCGGAGTACTGTTGCAGCCTATGGTCTTGCATGGTATTGCAATGGATGATCACCTCACAGTCCTTATCCAGAATGAGTCCATGAAAGACACCGTCATCCCAGTTGGAACTGTCGTAGGCGAGCTGTGTCACGCTTATCCAGTCATTCCATCTCTGAAAGTCAAAACCGAGGCTGTGACTGTACCAACAGAGTTAGACCCTCAACTCATTCAGTTTGGCAACTCGCCCATACCACCACAATGGAAACCGCCTTTATTTGTCCCCTTGGATTTTTTCAATTTGAAAGGATGCCCCAAGGCATAACAGGAGCGCCTGCAACGTTCCAAAGACTGATGGAGAATGCTGTCGGCGATATGAATCTCCTTCAGGTGTTAGTTTATTTGGATGATCTCATAGTCTTTGGACGTTCATTAGAAGAACACGAAGAACGCCTCCTGCGAGTGTTAGATAGGCTGGAAGAGGTAGGGCTAAAACTCTCCCTTGACAAGTGCCAATTTTGTCAACCCAGGGTTAAGTATGTAGGTCACATAGTGTCCGCTGATGGTGTTGCCACTGACCCTGAAAAACTAGAGGCAGTCGCTAGGTGGCCTAAGCCCACAGACCTTAAGTCACTGCGGTCTTTTTTAGGTTTCTGTGGGTATTATCGACGCTTTATAGCAAACTACTCTGCGATCGTTAGGCCCCTCACGGAACTGACAAAGGGCTATGCACCCACTCAGCATGGTAGGAAGCCAGCCCCAGACAAGATCAAGACGTATTTTAAGGACTCAGAACCATTCAGTGATCGATGGGATCAGTCCTGCACAGACGCATTCCATCGTATCATTCAGTGTCTGCTCAACGCGCCTGTACTGGCATTTGCTGATGCCAATAAGCCATATGTCTTACACACAGACGCAAGTTTCAAAGGGCTCGGTGCCGTACTCTACCAGGAACATCCAGAAGGGTTAAGACCAGTGGCGTTTGCCAGCAGAAAGTTGAGCTCTCCTGAACAGAGATACCCTGTACATCAGCTAGAGTTCCTTGCGTTGAAATGGGCTGTCGTTGATAAATTTCACGACTACCTCTATGGAGCCAAGTTCACCGTACGCACCGACAATAACCCGTTGACTTACGTGCTTACCACTGCCAAACTGAATGCGACAGGTCATCGTTGGCTTGCAGCCCTGGCCACCTATGACTTTGACGTACAGTATAGGCCTGGGAAGGCAAACATTGATGCTGACTTGCTGTCTCGCAACTTACCCAACTACGGGGACTGGGATGACATGTCTCAGAACGTTGTGAAGTCCATATGTCGGCGGGTGGAAGTGAATGTATCCCCAAATTCGTCTCCCAGATATGTGGAACAATTAGGAGCTTCGCCAGCCTGTATTCCGGAAGTGTATGCCTTTCCGTCTCAATTACACCTCAGCTCACTGGAGCAACTATCAAAAGCGGACTTGATGACTGCTCAGAAGGGGGATGCTGTGATCAGACGCGTGATTGAGGCATTGAAACAGGGAGTCTGGCCTAGCAACAAAGACTTAGACCCAGAGATGCTATTGATGAAGAGGGAAGTTGGCAGACTTGTGATAAGAGATGGACTTCTGTACAGAGCAAGCAAGAAAGCTGCAGAGGAGGCACTACAGCTTGTGCTGCCTGCTGAGTTCAGAGAAATAAAGCTAGCGCAAGTTCTGCCAGGGAGACTCAATCATTTACGTCACTAATTGCCTTATCAACTACCCTATCATTTCCTTGCTGTAGTATAAAAGGGCAGCCCTTACTCATATCTGAGTCCGCAGATGCTGTTGTTCCAGCTATCGTTCGCAGATGCTGTCGCTTCAACCGACACCGGCGTTCACTCACTCGCGTTTCGATTCCAATCATAACAGTCATATCGTTGATTTGATCTCAGCAACTTTCGCGGTGCGCGAGTGCGACACGCTTTGTGTAGGAAACAAGGATGTGGCGGCTACGGCTTTAAATCTCATGAGAGACGATCTCCTCACAGGGTTTTCCAAGTTCAAGTTCCACTTTCTAGGCTTTTATGTTGGTAGGCGCTTCCAGCGGCCACCGTTTACATGTCCCCATTACTATGATTAAACTTCATTCAGGTAAGTATAAACTTGCTCTTCTGCTCCCTTCATCAGTGGTAAAGATCAAATGTACAGCAGTCTGCAACGCAACATTCGGTAACGTTTTAAAAAGTAGGGCTGGATAGCTCGCTGAATGGTTGTAGCAAGTGTAAACAATGTAACTGATTTCCACAGCGCAGTGCTAATCTATTTTCAGCGTTGTCGATCCCACGCTCTTATGGTTAGTTGCAAAATACTAACAGCTGGGTTGCTGAATAGATTTAAAATAAGCTTAAGAGCAACTAAGTTATTAAATCGGCTTATATGTATATGCCATATTCACAGTTTGCGCTCCCCATCTGCTCACTCACCATGTGAGAGTGCCTTCCATCTTAAAGGAGCAGAAAGTTACCTATTCAACTTGTTTTACGCCCTTCTTTGATTTGTTATTGCTTCGGCATTTATGGAGATGTTTTTGCCAAATCACTTCCCGACCGCCGGGAAAGTTATAAATTATAAAAAAGGGTTGTACAAATTTGAAAATGATACATGTAAATATGTCCATATCATAAACAAGCTGACGTTGAAGCAGAAGTTGGTAATTGGATGTTATGCGTATGCCATAGCAGACATGGTTATGAAGGGTAGGACTTATATGGGTATATATATGTTGCAGGAGTATTTAATACAAAGGAAGTAAATGATACATTTACAGTGCTGATAATTCTCTACAAACTGTTCTACACTATATATCTATATACATTCATTTTTTTTTTTTTCTTTCTTTTTTTTTTTCTCATATCAAGATCTTTTAATACTTGCATTTAAATTCTTCACTAACATAAATATGGTACAATCGCTGTAATACAAATTTTCTTGCCGTCTACTTAATCCACCGATATGTGTCATAGAAATCTTTACATTATAGGTATTTGATATTAAATGTACAAAGGCAGACTAGAATGCTCAGGTCAAATGTCACAGACTTGCCAAAACGTGCTTAACACAGTAGAACTAACAGTTATATTTTAGACCATATAATTCAAACCAATCACCAGACAAATCACAGTCAAGAAGACTCGGATGACATATTTACTCATCTGTATGATTTAAATGTTCACTTATTTTTTTTTTATTCAAGGGACTCCCTCGGTTGCCATGGCCAGTGATCTCTCGGCTGTGAATAAAACTTCACTCATACAAGAGCAACTCGAGAGTAATGTCAGGCGTGCGCTGCGCTGCTGAGAAATAGATTCTATGCTCAAAGTCAACAGAATATCAAGTGTGATTGAGGTTGTATCTTATCGGTATGCCGTCACCTTACTTCAGGTAAGTATCGTACTAAGATTAATGAGATTAAGATTTAGTGGTCGTATTTAAAAAAAAAAAAAAAAAAAAAAAAACCTATGTATCTCTTCAAGGCAGGGCGTTTATCTCTCTCGTCTGTTATAACTGGCCCACTCAGTGCTAATAAGGCGATCCGATCAGCTAGACGAAGGGTGCATATCCGTTCAGATTTTGGACATTTGGAACAGCAAAGGTCAGATGAATTACCGAGCCTGCTCAGGCTTCGTTCATTCGCGCTCCACAGAAATTATCCTATAGCGGCTGCTAACATCCTTTTGGGTTCAAAGTGGTGGCAAAACTTATGTTGTATGTGTTAACGAAGCTCGGTTGCATCACTAAGGCAGATCTTCTTGTTAGACGATCATGCTATTCCTGAGATGTTTATCTGGCAATCAGTAGTCTCCAAATTCATGATTAAGGTTGCGCGAGCACATTCTGACAACTGCTATGCCATAGCTACACACTTTAGTCTTCAGGTGACTCTGCCCTTCAGCAACCCTTTTCCATCACACTGCGTCCTCTAACAGTGATCATGTAATTAGTCGCTCTGCTCAATCCAGCTAGACTGTATATCACTGAAGGTGTGGCTCCCTACACCTTAAAAGCTTATATTCTGCAGAATTGTTTATAATGTTTCACTTTTCTTTTCAGATTCCTTTATTTCCCATCCTGATCACGGCCGGTTGTTCCTTCCTCGTTTGCAATTACAAAATCGATGTGTGGTGGGTCTTCAGTAGTGCTGGGCGGTATGACCAAAAATCCACATCACGGTATTTTTCTAAATTACACCGGTTCACGGTTTAAGACGTTTTTTTTTCCCCAAGCATGACTGGGTGTAAGAGGCGCTTTAGGAGCGGCAGAAATAGCGGTTTCCCAGGTAACGGCTGTACACAAAGCAGCCACGCTTATAAACGCTGCTTTATCAGGAAAGATAAAGAAAGATTCAATCGTAATAACAAAGAAGCTTTTCTAAAGACCGTCAGTTCACTTCACATACATTCATCCAGGGGAATTTACTTCAGATCTAACACTCCGATCTCGCCCGTGGTCTTTCTTTTTATGATTCACCTTCTTACCTAATTTCTTTACTCTAAGCACTCCAACTGACTCAAGTTTCTGGTATCACATTAACAATTTCTAAAATTGGCAATACATTTTGTCCCTTCTCATCTATGATTAAATTCCTAAAATCCGCCCTAGATCCTCTGATCACTTCCCCTATTTTCCTACCTAACGTAGCATCTCTCTCTTAAGCCTGGTTCAGGACTCATCTAGTTTCTATCCTCAAAAGCTGCAGTTATCTCCCTCCCAGTATACTGGTCATTCCTTCAGGATCGGGGCAGCCACTACAGCAGCTGAAAGTGGCATTTCTACTTCAGCTATCAAGATGCTGGGAAGATGGTCTTCCTCAGCTTTCAAGTCCTACATAAGACCAGATTTAAAAACTATCCTCGAAGCTCAGCAAGCTCTCCAGTATACTGTTAAGGTAAAAAACCTTATCTAACTTCTGGTGGTGGTGTTGTTGCCTCATGGCTCGATACGTCTAAATAGCATAATCTCCTTATAGCCAGATGGCTAAATGTCTGCCAATTTCAGGCGTTGCATGCTGTAAATTCAAGTAGATACAGCCCAAACCGCCCGTTCCGCTAAAGCGCTATCAAAGATTATCATAGGCTTCCGTTCCGCCAAAGATGGCTGTGGCCTATATGTCTGCATCAAAAGATGGCCATGGCCCATGTGTCCGTATCAAAAAGATGGCCTGTGGCCCATGTGTCCGTATCAAAAAGATGGCCTGTGGCCCATGTGTCCGTATCAAAAAGATGGCCTGTGGCCCATGTGTCCGTATCAAAAGATGGCCTGTGGCCCATGTGTCCGTATTAAAAGATGGCTGTGGCCATGTGTCCGTATCAAAAGATGGCCTGTGGCCCATGTGTCCGTATCAAAAGATGGCCTGTGGCCCATGTGTCCGTATCAAAAGATGGCCCGTGGCCATGTGTCCGTATCAAAAGATGGCCTGTGGCCATGCGTCCGTATCAAAGACGGCCTGTGGCTCATGTGTCCGGATCAAAAGTTGGCCTGCGGCCATGCGGCAGTATTACAAGATGTTCTGCGGCCTATATTACTATAAGCGACAGTAGCATAAACCTTACGTCCAAATCCGCGTTAGCTGATGGTCCATTCACGTCTCTGGCCAAAGAGTTCGGTCTTAAATTCTATTTTTTTTTTTTTTTTTTTTTCTCTTCTCTCTCACTAGGAATTTCAGGATTCAGGACTGGTAAGTTACCTCATCAAACCGTTTTTGGGGGGCCCCGTTCCGACGGATCCTCCATCCACCTATTTTTGGGGGTGAGCGGCGCCCCTGCCTTCATCTTCAGTCAGCAGTCGCTGATTCAATACCCCTGGAATTCGAGTCATGAACGGGGCCTCCGCCAAAGAATTTGATTGCTTGCTGAGCTCATTAATAAATGTCTATGCTACAGCATTAATTCTCCCGAGTCTTTCTGGCAGAAATAAAGCTAGCGCAAGTTCTGCCAGGGAGACTCAATCATTTACGTCACTAATTGCCTTATCAACTACCCTATCATTTCCTTGCTGTAGTATAAAAGGGCAGCCCTTACTCATATCTGAGTCCGCAGATGCTGTTGTTCCAGCCACCACCTTCCTCCCCACCACCACTAAGACGGATCTTCTCCTCCATCCTCCCCCATCACGACCACCCAGGTGTCCACTTTCACCATCCCTAATATCACTAGATGGGCTCTTCTCTCCAACCTGAAGTCTTCAAGACGCCCTCCCTTCCATCCACCCCACCACCACCAGAGGGCCCCCTTCATCGCCTCGGGGGGTGAGCGGCGCCCCTGCCTTCATCTTCAGTCAGCAGTCGCTGATTCAATACCCCTGGAATTCGAGTCATGAACGGGGCCTCCGCCAAAGAATTTGATTGCTTGCTGAGCTCATTAATAAATGTCTATGCTACAGCATTAATTCTCCCGAGTCTTTCTGGCAGAAGTAGTGTTGCACTCTCTTCATGACGACATGGGCCACTTAGGAGTGGAGAGGGTAACTCAACTCCTAAGAGCAAGATTCTACTGGCCCAAAATGGCTCATGATACAGAGGAATATGTGCGGAATTGCGGACTGTGCATCACTCGTAAAACACCTGCCAAGAAAGCTGCTTCCCTACACCAAATCACCAGCAGTGGTCCTATGGACCTTGTGTGTATTGATTTTTTGTCGATGGAACCTGATTCCAGAGGCATTAGCAACATCCTGGTTGTGACCGATCACTATACCCGATATGCACAAGCCTTTCCTGCAAAGAATCAGAAAGCCCTGACAGTAGCTAAGATCCTAGTCGAAAAGTATTTCGTTCACTATGGCCTGCCTATTAGGATTCATTCTGACCAGGGAAGAGATTTTGAGTCGAGACTGATAAGAGAACTGCTGACAACCTTGGGCATACGGAAATCACGAACGACTCCGTATCACCCTCAAGGGGACCCCCAGCCGGAGCGGTTTAACCGTACGCTGCTTTCTATGCTGGCTACATTAGGCCAAGAGAAGAAGAGATCCTGGAGTCAGCATGTTGCCTCATTGGTGCACGCGTACAATAGCACAAAAAGTGATGCGACGGGATACTCTCCTTACTACTTAATGTTTGGTAGGGAAGCTAGACTACCTGTAGACCTGTGCTTTGAAACGTCAAAAGATGGAACTGAGGAGAGGAACCATTTCCAGTACGTTGAAAGCCTGAAACGTGATCTGCAGAGAGCCTATCAACTGGCAAGTCAAGCTGCTGACAAGACTCACTTGAGGAACAAGAGAGCCTATGATCAAAAGGTCAGTTATCAGAACATACAGGAAGGAGACCGTGTTCTTCTAAAGAATCTAGGACTCAAAGGGAAACACAAGCTGGAAAGCCGATGGAGTTCCATACCCCATGTAGTGGTGGGAAAGATACCAAACTTACCTGTATTCCATGTGAGACCTGAGGGAGGCAGAGGCGGAGTAAAAACCATACATCGTGACCACATCTTACCTATTGGGCAATCGGTGAGGATTCCAGTGGAGCAAGCCTGTGAAGAAACCCCTGTGAGACCCAGAACACGTTCAACCCGAACAAGACAAAAACAACTGATCATGAGTAAAAGAGAAGTCCCAGAGATGACGGATTCCTCATCTGAGGTGGAGTGTGATCATACCAGTACACCATACCGGGAGTATATGGAACGTCTACTAAAGAGGAGAAAAGTGTCTGATGGAGTCTCAGTGCGTTTACAGTATGAAGACGCCATGGAACCAAATCCTGTGCAGTCAGCAGAAGAGCTAGAGTCCAACATAGAAGACGACGAAGAAGGGCAAGCGGTCACAGATTCGGATCTTTATGATTCCGGAACAGACCTGGAGGCTGGAAGAAAGTCTGTCTACGCACCTAAAGAAAAACTGAGCTCTAAAACAAAAGTTAATAGAGAAAGTAGTCCAAGACTAACTGAGAAAAGACAAATAAAACCAGTTTTGAGATTTACCTATGATGAACCTGGAAAGGCCAGTGAGCACCCTCTTACCATAGTTCATAGGGGAGTAATTATTAAACTAGGGAAACACTAGGTTTCCACTTAGTTCATAATTAGGAGCTCATAGTTCTAAAAAAAAAAAAAAGAAAAAAGAAAAAGAGAGTTCATTAAGTTCATAGTTGAATGTGGGGATTATGTTTTATGTCTTATGAGGACATTTAGACATTTAGTAAGGGGAGGATGTAGCCCTATAGTAATTTTGGGTATTTGCTAGAGAAACACTATTTTTATTTTTGTTTATTTTATTTAAAATGTACATTTCATAATGTTAAAAATGTTTAAATAATGTTTATGTGGGTTAAAAATTAAGTTAGTTAAAATTCATGTACCCGGAGGAAAGATCCAATCAGGAGTGAGTGTGAGAGGTCACGAAGGAGCAGGAAGATGTTGTGAGAGGACGAGACGGGAGAAAAAAAAAAATGAGGAGACACGAGTGAGAACCACGCGGTGACAGTCACGTTTATAACTTGGTAAAACACCAGATTAATGCGTGTGTGTTTGTAAATGTACTTGTAGTCTACACTAAGTGTGAGTTACGGACATTTCACTAAGTTTCCAGTGTAATAGTGTTTTGGGAAGCACTCGGTTAGAGTTTTTCCACGAGGAGGAAGAGTGGACGGCTAGTCAGCACGACTTAGTTACAAGGACATTGCCAGTGTGTAGCCTGCTCGGTTGCCCTTTTGTGCATCGCCTGGATAAGCACTCATCTCAAAAGCTATTGCCTACATAGCTGTCAGACGGCGCCTTCAATCACAAGCATCGCAAGCATCGCGTTGCCGAGGCGTGAATGACGACGTTCTGATCAGCACCACAGCCGCAGTGAGTTTTGTTTTCTGCGCCACGGCGCGAAACGGCCATTGAGTTTCTGGTCTCCCCGCTCGCAAGCAACACTACAGGCCTGCAACGTATCCTCATCTGACTGTCTCAGGGGTATTCATTTTATTTCATTGATTGGCCATTTATTCATTTTTGCCGGCTTAGTTTAAATTTTGGGAACTGAATTGTGTTTCATTTGAATGCACTGTTGTATATTTGATCTGTATAGATGTACATACTATTTTTTTCTTAAAGTAAATAGTTCAAAAGTATTTCTGTGGTAGCTTTGCATTACATTGGGTTTATGATATTGGAGGATTTTAATACTTAATGCAAGCTAATATATAAGTTTACAGTATCCTGATTGAAAGTAAAAGTGTTTGATAATTCTGATTTAGATAAGTGACATTTAAATTGATTTTCTCATTGACTAAAAGTATTGAGTCATTTAAAAGGGGTGAAATATTACTGTAACTATAGTGTTGACATTTGATTAACCGAGCACTTGAAATAATTCCCTACAATTAGTGTTATCCTCTAATTTAGCAATAAAGACACTGTATTGCCACTTTACATTCAATTAAAAGCAGTTTTTTTAGGTAAACGGTTACAAGTAGGTAATAATTAGAAAATTACATTTAGAGCATTAATTTCTCAATAAACAGGAATTCGGGGAGCGCACTCCACACTACTAGCTAGACACGCTAGGGGGCGCTACACATGTCTGCCAAGCCTGAGCCACTTCACGTCATGCCTGCCAAGCCTGAGCCACTTCACATCATGCCTGCCAAGCCTGAGCCTCTTTACGTCATGCCTGCCAAGCCTAAGCCTCTTCACGTCATGCCTGCCAAGCCTGAGCCTCTTCACGTCATGCCTGCCAAGCCTGAGCCTCTTCACGCCACGTCTGCCGCCGAGCCAGTGTCTCCAGACAAGATGGCCGCCGCTTGATTTGGCATCCTCATCCAGAGCGCTGGTCTCTGAATGCACGGATAATCAACGGATACCCGTTGTCCTGCCAGAAGGGGTTGTGAACACGATCACACAGTCTAGAGCTCCTTCTACGAGAAGGCTCTACGCGTCTAAAAAGGTCTGTTTACTACCTGGTGCGCCGACAAAAAACCTAGACCCACAAACCTGTGGGGTCTCTGGGGTGCTTTGTTTCCTTCAAGAGCTTCTGGATAAGGGCAGGACCCCTTCCACGCTCAAAGTATACGTTGTGGCCATTGCGGCGTTCGCAGAGTCGACGGGCGGCCAGTCAATAGGATGGAATGAGTTTGTCATCCGCTTCCTTAGAGGAGCCAGGAGGATGAATCCCCCGTGACCCCCGTCGATTCCTATTTGGGATCTTTCTATGGTCCAGGAGGCCATGAAAGCACATCCCTTTGAACCTTACAGACCGTGGATCTGAAATACCTTTCGCTTATGATACCCTTGGGCGTCAGGGCTCATTCCACCAGAGGCATGGCCTCTTCGTGGGCTTGGTCCAGCGGGATTTCTATTCACGACATTTGTATAGCGGCAGGCTGGGCCTCCCCCTCTACATTTGTTAGGTTTTATAACCTAGAAGTTCCTGCCCTGCAGGCTAGACTTTTGTCAGTCTAAGTTACGAGTATGTTCTGCTCAGATTCGTTCGCGCGCAGGCTACTCTCACATTTATCCTAGCTCCACTGGTTGAGCTGTACTATAAGGGTAGATATTCCCATTTCAGTATGGACCGGCTGTGCCGCTCTGTATTCCCTGCCACATGATACTGTGTGCTTATGTACATGTACTGGCCCACTCATGTTGGCCGTCTTATTCCCACTAATCTGTGTCCCCCGGGTGTGCCCCTAGGACTATATGTGGTTGATGCTTGGCGCGCACCGCGTTGACAAGGGGTTCCCGTAGCGTAAGCAACTTACGCAATACGAGAGAACCTCTCGTAAGAGAACGTACTCAGTTACCAACGTAACCTCGGTTCTCTCTAGAAGAGGGAACGAGTATTGCGTAACCTGCCATGCTCGTGCCTCGAGCTGGTCTCGCTTCAGTCGATGAAAACCAGGTAAGCAGCTCCCGAGCCTGTCCTTTTATACGCTAAGCCATGCCCATTCATTGGGCGTGACGTCACGCAGGGCTCAGTGGTAGGCTGCTGCAGTTGCCGCAGAGCAGCCAATGAGCGCGCTAGTTAGCCCGTTCTAGGTCCGTGTTGACAATAAATACAAAATTAAGGATAATTTTTGGCTTCAATATCTCGAGAAAATATGACTTTACCCGTAGCGTAAGCAACTCACGCAATACTCATTCCCTCTTCTAGAGAGAACCGAGGTTTCGTTAGTAACCGAGTACGTTTTCATGCCATGCCATGTTTTTGTTTCATGTTTGGTTTTGTTTATAATAAACTGCACTTGGGTTCTCATTTACACTTGCCTCCAGTGGATCACTTTACAACATCACAAGACAGATCTTAAATGCAAATTTATTTTATTTTTTTAAATACAGTTTTTTAAAGTTGTTTAGAAACTAAAAGTGGAATTTGAGGCCCAAAACTTTATTTTATTTATTTTAACTTTTTTGTTGTTGCAAAACGTGCAGAGATTAAATTTTTATGACATACAACTTGTATGCAATATACAAAATGCATTAATGCATTATGCATAATGTTCAATGTCATCAGAATACAAATGAAAAAAGAACAATGAGCTGAAAACTTAAATAAAGATAGAGAAAAAGAACATGAGGGAAAATCTATATGTCAGTTACACTGTACACATTTTTTCATGTTATGTTTAAATTTTCATAAAGAAAAGATTCATAAGAAATGTTAGGTAATGTAGAGTCTAAAATTTTAAAGTTGAGACACTTGTATATATATATAACGCATATTTGAAAAACTTTTTTGTAAAAAAAAAAAATATATATATTTATTTGCAACCGTTATGTTAACAGCATTATATTTCTGTCATAAGAACAGCTATTCAGCTGATGGACACCGTGCTGCGTTATGGGAACATCCCAGGTGAAAATAATGAGGAAATTATGATGTCGATATACACCCTCGATACGCACTGATGCAGGCTCTGCAGCAGACTTCTTCCCGACAGTCAAAGCGGCATTACGTCATGAAAGTGCGGACTAGTAGGAAGACCACGAGTGCTTAGAGTGCCATTTGGGATAGGGCCATAATGGCACACTAGTGCCCTGCTCACTCCAAAGTCCCAATTCAAGGGCTCTGCCGTCTGCCCTTTGAAGAGAGTAGGGCATAGGGATGCTCACGGTTAATAAGCACATCCCAGCCAGGTTCGTCACTTATTTGGTTCCCCTGGAAACATTTCCATTGTGGTCTGTGTTATTTGCAGCGTGTTTCTGTATTTGGTTGTGTTGTGAACTTTTGCAGCGCGTTTCTGTATTTGGTTGTGTTGTGAGTATTTGGAGCACACTGTGTGTTGTAAAACTGATGAAGATGTTTTCTTAATTTGCGGGTGTTTTTTTCTATTTGCATGCGTTTTCTTCAGTTGCAGCACATTGAGCTCTCGCGGCCACCGTACCACGAAACCATCACTCTTATACTTAATCTTCAGACCAAGTCAGCAAAAATACAAGCACATCACATGCTTTAAACTCAGTTTGATATTGTAAAACAAACTTTTTGCAAAACTCTGTTTCGCAGTTAAGCCACATTAGACTCATGACTCAAAACTAACAGCTCTTTTGTTTCATTTGGGAAACACTGCAAAATGTCACACTCATTTCCTGAATACCTACAACCAATGATCATGTGAAAACACTTATACATAAATTGATCACTTAGAAATCAAACTCAATGTTTTGAGAAACAAATATATTTTTGACCCTTGCATTTCGGTTTATTTTGTAATATATACTGAATATGCATGTCAAGTCACCTTTATTTCTGTAGCACTGTAACACAATACAGATTGTTTCAAAGCAGCTTTACAATAGAAACAAATCTAGGCTAATTCTGCTGTAAAGCAGGTCTAACAAGCAGTGTCATTATTCAGCTCAAATCAGTTCAGTGTTGATTCATTTAATTTCAATAACTGTTAAGTTAATCAACTGTGCATTCATATATAGTGTATTTGTGCACATATGCACGTGTGACAAACTCCTGTACACTCCACTGCACACTGAACAAGCAAAACATTTTACATTTTTCACATCCGTGTGTGGTTAGGCGTGTGTGGCTAATCATTTGATGTTTATGCGTAGAGCTACTTCACAAAATAGCATTTTTAAAAGACTTAAAATAGTTTTGGATGAAGTATTTGCTTTTGCAAGAGATGTGTGATGTTTTGCATCTTGTGTGCATGTTGTGGTTTCGTGTGTAGAGTTTTGAGAAATGGAGCCATAGTTTCAAAAATTGTGTTTAAGAACTGTACGGTTTGAAAACTGAACTGTAAAGCGTTATACAGACCCCTTTTATCTTTTAAATCTCACCTTTATGTTTCAGAGCACGAGACACAGGAAGAACTTAGACTAGAATAGAGGAGCTGTTGTTTCCTTCACCAACGTGAAATTCACTGTTGTAAAGAAAAGTTTGAAATATTTAATCAAGGACTGCAAATGAATACATGAATTACTCTGATAATATAAAGCCTTATTGATTCAACAGGGATTTTCAATGTAACATTTGATCACTAAAAAAGCTTCTAAAATGGATTTGACATAATCATGGATTATTTTGGATTATGGATTATCCATTTAAAGGAGACTTTAAATAAATTTATACTAGATACATTTTTTTATTTCGCTGGATCACACTAAATGTGCATGAGGATAGCACAACAATTCTGAACATTTGCTTTTACAATCAGAAATACATTGCTGTCAAAAGTTTTTAAAAGTTCTATAAACATCTTTCTTACCAAAATCTTCTAATCAATCCACACAGCAAGAACACACTGACAGCAGATCTGAAATGAAGCCTGTTGTTGGGCAGACCTATTAACTTTTATACTGGTTATAAAACAAAAGCAGAGCGAGATCCGCCCAAAAAAATACTTTCACTTTCACTGCCACATCACCATAGGAACTAGAGGGTCATAAATATTTATCTGGAGTTCATGTGTTGAAATATGCACATTAACACACAGACCCATTTAAATGACGTCTAAATAGTGAGAGGATTTTGGTTGTGATTGCAGTGGCATGATAATTCATGTAGATTTATATATGTTGTTTTACAATGGCTCAATGTCTACAAATCTACAGAAAAATTGAAGACCGGGAACAGAAACTAGCCACAAAAAAAAAAAAAAAAAAACAGACAGAAAGGCTACTCTTACAATATAAGAGTTGAATATATGGCACAAAAAGTCACACAGAACAGTGAAATGTGATCATTTCAAATCAAGTATCTGTCAAGTCCATTCAATAAATATGATGGCACTGAAAATAATATAATTTATTTTATTGATTATAAATACAACAGAACCACCCAATGAAAAATTAACCACTGTTAATATTGTGTGTTTCGGGATCTATGGAAATGTTTGGTTGAACCCCACTTGATGTAAAATACAAGCAAATACTCATGAAATCACATGGCATAAGAACAATCACCAAAACTCCTTAGCCCTTAATAAATAATTACAAATGAGTAAACATTTAATATAAAGGACAAAGAAAGTGGATGAAATGCTAAAAGTTAGTTTTGTAATCTTTTTTATTTAATTTAACCTTATTTTTTAACTTCCCTGTTTTGGACACTGGGTGGATATCTGCATTCACTGAGGCTTAAAATAGCATGGTATGTTTATTCAGAGCTGCATTGACCTTCTTTTGTTTCCTGAAGAGGAACAATTAATGAATTGTGATGAAAGTACTTGCAAATATAAGTTCATGTGGCATATAACACACAAGAACAATCAGAAAAAAACTCCTTAATCCTTGATAAATAATTACAAATAAATAAACATTTAGTTTAAAATAAAATAACTTTATTTAAAGTTATTATTTGGCTGATTGGAGTATGATAAGAGTATTCAGACCTGTTCTGTAACATTTATGAAAAGCAGTACAATGAGAATAAATTGTCAGGACTTTAGTCAAACTCAGGCACTGCCTCAAAAGAGCCCGAGAGCGATTGTACACACACAGGTTTGAAGGTAATCTCAAAAGGCTAAATGTTTTCACAGTGGTAATGAGTCAAAGAGACTTTAAGAATGTTTGACATTTACATCCAAAAACACACATGCAAATCTTTATTTTGGACTCATCAGCAACAAACAAAATAATGAAAAGGGCAAAATAAAATAATGTGATTACAGAGCAATGTAAGGGAAACCCAGACGTTTCAGCTGAAACTCCCATTTGAACTGCGAGGAAGATCATATGGATCTTTTATTTTGTGATCATCAAGATATACTGTGAATAAAACCTTACTTTTTGCATTAATTTTAAGTTTTTTAAACGGATTTGCCCTGCCCACTTGAACAAACTGCAATATCAGTTGATTTATTGCAGTTGTTACTGTGGCAACAGTTTAAATAGCTGATTGTTGAAACAGCTGGTATTTGACACTTCAGCTTTATCTGGCCCATTGCACTTTTACCCTGTTTCAAAATATTGGGATGTAATTGCGCTTCATAAGTTATTACTTTTAAGTTTGAACCCAGATGCTATTTATTCAACACATTATGTTCGGGAAACAACCCACAGAGAACAACAGAGAAACTGGATGACTGAATCTGGATGATTGATCTTTGTATCTTTCACCAGGTTTGGGGGAGTGCGTTGATGAGCCAACACACAAACGGCAACTTATCACAAAGTGCTAAATGTTTTTAATGTAATGTAGTCACGAGTAGCAGTGGCAGCTGAGGCTTTGATGCTGTTATTATGGAAAGTAAATTGGAAAGAAGAGAGGGCCAAAAGCAATCTATCAAGTAGGAAAGACACAAAATGATGTAAAGAAATGCAAATTTTGAGCAAATATATATTTGCAAACAAAAGTTATTTCTCCAAAGGTAAAAATCTTATACATTTAATCACATGTTTGTATTTTAAATGCTTTTGATAAAAGAAACAGATAATTAAATACATGTAAACGTGAAATCTACATCATAAATGTCTATTTGATATTTTGCATTAAATGTCATAAATGTTTTTGTCTATAAATACCCCAATAGCAATTAGTTCTAAACGCTGTTGAATATTCTTGTCTTTTACACTTCAGTCTCCAGTGAAGCCATCAGCACGTTCCTGGCATCATCAGCGATGTCATTCAGAGCTCTCTTCAGCATTCGTGAGACAGTCAGATAAGACATTCCTCCTGCCACCAAACTGCCAATAATAGGAATAAAGCTCACAAGTAACTCAACAGTATCTTCTGATATAAGAAGAGACGCAGCACCCAGCAAGGTTAATATTGAATTTGTGTTTATCCCTTGATGCAGAGGAGACTTCATCAGACTCTTCAATTCCTCTACGGTTTTCCCAGATCTTTCACAAAGCTTCTGAAGGGATGGATCATCCAGACCAAACACACTGTAGTACTTTCTCAGCTCATCTGCTATGATGGCTATATCTGCAGTGATCGAAAGACCAGGAAGAGGAATAACAGCTATACAAGCAGACAGGAAAGCAACTTTTCCAATGTTTTCCTCCAGAGCTTTCTTCTTTTTCTCATTAATCTCCAGTGTAATATTCGGTAAAGCCAACATCAGCACACGTCTCTTATGCTGTGGAAGCTCTTTCTCCATTCTCTGCTGCAGCTGATTTAAATCATACTTGCCGAGCTCCCAACCAGAGATCAGGAACACGACAGGATCCTCTATACCGATCTTTCTCAGACCTAGACACAAACAGGAAAGGGCATCATGAAATATAAAAAAAATACAGGATTATTAGATATTTTATAATCATAAATTAATAAATAATATAGGCTAATAAATTATTATCAGAGTAATTAAAATTATCATCGTTTTTACATGAGAAAAACATATTGGTTTAATACATTAATCGTAAAAATAACATCTAAATCTCTTTGTTGCTCAAAACATGTGAACTGAATAAACTAACCATGTTCACAATCCTTTCGGATGTTATCCAGCGTCTTTTTCTGGTCAAAGTTCTTCTTCCTCTTCTCAGCAGTAATGCAAAAGTCAATCTTGGAACGAACAAAATAAAACTTTTTCCCCATGTTCTTGATCTCTTTGGCCAGCTGAGTGTGGCATTCTCTGAACCGATCCGAAGCAATGATGATGAAAAAGTCATAGTGTTCAAACTGAACCAGTTTAAGATACTCGTCGGCTTTGAAGTTTGGTGTTCCAATGCCAGGAAGATCCCACACTTTCACATTTTTGTATTTAGGGTGAAGGTAAACTTCAGGCTCCATAGTGGTTTCTACTGGGCCAGTTTCAGCAGAGCCTTCATCTTCATCCCCTAAACCCCTGAATGCATTGACAAACGTGGACTTTCCAGAACCTGACTCTCCCGTCACACCAATGTTAAGTTCTACAAGATCTTGCTGTTTGAGGTATTCTTTGATTGTGTTTATCGCTGATGGGAGATCCTGAGTAGATATGGAATCTTTAATATCCTCCAGGTCCTCCTGAGTTATTATACAATAATCTTCAAATGTAGCCATCTAAAAAAGTTCCACAGTGTTATAAAAATAAACTGTTGAAAAGATGTTGCTTAAAACAACAGTTTAAAACGTCAGAAGTCCCTTTCTATTTGTTGGCCCATTTTAGCTGAAACGTAAAATCCTGAAACTTAAAGGCCCAGTTTTCCAGACAGGGCTTAGAATAAGCCAGGATTAGGCTTCAGTTTAAAGCAGTGTTCTTCAACCCTGCTCCTGAAGGACCCCCAAAACTGCATGTTTTCTTTGTCTCTCTAATCAAACACACCTGATTCAATTCATCAGCTCATTATTACATGGGTTAATGAGCTGATGAGTTGAATCAGGTGTGTTTGATTAGGGAGACAAAGAAAAAGTGCAGGGTTGGGGGTCCTTCAGGAGCAGGGTTAAAGAACACTGGTTTAAATGATTAGTTCACTTTCAAAACATTTTTTTATAATTTACCCCGATGTCATCCAAGATATCCATGCCTTTCTTTCTTCAGTCGAAAATAAATTAAGTTTTTTTAGGAAAACATTCCAGGATTTTTCTACACAGAATGCACTTCAATGGCAACCAACCATATATACCAATGTTCAAAGAAGGTTCAAATGTCCGTCTCAATGCAGCTTCAAAGGCTTGACATGATCCCAGTCGAGAAATAAGGGTCTTATCTAGCGGAACGATCGGTCATTTAAAAAATAAATAAATGTGTAGCCTATATATGCCCGTCTTGTACCATCTCTGAGATGCGCCACGTATTACGTCATCACGTTGGAAAGGTCACAAATGTTTTTTTTTTAGAATAATAATAAATTAAAATAAAGATGTCGGACGATTTTGAAGTTGGAGGAGAAAATGAGATGAAATTTTTCGCCCTTCCCTACCTTTTTGAACCAGAGTATACAGACAAATAACTTAGCTAGATAGATGACGTGACGTGTGACCTTTCCAACGTGATGACGCAATGCGTGGCACATCTCAGAGATGGTACATGACGAGCATTTGTGGTTAAAAAGTATTATATATTAAGTATTAAGTATTATATACATACATACATACATATAGGCTATATAGAAAACGACCGATCGTTTCGCTAGATAAGACCCTTATTTCTCGACTGGAATCATGTCGAGCCTTTAAAGCGGCATTGAGACGGACATTTGAACCTTCTTTGAACATTGGTATAGTTGGTTGCCATTGAATTTTTCCATTCTGTGTAGAAAAATCCTGGAATGTTTTCCTCAAAAACCTTAATTTCTTTTCGACTGAAGAAAGAAAGACATATCTTGGATGACATCAGGGTGAGTAAATTATCAGCAAAATTTTTTTGAAAGTGAACTAATCCTTTAATTGTAACATTTAAGTAGCTTTAACACATTACTGGTGTGCATATTGAGACAAAACAATGGCATTGAGATATTTTGCGATATGTCAGCGCAGGTTGATTTCAGTTAAAACAGCGCAAAGTCGCAAACATACATTTTAGTCTGGGACTAGGCTTAAGATGTGTCTGTGAAAATGGGGGAAATTCCCATACTGATGGGAGGTCAAATGGGCCATCAACTAAACAGTCTTTTACAGTTTTTAAAAATTGCTTACACACAATTTCTGAAATGGCTCCATTTCTCAAAACTACACACAAAAACTCAAAACACGCACACAACATGGAAAACGTCACATCTCTTGCAAAAGCAAACTGTCACGTTTTGGGTGTTTGTTTCTTGTTCCTGTCTTTTGTCTGTCATGTGATCCCCTGGTTTTAGACTTGTGATCCTGCCATGTGTTCCCTTGTCTGTTGTGTCATTGTAATTGGTTTATTGTTAAAAGGCCCCTATTATGGATTTTTGAAAATTACCTTTCATGTAGTGTAGCTCTAAGTGAATGAAAATCCTGCAAAGTTTTAAATATGAAAGTTCACCGTATAGGCCTATAGCCTACATTTATTGTCTTTCAAAAGTAAGAGTCGACTCTGAGTCAATTAAATTAATCGTTTTTCAAACGAGTCATAAGCCGTTTTGTTGTGACAAGATGAAACATTAGCATATTACGCGCCCACTTATTGCACACGCAGACACCAGGGAAACTTGAACCTGTGGATGCTGGATAGGATCATGTCGAGAAGATGATGTGCTCTACAATGTGAAGGTAAAGCCAGTTTTTTTTTTTTTTTTACTGCCCAAGGACGAACATGTGAATTAATCTTTACCATGATATCACAGCAGTATAATCCTAAACTTTTGCTGTGTTCCCTTTATTGACTGTCTCCTGGTTAACTATTACTGTCTTACTGAAATACTTCTGCTAATCAGTTGTGGGCCACTATTAGCCTACCTAAAACGGTGTCTATTAATGCAGATCGTCTGTCGTTCTCACTACTTAGAGGAAAGATTAAGCATGGAGCAAGATTTGTTTTACCAACGTTTATGTTACATCAGTCATTCACATCAGTCATTCACGCTAGAGCTCGGTTAATGTATGCACTGTTATTGATACAGTTTCCACATGTTCACAGCAATAAATTTGAAAAATACTCTTTAAAAAAATAAGTAGGTTGCAACATCTCATAAAGTACCTCAAACTGAGTAGTGTATCACTGAAAAACGTCCTGCTCGATTCGTCCTTGCGATGGAGGTTCGGGTTCAATAACTAGTTCTTCCAGTGTTTCATCATCACACTCGCGCTCGCATTGATATGGTAAAATCAACGTCATTATTCGGTACTGTGTTTAGTTTACGGTGTGTAGGAAGCTGTCGTTGTGGCAATGGCCATTTTGTTTTTCAACGCGCGCGCTGTAGGGTAGACTGTGTACAGTTGAGACACTTTTTGAGTTTTGATTTTTCACACAAAAATACACACTGAAAATAATTGAATTTTCACATGAAATGCCACATGACATTACATTAGCTTGTAGACTAATATATTATCAATCAATAATACCCATAAGTAGTCTATATTTTCCACAATTAGCGAATAAAAATAAGGTGCTTTTTGTGTCAACTCTGTCTCAACTGTACCTATGTACGGGACAGTTGAGACAGTACTATGGTACAGTTGAGACACCCATTTTTAATGAGGGAAATGTAACTAAATGTTCATTGCAAATATAATAAATAAAGACAAATGAAGAAAATAACAATTGGGCAACATGTCTGTTTATTTATCCTTTCTAAATTCATTAATTTGAACAAGATATTTAACAAACATATATCACAACGGTACAAATGGAAACATTCCAATCACAACACAATGTCAAAGTAACAGTAAGAAACAAAGTATATGAAATTGTATTTTTAATTGCGTCCTATGCTGGCCAATTATGACGTTTAACCTGTTATCATAACACTGAACAAATAAACAGCGTGTTTTGTAATATAACTCTATTGGGGGTATGGTTGAGACACTTGTGTCTCAACTATCCCCCGCTGGCCACTTCGCACATTTCTCTAGATTTTGCATTGAGCTTGCATGACTCAATACCATGAAATATGCCAACTTTTAGGGCACAGAATAACGTTTGTAATGGTACCAGTTACGTTTAACAGTCACATAAGGATAATAAGTTATTCATAGTTGAGTGCGCAAAAAACGATGCAAGCCTTACGTTTGAAAAATAACTTTTGCAGATATCTTCTGATCGGAGACGCGTCCAGTCTTCAGATTTTGCAGGATAAAAGAGGACACTAATACGCATGTGCACAGCAAAAATCACAACTTGTGCATGCTGCGCGCGGAAGTTATTTAAGGTGTCTCAACTGTACACGTCTCAACTGTACACAGTCTACCCTACGCGGTAGACCAATCACAACAAACTGAGCTGTCTGGCCAATCAGAGCAGAGTAGCTTGCGGAAAAGAGGGATTTAGAGAGATTGATTCATCTGACGAGTCGTTTGAGAATCATTGAAAATGTTGTGATGTGCAAATGTATATTATGAGAAAATTAAACAGTTTTTTTTTTTACCTTTGATGCATGTAAACCTGTTGTAGGAGACTCCAAAACAACATTAGGAAATTTTAAAATAGCATAATAGGGGCACTTTAATTGTTTACAGGTGTCCCTTGTCTTGTCATTAGTATTGTGTGTATTTAAGCCCTCTTGTTTGCCCTGTGTCTTTGAGTATTGATTGTTCATGATGTTCATGATGTTCATGATGTTCATGATGTTCATGATGTTCATGATGTTCATGATGTTCATGATGTTCATGATGTTCATGATGTTCATGATGTTCATGATGTTCATGATGTTCATGATGTTCATGATGTTCATGATGTTCATGATCCTGCTTTAGTTTTGAGTTTTCATGCCTTGCCATGTTTTTGTTTTATGTTTGATTGTGTTCTTTTTGTAAATTGCGTTTGGGTTCTCGCCTCACTTGCCTCTATTGGACTTCAATCATTACACAAACACTTCATTCAAAACAATTTTAACTCTTCTAAAAAAAAAATGTTTTGCATAGTATCTCTACACACAAACCATTAAATGATTAACCACATATCCACCAAACCACATACAGATGCGAAAAATGTAAAACAAATATATTGTATCTTTTACAGTTTTTCTGAATTGCTAAAACAATAAACCCCATTCTCTGAATAGCCTAAACCAATATGGCAAAAATAAATCACTCTTTCTGTAAAACATTAAACAAGTTCAGGTAGTTAAAACAGTTTGCAAATCTCATGCACTCTTTTTGTAAATCTCTGAACACATTCTCACTCACTAAAACACATTTTTTGCACTGTGATGCACTTATGTTTCAAAACGCTAAACACAGGCAGGCAAAAGTTAAACACAACTGCAACACAGTTACCATCATTTACAATGACTCTAAAAAAAATTGTTCACACTTATTTCTAATGATGTGACCAAACCAACTAGTCTAGTAGCCAACTAGGTGAACCGGGAAATGTTGAGTACACCAAAGTTTTTTTGCAGAAATGTGAAGTATGGGTCCCCAGCATACAGAAACTGCCGGATGCTAATTCGCATATGTTGAGCAATTTGCATAATTAGCATAATTAGCATTATTAGCTTAATCGTCCATTTTTAGCAGATATTTTACATTGTATGGCCAATTTCTACCATATGTGAGTGGTTTTAGAGGTTTTAGAGGATGCTGATTTCATTTTTGGCATTTTCAGATTTCAAAGAGCTAATTTTATTACATATTTTGATTTATCTAGGCAAATTCTGATTACTTTCAGTTATAATTTTAGGTTATTTTTATGGTATACAAAATAACTTACATTTCAGAATCTTGAGTGCTCTTGTGAATATTGATGCATTGTTTAGGGTGTGGTGAGGCTGAATCCCCTCCTGACACTTTTGAAGATTCAAAATTGCTTTTTGGATAAACGATGAATCTTTGTTAGGCTGAATGTTATGCATTTCTGGAGGGAAAAGCAATGCGGGTATTTGACATAACTTGGATCCTGCAACTGTACGATGCATATTAATGGGGTAGCTCTTCAAGACACCCAATGAGATGAAATCACCTAAGCCCATCACCATGTGTGATCAACAAACTATATACAAATATTCACTGTATACATGCCATTCAAGACAGGCCACACAAGTTGCTAGGGCAAGTCCCGAATGGTAGAAGAGCTGTCCAGGTTGGTCCGCAAGTCGCAAGATCCCAGTTAAAACTCCGCCAGATGCAAGAGTTAAAACTGAGTCTGGCCAACCCGGGTCAGCCCGCCACACCAAAGGCTAACCAAGAGGGCCGCACCACACAAAGCACACACTGGCTACCACCTTCAGGCAAACTGCTATGCCTCACAATTAATTAACAAAAGGCAGCCTCATCATCTTCACTGTCCTCGTCTGTCCTGGTGAGTCGAGCAATGGTCCAAAGACACTTATATTCTTCATTTTAGACACAGCTTCATCACTGTGACGATCTTGCACAACATTGTAGGCTGACCAGTCCAGGGGAAGAGGAGTAGAATGGAAGCATCATCCCTCCTCTGTGCTCTAGAAGCCCTCTCTCGGATGCTCTCTTGGACAGTAGCTGTTCTTGACACTTCTTTCAGAGTGGGTGGAGTCAGCTTCTTAGGGCCTGTATAATGTTCAATGGCAAGACTGCTGTTAGCTACCGGACAGAATTTCTCAGCTTGGAGCTTTGTCAGATGGGGAACTTTTAGTGACGTAATCCCACCGTCTGGAGTCGCCACTCCAGGGAACAGGATCCCTGCAGGATTTTGCACAAACCAAGTGGGCATGGCATGTCTTGTGCGGCAACCATTGGGTGTGAAGACTACAAGATCAAAGTTATCACCCCAAATGTGAATAGGGCCAATGCACCTCTTCAGTCCATACCCGCAGGTACTTACACTGAAAAAAATGATTAATTGAACTTAATCAATTTTAGTTCAACTTAATGCATTTCTTTAAATGTAGGTAAAATAAATTGAATGCAACCACTTACGATAATTTTTTTTATTAAATTCAACGAATAATTTTTTTTTGTGTATCTGCATCATCTGAGGCGTATTTGGCAGCTGATTTCCGGAACCCAGAGGACCTCGTCATATGTTACAACAAGACCATGCTCATTTAGGTCCCGGACCAGTTCTGAACTACCTAAGTTTTACAGCTAGCCCCAAAATTGTGTGATTCCAGCTTTTACGAATATGCTGATGCATTGAGCAAGTGTGAGTGCTGGTTTGGTCACCGTTTCTACCCTGGACACAAGACTGGAGACAAGTCTTAGGAGAGTTGGACTTGTATATTGAATGACCCTTTCATGCCTAAAGCTGCCAAGGTCGTATTCATGAGGCAATGGAATATTCTGGACCTCTCCCCGCACTTTTCTGACAAACTTGTCGACATCATCATCGTCATCATTGAAGAGGCCAGTTTGTTCTACTAATTTGAGTTATTTAGCAATGTATGGCCTAAAGCCAACAATCGTCTGACATCCTTCAACTCTCAGTACAATAACGGCATCACCATAATAATCACACAGGTGTGCTAGCATTTGTTTCCAGCACAAACTCCCAGAATTAGCTACAAAAACATCATGTAATTTGGAGACAGTCCAAGTCACTGACTTGTTTGCACTCATGTGGTCTATGACCGAAGCTAGGCAGCTGTCAATTGGTTTACTAGCAGTTGCATTAGAGTCAATAGGTACCTTCCTGAAAGCATTGTAACACTTGGAGTGATACTGAGCATCAGCTGCAGGTAGGTCCATGATGCCATTCACCCGTAGCTTCACAACTTCTGCCCAATCATCCTGCCGTTCATTAGCCTGGAAAGCCAGACCTACATCAAGATGTTAGGTCTGGCAACTCACCATTGGCACGGCTCAATCCGAGGGGCGGGATAAATGGTTGTCTTTCAAATTCCCTCTTCACGCAATAGGATAGTGCTACAACCAACCAGAGTGTTTGCCCACCAGCGGAGCTAGTTGATAGATTAAACTTTTAACCGTATCTGGTCAGCAAAACTACAAACACATCTTCCTTTTTTAAGAAAGTGCTGTTCTTTGTTCTTTTCTCAAAGAAAAGCTTAACTCCAAGTCCTCCAGAGTCACGGCCAAAGCCGATTGGAAAGACCGCTGTTCGCCAGCAGCAGCCGCCATTCTTTGTTTTCCAAGTAGCAGGGAATTCACGCAGAACCATCACAACTCTGCCGTCATTGTTAAGCCCGCCCACCGACTCTATACATGATTTGATTGGCCCTCTCTAGAGTTTGGTTTTTCCAGCTCGAAAGTCAACGGAGAGTTGTTAGACTACACTGGCTGCAAAATAAATTTTGCTGCCACTAGGGTGCATCTAGATTTCTAGGCTAGCCGTTCATCACATTTAGACAAAATCACATCTTTCAAGGGTGGAAGGCCTGGCCTATCTAAAGTCTGACATTTTTTAACTGGATTCCACCTGTTAGGATTTTTAGAGTCTTTTTCTTCACAAATAAGACCACAGAACAAGCACTGTTTTGAATACTCAAAGGCAGAGAGTTGAGAACGAATGATTCGCTTTCCTGGCTGACTCTGACATGAGTCAGAGCGTTTGCTCATGTTTCTAGAGCTAGTAGTATATGAGCTGTAGCAAGATTTGTGACATAGCACAGAAGCTGATGAAGCACCATCAGAAGCAATAATGTTTGACAAAGTCCCATGTATGGCTGTGTCTCCGAGGTCTTAATTAACATAGTAGCGATTCCTTTGGACCCAGATATTTTAAAGTTGCCAACTTTTCCACTGCATGGAGCAAACAGACACTTCTTTCCCGACATTTCGACCTGATCAAACCATCTCTCTTTGTTTTTAAAGTACTTAAACCTAGAGTTGAATGGTTAAATAATCCTCCACAACAACTTGAGAAAGCGGCAATAACACTGAATATCGACTGTTTTTAATCCTTTCCCTATCAAACCACAAGAAGTCTGAATTAAAAAAAAAAAAAGAATCCGAAATTTTTAAATAATGGTAACTAATTTTAGAACACCAGATTCACCCACAAAATGGATCTGACTAGAAATTCACAATGTATTGAACAATACTGTCACTATAACTCTGTCCACCTTTTATCTTAATGTGAAAACATAAGTAATATCAACATTAAAATGTCAATATTAAATCCCTTGACTGACTTTTACAAATATTAAGGTGATATAAGAAAAAAATATTTGCAAGGTGAATTTTAAAACTAGACTATGCTCCCTTGCTTTACAACATACTTATTACAACTACACCAGCTAGCTGCAACAGCTTATTGCTGTTGCAAAAACATAACTGGACCTCAAGAAATGTAAACAAATTTAGGTTAGCAACATTCACATCAAAGAGCAAGAGCTCTTGTGATTCTGAAATGTGAGATTATTGTGTTTACCATGAAAATAACCTAAAATTTTGGCCGAAATCAATATAAAATGTCTAAATTTATCCAAATTTGTTATAGAATTATCATTTTGAATTCTGAAAGTGCCAGAAATGAAATCAGCATCCTCTAAAACCACTCACATATTGTAGAAATTGCCCATACAGTGCAAATTATGTGGTCAAACGATTAAGCTAATAATGATAATTATGCTAATTATGCAAATTGCTCAACATATGTAAATTAGCATCCAGCAGTTTCTGTATGCTGGGGACCCATACTTCACATTTCTGCAATAAAACTTTGGTCTACTCAACATTTCCGGGTTCACAATGGGGCTCTATGGGCTGGCTACTAGACTAAACTGTACATAATACAAGTACAAAAATTTTGCACTGAATGTTGATGCCAACAATGGATGGAAACAATATAAGAGGGAGAGGAGGAAGAGTATGAGTATAAGAGGAGGTGAACAATGAGGAAGAGGATGAGTACGAGAAAGAGCAAGGTGTGGAGAATGTTGTCAAGGCTGGATGTGGCTTTAGGGTTTTTCCCTTTGCCTGCAGAGATGACATTGTCTGTAGAATGTGGACAAAGTCCTCCGGCCGGACCAACATGAAGACATGATGCAGAAGCAGAATAAAATCTCTCTCACTGACCGTGATTTTACAGTTGCACAACTCTTCTGAGTGTACTTTAACATGCTTTTAACATGACTTTTTTACTGTTACCTTTTTGGCTTTTGCAGTTGGGTCACTTTAGCCCCTTTCACACAGCGCTTTGAACCCGGGAAATTGCCGGCAAATTGCCAGAGCGCCTTCTGTGTGAAAGCAAACACAACCCGGGATTAATGCCGGGATCGATGCCGGGTTGGGGACCTAGTAACATTACCGTGTTCAGTCCCGGAACGCGCGCTGTGTGAACAAAAGCCGTAATAATGCCGTGTCGTAGTGATGACGCTGAAGCCGGGATCGTTCGCCAGCTGTGAAACGGTACGTAATGCGCAAGTTTATGATCGAATCAGAGAAAAAAATGCACAAGCGTGGTTTCTCGAGAGAGAAATCGCAGCTCATAAGCAAACTTCAGACGCTGCTGAGACATTAAAGTCACGTCGATGTCACGTGTCTTTACGGGATTTTTACGGCTTGTGTGTGAACGCACTCTCTGATTCCGGAAAATCACTGGCAGTGTGAATGAACCAGTGGTGTAGTCTACGTGATACGCAGGTATACGCCGTATACCCACTAGAAAAGGCCAAGGATTTGCGTATACCCACTTAAAAAAAGCGTGAGGATACGTATCAACTTCGTTTTGTGTCAGAACTTTCACACTTTCATTCATAAATTCATCCCGTCTGTGTTTGCGAATCGCGGAATCCAGTCACAAATGGAACGTGCTATATAAAGCAGAACGTCACGGAATTTGGCTATTTTTGAATGAATAAATCAAAAGTAGCTGCTGTACAATGAATAAAATCTCGATATGGACTAGTGTCTATGCATATTAAAGCTAAAAGAGACTGCAATTGTTCTACGCGTCTCTGGGAATGAGCGCTCAGTGTGTGCTCCACTACACACACACACACACACGGAAGCACGCGTGACTCACGCTCGTGGTGTTTTCAGCGTTTCACTGTATTGAGATGATGTAAGCTACACATGTGCATTTCATCGCAGAGCTGCTATCACTTGATGAGAATTTCACCATTTCATTTGATAAAACTATCGCCATTCAT
The DNA here is from genome assembly GCF_963993115.1 of Abramis brama. Classification (NCBI taxonomy): domain Eukaryota; kingdom Metazoa; phylum Chordata; class Actinopteri; order Cypriniformes; family Leuciscidae; genus Abramis; species Abramis brama. The sequence continues at coordinate 12,953,791 of NC_139974.1, forward strand.
TCGTTTCATATACACATAGAAACTGAAATGTCTTTACGACAACCTGTCAAAATAAGTTCTGTATAACTTGTAGAAATTATAACAGAAATATATTACTATTGCACAGAGTATACTTCAGGCCTAATAATAATAATAATAATAGTTTATTAAAACACACAGAAACTCAAATGTCTACAACCCACCAAAATAAAAGACCATTTTCAAAAACACCATTTCTAAAAGTAAATTTGTATTTGTGCCTATAATGTTTTGAAAAAAAAATTGTTGAAAATTATCAACTGATAAAACCTGTGCTTCAGGGACCGTATTCATATAACATCTAAGGCTAAAGGTAGCTCTTAACTGACTGAGTTAGATGGTGATTAACACTAAACAGTAGAAAATCAGTCCAGTCTCCCTAGCTGTAAATGTCATTGGCTGTTAAAGTCTTGTGTTGCTTATAATAAATTGACATGTTGATATCATAATGCTCTCAATTACATGTCGATGCATACTGTATGCATTAGTGAGTGTGGTGGTGCTTATGGGGTGACGCTCTGGGATGGGTGAGTATGCGGCGACGGCGGCGGCGGCGGCGGGGGTGGGGGGGTGGGGGGGTGGGGGGGGTTATATTAGAGTATACTCACTACAAAAAACTAGACTACACCACTGGAATGAACCAAAATCAAACGAACACAGGTCAAATCCCGGGTCACTTTATCCGTGTATTTTCCGGAATCTCTGTGTGAAAGGGGCTTTAATTTTCACAGTATGCGAATATTTAGCAAGTGCTAAATATACAGACATTCAATAGAATATTCAGTACAATACTATACTTGCAGTTCATACAGTATACAATTTATTCACTTTACTACTGTAAGTTGTCATTACTATACTTTTTTATGTAATTGCAAAAATTTGTTTACTTTGTTACAATATACTTTTTTTTTTATAACTAGCCTACATGCTTTGGATTCTGTGTTCTCCATTTGATATAGTGTCTAATGAATGATCTGTAGTGTTTACAATATTGATGTGTATGATCTGAAAGCATTGTTTGATTTTGAGCAAAGATAAAAATTATTCTGAGGCGATTGTTTGATTTTGCCAGAAGAGTCAGAGGTTCTCTGAATGTGGTTTGAAAAATTGGTTTTGTGTGTGATGGTTTCAAGGAATGTGTTTTAGCAATTCAGAAAAACTGTAACATAGCCTACTAAAAGTTCATGAAAACGAATCTAAAGAAGAACACAACTGCATATGTGTAACATAGAGCTGCTTTACAGCAGATTTTGAATTTGTTACTATTGTGAAGCTGCTGCGAAAACAATCTGTATTGTGTAAAGTGCTACATAAATAAAGGTGACTTGACTTGTATGCATATATATATTTACAAAATTATACAATACAGTATATATATATATATATATATATATATATATATATATATATATATACAGTATATATATATATATATATATATATATATATATATATATATATATATACAGTATATATATATATACTGAATATGCATACAAGTTAAGTCAACTTTATTTCTGTAGCACTTTACACAATACAGATTGTTTCAAGCAGCTTCACAATAGTAAAAAATTAAGTAAAGCAGCTCTAAAGCCAGTGACAGTGTCATTATTCAGCTAAAATCAGTTCAGTGTTGATTCAGTTCAGTTCAGTAACTGTAAAGTTCATCAATTGTGCATACATACTGTATATAGTGTATTTGTGCACATATATGTATGTGTGACAAACTCCTGTACACTCCACTGCACACTGAACAAGCAAAATATTTTATATTTTTCACATCCGTGTATAATTTGGCATGTATGTGGCTAATCATTTGATGTTTGTATGTAGAGTTACTTCACAAAATAGCATTTTTAGAAGAATTAAAATAGTTTTGGATGAAGTATTTGCTTTTGCAATAGATGTGTGATGTTTTGCATCTTGTGTGCATGTTGTGGTTTTGTGTGTAGAGTTTTGAGAAATTGAGCCATAGTTCAAAAACTGTTTAAGCATTTTTGAAAAACTGTAATAGGTACGGTTTGAAAACTGAACTGTAAAGCGTCACACAGACCCCCTTTTATCTTTTAAATCTTACCTTTATGTTTCAGAGCATGAGACACAGGAAGAACTTAGACTAGAATAGAGGAGCTGTTGTTTCCTTCACCAACGTGGAATTCACTGCTGTAAAGAAATTTTGAAATATTTAATCAAGGACTGCAAATGAATTAATTACTCTGATAATGTAAAGCCGAATTGATTCAACAGGCATTTTCAATGTAACATTTGATTGCTAAAAAAAAAAAAAGCATCTAAAAGGGATTTTATATTATAAGCACTGAAGGATAGGAAATTCTGAATAGCATTAGCCTCATAGCATAATTGCCTAAGTCATATTTTTTTAAATAGGACTTAGCCAATTATGCTATGAGGCTAACGATATTTGATTTTACAACAAGAAATGCATTACTGTCAAAAGTTTTTAAAAGTTCTATAAACATCTTTCTTACCAAAATCTTCTAGACAATCCACACAGCAAGAACACACTGACAGCAGATCTGAAATGAAGCCTGTTGTTGCGCAGACCTATTAACTTTTATATTGGTCATAAAACAAAAGCAGAGCGAGATCCGCCCAAAAAAATACTTTCACTTTCACTGCCACATCACCATAGGAACTAGAGTCAGAGGGACATAAATATTCATGTGTTGAAAATATAGACATTAACATCCAGGGGCGTTGATAGTGTTTTACAATGGCTCAATGTCTACAAATCTACAGAAAAATTGAAGACCGGGAAAAGAAACTGTAGCTACAAAAAAACAGAAAGGCTACTCTTACAATATAAGAGTTGAATATATGGCACAAAAAGTCACACAGAACAGCGAAATGTGATCATTTCAAATCAAGTATCTGTCAGGTCCATTAAATAAATATGATGGCATTGAAAATATAATTAATCTTATTGATTATAAATACAACACAACCACCCAATTGAGTATTCATAGATTCAATAAAGATTCATAAATATTTGTAAATCTCTAAAGTTGCAGAAAAATACAAGCAAATACTCATGAAATCACATGGCATAAGAACAATCACCAAAACTCCTTAGCCCTTATTAAATAATTACAAATGATTAAACATTTAATTTAAAATAAAATAATGTCATTAAAGTCAATACATTTTCCAATATATTTTAATCAGAATTAATGCACCACTTCGAGGACAAGGAAATTGTTTAAGAAAGTGGATGAAATGCTAAAATTAGTTAAAACTAAAAATAAATATTGTAATCATTTTGATATAATTTAACCTTATTTTTTTACTTTCCTATTGTGGACACACTGGGTGGATATCTGCATTCACTGAGGCTTAAAATAGCATGGTTGGTATGTTTATTGTAATGAAAGTACTTACAAATACGCAAAATCATTTGGCATGAACAATAAGAAAAACTCCTTAATCCTTGATAAATAATTACAAATAAATAAAACTTTTAGTTTAAAATAAAATAACTTTATTTAAAGTTATTATTTGGCTGATTGGAGTATGACAGAGTATTCAAACCTATTCTTTAGCATTTATGAAAAGCAGTACAATGAGAATAAAGAGTGTCAGGACTTTAGTCAAACTCAGGCACTGCCTCAAAAGAGCCCGAGAGTGATTGTACACACAGGTTTGAAGGTTAAAAGGCTAAATGTTTTCACAGTGGTAATGAGACTAAGAGACTTTAAGAATGTTTGACATTTACATCCAAATACACACATGCAAATCTTTATTTTGGACTCATCAGCAACAAACAAAATAATGAAAAGGACAAAATAAAATAATGTGATTACTGAGCAATGTAAGCAAGGGCGTAGATTTGGTTTGAACATTGGGGGGGTTGAAAAATTATTCAGCATATTTTTCATGTGATCATGGTATAAATATTGGGGGGGGTTGTAATGCATAGATTTAAATATTGGGGGGGTTATCTCCCCCCTAACCCCCCCACAAACTACGCCCCTGAATGTAAGTGAAACCCAGACGTTTCAGCTGAAACTCCCATTTAAACTGCGAGGAAGATCATATGGATCTTTTATTTTGTGATCATCAAGATATACTGTAAACCAAACCTTACTTTTTGCATTAATTTTCAGTTTTGTAAATGGATTTGCCATGCCCACTTGAACAAACTGCAGTATCAGTTGGTTTATGGCAGTTGTTACTGTGGCAACTGTTGTTACTTATTGTTGAAACAGCTGATATTAAATCTTAACAACCTTTGACACTTCAGCTTTATCTGGCCCATTGTACTTTTACCCTGTTTCAAAATACTGGGATGTAATTGCGCTTCTTAAGTTATTACATTTAAGTTTGAACCCAGATGCTATTTATTCAACACATTATGTTCGGGAAACAACCCACAGAGAACAACAGAGAAACTGGATGACTGAATCTGGATGATTGATCTTTGTATCTTTCACCAGGTTTGGGGGAGTGCGTTGATGAGCCAACACACAAACGGCAACTTATCACAAAGTGATAAATGTTTTTAATGTAATGTAGTCACGAGTAGCAGTGGCAGCTGAGGCTTTGATGCTGTTATTATGGAAAGTAAATTGGAAAGAAGAGAGAGCCAAAAGCAATCTATCATACGGTGGCCGAGAGAGCTCAACGCGCTGCAACTGAAGAAAACATATGCAAATAGAAAAACACCTGCAAATTAAGAAAACATCTTCATCAGTTTCACAACACATGTGTGCTCCAAATACTCACAACACAACCAAATACAGAAACGCGCTGCAAAAGTTCACAACACAACCAAATACAGAAACGCGCTGCAAAAGTTCACAACACAACCAAATACAAAAACGCGCTGCAAATAGGACAGAACACAACGGAAATGTTTCCGGGGAACCCAATAAGTGACGGACCCGGCTGGGACGTGCTTACAGCCATAGATATCATATATAAAGGCTAGATGTCTCGTGCGCGCTGCTGGCCAATGGAGGTCGACGTCCGCACGTGGCGGCCATCTTGCGGCAGTGCGCTCGCTCACTCGTTTAATGGTGCAAATACTTTTAAATAACCATAACTTGCCCAATTTTCTACCGATTTTCAAACGGTTTGGTTTGTTATAAACGTCAGAGATGTAGTTATGACACTACATACATACACTGCATACATATGAAAAATTATAACATACATGTTCAAGCATTCGGAATTATAGCCACGTTAATAACGTTTGTAAGAAACCAAACCGTTTGTAAATCCGTCAATATTTCAGCGAGATATGAGGATTTGTGTGCATGCTGATCACTCACCTTAATGCACAGAGCACTGACATAAGATGGCCGAACGGTGATGCCGGAAGTGACTGCGCCATAAGACATCTAGCGTTTATATATGATATCTATGCTTACAGCTGTCTACTTTTATTATTATTTTATTTTTTTGCAAAACATACAGAGATGACACGTTTATGACATACAACTTTGTATACAATATACAAAATGTATTTACAATATGTACAATGTCATAAGAATACTAAAAAGAACAATGAGCTGAAGACTAAAATAAATAAATAAAAAAAGAGAGAAAAAGAACATGAGGGAAAGACATTAATCTATACATCAGTTACATTGTACACATTTTGTCATGTTATGTTAAAATAAGTTTCATAAGAAATGTTAGAATGCAGCTAGGGTCCAAATATGAGACGGCAAGTTTTAAAGATGAGACACTTACACACAGATATAACGCATATTTTAAAAACTTTGTTGTATAAAATGTATATTTATTTGCAACAGTTATGTTAACAGCAATAATACTATATTTCTGGTAAGAACAGCTATTCAGCTGATGGACATGCGCTGCGTTGTCATGGGAACATCCCAGGTGAAAATAATGAGGAAATTACGTTGCCTTTCGTTGCTCCCTTCATCAACATAATGGCACACAAGTGCCCCGCTCCCTCCAAAGTGCCCAATTCAAGGGCTCTGCCGTCTGCCCTTTTAAGAGAGTAGGGCATAGGTAAAGCTCACGAGCAATAAGCACGTCCCAGCCGTCCGTCCGTCACTTATTGGGTTCCCCGGAAACATTTCCGTTGTGTTCTGTCTTATTTGCAGCGCGTTTCTGTATTTGGTTGTGTTGTGAACTTTTGCAGAGTGTTTCTGTATTTGGTTGTGTTGTGAGTATTTGGAGCACACATGTGTTGTGAAACTGATGAAGATGTTTTCTTAATTTGCGGGTGTTTTTTCTATTTACATGTGTTTTCTTCAGTTGCAGCGCGTTGAGCTCTCTCGGCCACCGTACTATCAAGTAGGAAAGACACAAAATGATGTAAAGAAATGCACATTTTGAGCAAATATATATTTGCAAACAAAAGTTATTTCTCCAAAGGTAAAAATCTTATACATTTAATCACATGTCTGTATTTTAAATCAAATGCAAGTTGCTTTTGATAAAAGTAACAGATAATTAAATACATGTAAATGTGAAATCTACATCATAAATGTCTATTTGATATTTTGCATTAAATGTCATAAATGTTTTTGTCTATAAATACCCCAATAGCAATTAGTTCTAAACGCTGTTGAATATTCTTGTCTTTTACACTTCAGTCTCCAGTGAAGCCATCAGCACGTTCCTGGCATCATCAGCGATGTCATTCAGAGCTCTCTTCAGCATTCTTGAGACAGTCAGATAAGACATTCCTCCTGCCACCAAACTGCCAATAATAGGAATAAAGCTCACAAGTAACTCAACAGTATCTTCTGATATAAGAAAAGACTCAGCACCCAGCAAGGTTAATATTGAATTTGTGTTTATCCCTTGATGCAGAGGAGACTTCATCAGACTCTTCAATTCCTCTACGGTTTTCCCAGATCTTTCACAAAGCTTCTGAAGGGATGGATCATCCAGACTAAACACACTGTAGTACTTTCTCAGCTCATCTGCTATGATGGCTATATCTGCAGTGATCGAAAGACCAGGAAGAGGAATAACAGCTAAACAAGCAGACAGGAAAGCAACTTTTCCAATGTTTTCCTCCAGAGCTTTCTTCTTTTTCTCATTAATCTCCAGTGTAATATTCGGTAAAGCCAACATCAGCACACGTCTCTTATGCTGTGGAAGCTCTTTCTCCATCCTCTCCTGCAACTGATTTAAATCATACTTGCCGAGCTCCCAACCAGAGATCAGGAACACGACAGGATCCTCTATACCGATCTTTCTCAGACCTAGACACAAACAGGAAAGGGCATCAGGAAATATTTAAAAAATAAATGATTATTATGTATTTTATAATCATAAATGAATCAATAATATAGGCTAATAAATTATTATCAGTGTGATTAAAATTATCATTGTTTTTACATGAGAAAAACATATTGGTTTAATACATTAATCGTAAAGATAACATCTAAATCTCTTGGTTGCTCAAAACATGTGAACTGAATAAACTAACCATTTTCACAATCCTTTCGGATGGTATCCAGCGTCTTTTTCTGGTCAAAGTTCTTCTTCCTCTTCTCAGCAGTAATGCTTGAGTCAATCTTGGAACGAACAAAATAAAACTTTTTCCCCATGTTCTTGATCTCTTTGGCCAGCTGAGTGTGGCATTCTCTGAACCGATCCGAAGCAATGATGATGAAAAAATCATAGCGTTCAAACTGAACCAGTTTAAGATACTCGTCGGCTTTGAAGTTTGGTGTTCCAATGCCAGGAAGATCCCACACTTTCACATTTTTGTATTTAGATTGAAGGTAAACTTCAGGCTCCATTGTGGTTTCTACTGGGCCAGTTTCAGCAGAGCCTTCATCTTCATCCCCTAAACCCCTGAATGCATTGACAAACGTGGACTTTCCAGAACCTGACTCTCCCGTCACACCAATGTTAAGTTCTACAAGATCTTGCTGTTTGAGGTATTCTTTGATTGTTTTTATCGCTGATGGGAGATCCTGAGTAGATATGGAATCTTTAATATCCTCCAGGTCCTCCTGAGTTATTATACAGTAATCTTCAAACATAGCCATCCTAAAAAAGATCTGTCAACAGTGTTATAAAAAATCCTTTAGGAAATATGTACAAACAACAGCTTATGCCATGATATTTAAATGTCTGAAGTCCCTTTCCATCCTGGAACTCAACAGTCCTTTATTTTGCTTATCATAGTTTGTCCTATAAAGAAAATCAAGACATGTATCAGTTTATCAATCTCATTATGTTTCAAAGCACAAAAGATGCAAGAAGTGCTGTTGTTTCCTTCACAAATGTGAAATTCACTGTTGTAAGAATTCATTAATGCAAGGCCTACCTGATTGGTCCGTGTACTTTTTCGTTCATTCATTATTCTATTTCGGAATGAAAGATGAAATTTAAAAAAGGGTGCAGCTTGGTTTTTTGTTTAAAAGAAAAAAAGCAGAAATGGCTGTAACGGTAACAGCAGGTTCACTTTTCATAAATCAACATACATGGAAAAAAACACAACTAAATGTGCTTATTTATTGGCTACAACAGTATAGGCCTACAAACTCTCTATTTGTACAAATTTCTGCACATTCATTTAATTCTGAATTTTGCACACACAAGTTGAAAGGCATTTGTTCAAATCAAGTTCAGGATAATTGTGCGTTCATTTATTAATCATTATGATACTAAAATCATAACAAAATAGGCTATGCTATGTACAAAAAATCAGATGAGCCAATGAACTGCCGTAGCCAAGGCGACATCTATCTAGTGTATATAAACTATGGCTGTTTCTCAATTCCAAGAACGCAGAGAACGGACTTGTGTTCTCGTGGAGACCGGTCTTGCCAAGCTTCCTTGGAAGAACGAACTCGGAACCGGCCGCAATGACTTCTTGGACACCAGGCGAGTACTAGCTCAAGTCTGCATTCGATGCATCCTCGGTATCAAGAACACATCCGGGTTCTTTCATGCGTCCTCTGTACTTGCGTTCTTGAGAATTGGGTCTGAACTTCGACGGTTATGATGACGTAAAACGAGAACACAAGGACGCAAGATCGCTGAAGAACGCATATTGAGAAACACCCTATGACTTCGCACGACGGTGTAATTTACTTCCGGGTAAAGATGCGATCAGTCAAATGAAATACAATAAACGTACAAATAAATATAACAAATTAAAAACCGATCGGAAATGTCGTCCAATTTTCTAATACTATTATTTGATGACAACAATACATTTGGAAAACAAAATACAGCCATTTCTGCTTTTTTTCTTTTAAACAAAAAACCAAGCTGCACCCTTTTTTAAATTTCATCTTTCATTCCGAAATAGAATAATGAATAAACGAAAAAGTACACGGACCCCGGATTCATCTGCCATTTTAAATGTTGAATTTGATTGCTAAAATAAATTTCTAACACATGTATTCCACATGACAATATTGCTAGACACATATAGGCTACTTGATAAATGTTTGTATTTTGCTGCCTCACACTAGTCATGTATGATGATAGCTCAGATAGACCAGAATTTTTGACTTTCAGTTTACAACATGAACGTGATTGCTGTCAAGGCATCTGGATGAGCAGTGAAACAGTAAGAATTCATTACAATGGCGACCGTAGAGACCTTACCAAAATGTTCGGTGCAATTCACACAGCAACAACTTGAACCCTTTGTTTGAACTTGAACTTTTCCACTGCAATACTTTCACTTTCACTGCAGCTGAAACAGGCAGAGACTTGTAAATACACGTCAGATATATATATATATATATAAATACTCTATATATGGCCAAAATAGATTCTATTGGTTAATATCTGCGCATAAACACCACGAAAGACCAACGCTACACAATATGTCACAAATCACAGCCAATCAGAAGTATGTGCAGTTCTCACTCGCAACACGTTGCACAGACGTGCGTAAAACTAAAAACACGACTTGCACATTCACGATTTTCGCGATGCTTCTCCATATTAGGCTACGGTAGGCTATTACTTGTGGAACTTAAGGGATTTATCATATAATATCAATGTATCTCAACGTACAGTTTCGTTAATGCCTCTAGACGTCTTGAATATTCCAAAACGTTCCACCAGAGGTCTCTGTCGCATTAGGGTTTTACACGATAAACGGCCTCAAAGACTCAAACACTTCAGATGTGCTTTTCCCCCCAGAGATGTCTGAGGTTGTGCGCGCGCATCATAGGCTCAGGTGGTATTCTATGCATTTACAGCAAAGATTACACAATGACCTTTACTGAAAAGCTTCTGTTAAATGGAAAGTCTGTTAATAAATTAGTGTGAGGGAGGAGAAATGGGGTCATAGCCTGTGACTACCTTGTTGAAAGATAATTGTGGAACAGATGTGACCGTTTTATTCCAAGATAAAAATCATTGTGAGATCTGGATCTATTCGCACAACATATATACCTATTTGCTGCTTGCTTTTCTATGCAATGCCCTCAGAAGATAACGTAGAAGCTTAAGAAACCAGGTTACGTGAAAGGGCTTGACCAGGCACTATAAACTATATGGTTAACTTGTATAAAAATGACTGTCTGCAAGTAAACATAAACCCCCCAAAATGCTGCTGTTAACATAACAATGTAACACTGTGACAACCAGTTCATTTTGCTTATAACATCTACATAGTTTCCTGAAAGATAGTTCAGATTATTGATTCATGAATACAAACAAACACATCTTTATTTCTGTCTTTTTACCTCTCAGGGAGATGTTTTCCTTATTGGTTACTGTATTACAACCATCTTTCCTTGCTGTTGAAGGTGTGATGCTCTTCAGATCACGAGAACAACAAGAAGAGAAACGAGGAAATTATAATCAGTGTAGCTTCGTCAGCAATGTCCTTATCTGGCGTTTCTGTTTACTGAACCTCTGTCCACCCATTATTTCCCCACAGTTGCGATTTGAATGTTTGTGTGCCCGAATCAACGTGAAGACTGTTATGTTTTATTTTGAAAACTACATTTTTTTGTCTAGAGGGAGTGTTAAGGGATAGTTGAGGTTAGATATCTCACTAAAACAACTTTGAAAGTCTATCGCTCACACACACAACCATACACACACACAAACACACACACACACACACACACACACACACACACACGCACACACCCAAACTCACACGTTTGTACACTGTGTTCCAAGACATGTCTAGCTCTTTAGAATGTTCTGTCCTGCCTCAGCACTATTTATCAACTCCCCACACTGTGTGACACACGTAACATGAAATCTTATACATCTCAGAAAGATCAGTTACATATGCTGCAGCTGCTGCAATGTACACACCAATACAAATACACAATGTATTTGCAGGTGGATAATAATAGATATAACACTAACACATGTTGGGTTTCCATGTTTTATGGGGACATTCCCCATAGACATAATGACTTTTATAGGTCTACTGTACAAACTATATATTCTCTCCCCTATATAACACAACCCTCACAAAAAAAATGTTGTTTTCATTTTTACATTTTCAAAAAATCAATAAAGATAAGCTGTTTTCATCATGGGGACCAAGATGTCCCCAAAACATAGGAAATACCAGAACCACACACACACACACACGTTTGTTTCACTCTATTTGTGAGTACATTGCACAGACTTCCATCGATTTTATATCAGGTTATAATGACATTTTCGCCTAACCTAACCATTACAGAAACATATGCAAAACACTACATGTAAATTAATATTGGCTATTAAAACTGTTTAACTAATGAGAACTTAAAAGTATACTTAGGTGTTCTACATACTTTATATTGACTGATTCCGGAGAGACTATTGCTTGTCCTACCCTAAACACTGTGTTTATTCTGTTTGTTTTGTTTTGACCTGGAATTTCATATAGGAATTTACTTCAAATCTACTTAAAAAAAAGTATATGAATATTTCAGATATAACAATTAATTCCTAAATAGGAACATAGTGTACACTGCTAAATAATATATAAATACTAAACTATAAGTTTAGAATAAAAAAAACAAATTATAAGTACACTTGTAGTATAAAACTGCTAAATTAGTAGTTAACAAAGTATGCTTCAAAGTGTACTTTCATAAACTACAAAATGTGCTACAAGAATCAGTATCCCTATAAGTTCCCTTGTATTATAATTGCAGTACAAACTGAAAAGTCTACTACTGTTACACTTAAAGTATACTTAAAAGTATACTATTATACACTAACAAGAGGGCCAATTTAGTCCCAAGTATAGTACACTTACAGGTATACTACTAGTACATTGATAATTACTACATCACGGCTGCATCTGAAAACTAGAGACTTGTTGCCTCGCTGCCCTATCAGGCAATGACTTTGTAGGCAGCATTAGCGCACGAAGGTTCCTCACGAAACTGATTTCAGACAGACTTCTGAGGCAGCCTAACGGTTTAATGATCTACAGCAAAATAGAGCGAGCTTTGGTGAAAACTAAGTTAATATTTAATGACTAGTGATTTCTCGCTAGAAATGACATCATAAGTGGAAAACATTAATACATTTTTTTTACATTTACAGACAAACTGACGACCAGCCGCAACTTTCAGACGGCATCTTTATTTTTCTAGCTCAACTGTCACAGAATGGAAAGCACGGGATTGTGGGATATCAAAGGCAGGGAAGGATACATCTATGCTGCCTTCAAAAAATCGATCAGATGAAGGTAGGCCTATCTCAGGAGACAGGAAGTGAAACTAGCATTGCATTCAGACGTGCCTTGATGCCTTCCGACCTTGGATTGTGTCTTCCAAAGGCAACATTTATCAGTTTTCGGATGCAGCCAAAGTATAATAAATACTGCATATACTTGAACTTTACTTAAGTATACTTAAAATGAAGTATACTTATTTTTTTGTATATGTCTTCTATCAACCCGATCTCATGAAATGTGTCTCTGCATTGTATTTATAGTGCAATTTATATGCGAAGATATACAGTTTTTACATGCATATGAAGTAGCTCATTGTGTGCGTGCAGCTTGTGAACGAGCAACACACTCTGTACTGCAGCCAGGAAAAGACCATTTATAACCATCTATCCAAAACATTATTAAAAAAAGCAGTATCAAAATACAGGGAAACGTTTTTGTTGGGGGATGGGGGTCTGAAAGGCTACAACAGAACTTTATTGACTCATAGTGTTTCAGTATTATTAATAAGAGTTGTTTATCTGACCATCTGACCTCCCTTTCAGTTTTCTCATGAAAGTGAGCAAGATAATGTTTGGAAATTGTATTTATTGTCATTTAAATAAGGCTAAAAAATGCCTGCACTTGACCATAGAGAGGCGCTATTGCAGTCCATACTCAAAGGTCTGTTGTAAAAATCCCAGCTAAAGTCTTAATTAACATATAGGTTTGAAGCATTCTTTGAAAAATGAATGTTTTGAAAGTCAGATAGGAGTTTTTGACGTGTGCTCATCGAATGATGTGGCATGCAGGATGTGTCAGAGTTGGTCTGCACACCAGGCCAAAGGATCAGGCACAGAAAGAGCTGCTGGAGAACAAGGAAATAACAGGCGATAACCTTCTATCCTGTTCTTATGTGAATGACGTGAGAGAGTTCATGCAAAGGCACACTCATTTACTTGCCCGATAACCTCTGAGTGAGCTGTGAGGAAAAGACGGGAAATCCTCCATGTGAACTTACCAGCTGAAGAGTTTCTGCAAAAGGAGTATGACGTCTGTTTGTCACAGATATAACCAAATCAGACATCTAGGTAACACAATCTATAAACAAAGTTTCTGCCAAATTAGGTCTTTACTCAATCTCTGGGTACAACTTGACATTTGCCTTCAGTTAAAATACTGTCATAAGCCTAATAGTTCATTTTTTGGTGGATTTTTAAGAAGTGATTTTCTTGATTGTTGCTTTTCAGCAAGTGCATTTATTGTTTTTCAATTTAATATAAATAGCATTATTGTATATTGCTTGGAGAAAAATTCTAAATGTGCATACTTTGGACCTGTCATAATTTTATGGTTTAATGAATGATTTAAATAATATTAATAATAATAATCAATCCATCCAATTTATCAATCCAAACCACTTTGGGATGCTGGAGCCTATCTCGACATCTCTGGCAGAACATAAATAAATAATAATAAACAATTATAATAATAATAATAATAATTAATAATACCACACAATTTTTAAATAAAAATAAATAAAATATTCATCATGACATTTAGCATAACAAGAAATTAAATATTATTTCCATAAGCATAATAAAAAAAAATATACTGTGGAGGAGTATCTCAATGATCTAAAAAAATAATAATAATATATTAAATATTCTTAGCTAGTAGCTACAGTTTGTGATAAATTATGTTTGTCCTATGATAAATATAATTACTTGGCTTGGATTAAACGTCTAAAATAACAGCCAGAATTCCAACAAAGCCTGCCATAAATCCTCATTGTAAAACTTGATGGATAATATGTCACTAGCAAAAAAAAAAAAATTAGTCTTGGAGACCGTAATACATTCCTGAGCTGATTATTACACAAGTCTTTTTTTATGGCATCTTTTTCAGCCGTGTTGTGAAATGACTTGCAGGTGCAAGAGAAAGTGCGTTGTGTTTTACGGTCCTGTCAGAAAAACACTGATGGTGTTCTTGTGTTTCTCAGTACTCTATTCTTAAAAGCCCGGTTTAGCCAGATGGCAGGCAGGGTGGTGCAGTGTCTCCCTTTCATGAGCCAAGTCAAACACTGGCCTCGGCCGTATAGCTCTCCATTTCTGCGGGCCTTGCGCCCCGAGCACGAGAACAATGTGGGTTTGAAGCCTCCTGAGTTTTCCTCTGCCAGACACCAACAGGAATGAGAAGAATTCCAAGTTATTAGAGAGAGAAAGATCATGTTCTGTGGATTAGCAGAACGGCTAAAAATACTTTGATCTCCTAGCAGACTCCACGTAGTCTTGTATCTTGGAGGAAACACAGTATGCCGCACATTTTTAAGCCCATAAACTTTAGTGGAGGTGGAAGAATTTTGGAGAGCGATCAGTCTGGAGCTGGGTGGCCATAAGCAGATAGAAATCTCTTTGTGTGTCAGCACACACTGATATGGGATTTTATGATGCAGCACAGTTAGCGTTACTCACTTACTTGCGTCCAAGTCCTCCTGACTTCAAATGTCTAATTAAAACTTGAACAAAGAGATTATATTAGGCCCTTAAAGATTAGTTTCTTGATTAAAGGCAGTGGTGCATGATTGCATTACCTTTTGATTGTAGGCACTCCCGAATCTTTACAGCTAATCACCTTTATGCTTGAGTTTAGTGGTTGATAATCAAATGGTGCGTTCAAATGACTTTGGTCGGAGCAAGATGGTGATGTACCTTTTCTACAAAAAAAATACTGCAAGATTTCTTGAACTCTACTTCTACAAAATGATGGATTAAGAATGCACTTCAGGTGTGTTTTAGTTTAATGTTTCTATTTAAGAAGCTGTAAACTGAATTATTGTATAATTGTACAATACTATTATATTGTGTAGCCTACATGCAACGTAGCTAATTTTATTGTTGATAAAAATTAATAATTTATTTACCATGAATACGGATGCATCATTCATCGCGTCCATCATATTTTCTCAATGACATGCCTTCAATTTGGAAACTCTGGGCTAAAAGAAATGGTGTATTCAAGTCATGTCGGAAAGATTGTATTTTTGAGTTGAATGCACAGGAACACCGCATAATTTAAAATACACAAATTTAGTGTAATAACAAGTGGAACTTTCTTTAACCCCAGAGTTTCTGAGTTGGGGTTTCTGAGTCAGTGAGAAAATATGGCGGACACAACAGATGCAGTGTGTATTGATGGTAAATTATATATTTTTTCATTTATAAGTCACTTATTCAAAATACGATAGTATTCTATATGCTAACCATAAATAACGATTAAATACAATGATGAAATTGTAAACATATGTGCATTCCTTACTCATCATTTTGATAAAAGAATCTTGCTGAAAAGTTTTTTTTTTAATTGGTTCATCGCCATCTTGCGCCAACCAAAGTGTGTCAATGATGACTTCCTAACTCATAAATACGAACTTCCCAGGAGGACTTGAACACACCAAAAAAAGAGTTTCCACATACACTTATAGTGACTGTATGGCATTCAGGTGTGATCAACTCAACGTAAATATTATCTTTCCTACATGATTTGGACACACCAAAAGTTTTTAAAAGTATTGATAGCACATTGAAATGATTGTTTGAAAAGCTTTAACTGAGATGTCATTAAATCCATAGAAGAACACTTCACCAGCACACCAATATTTGACCGAAGGCTAGCCTTAGTAACAGCTGTTGCAAGTAACGCATAGCAACACATTGCTGTGTTTCATTCCATAAAATGTGCATGGAGCATACCTCAATGTTTTGTAGATGCTGACACATATCCCTGTGGGTCACCGATCACCCCAAATAACTTGAATAGCTCTGGTAATACACTGCCCTTTGTGGCTTACCCGTCAACGTACTTGAGAAAGAAGCAGAACAAGAGTAGAAGTAGAAATGTTTTCTTGTCAGCCCCTTAAGCATGGCTAATGTGTAATTTGTGTTTATAGGGGAGGTTAAGACTGTGGCTCTCCTCTGTGGTAACACTGAAAGTCACTCACTTAAGATTTTCTCTGATTCCCGTGGAGGGGAAAAAGAGAAACAGGGTCCACAAAACATCTATCCTCCATTTGTCAAAGTAACCAGTGGAATTTTTACATAACATGGCTTCCCAATGTAGGAAATGAGTGTGTTTATGTGGTTAAACTATTTTCATTGGAGTTTTTCAGTGGGAAATTTCAGTTCGGAGAACCTTCAATGACATTTTATGTTAGGGATGAGTGAAACCACATTTTATTTTCAACCCAATACCAAGGCCAATTGTTTATTTTATTGATACCTCTATTCAATCATTTTTTTCCCCAGTAATATCCAAGGATAAAATGGATAAAGCCATTATTATAGCATTTAAAAGCCATTTTAACATAGGCCTAGACTGTTTGTGTGTGTGTGTGTGTGTGTGTGTGTGTGTTCGTGTTCCATTTATTAACCCTTTAAAGCCTGACATATGAAATGATAGTCAGAAAAGTCCATTTTTCTTTTTAAATGGAACAGTGTATTGAGCCTTTAGACCAGGGGTGTCCAATCCTGCCAATGGCACCTGTCAATGTGTGGGATATATTCTTGAATGTCATGTGTGGAAAGCAGGAAAAATGGGGAAGCAAAAAGATCTGAGTGACTTTGTCAAGGACCAAATAATGACAGCTATATGACTGGGTCAGAACATCTTCAAAACGTTAAGTGTTGTGGGGTTGTTGCCAGTATGCAGTGGTTAGTAGCCTACCTAACAAAAGTGGCTCAAGGAAGGACAACCGAACAGACATCAGGGTCATGGATGACTCTGGATGCACATGGGGAGCGAATGCTAGAATGTCAAATCCCACAGAAGAGCTACCATAGCTCAAAGGGCTGAAAACAGTAATGCTGCCCATGATAGAAAGGTGTGAGAACACACAGTGCTTCGTATGGGGCTGCATAGCTGAGAGTCAGATCTGGACCATGAAGCAGTGAAAGAAGGTTACCTGGTTTGATAAATCACCTTTTCGTTTTTTAGATCAGGTGTGCGTCGTTTATTAGTCAGGCCAGCAGAGGCAGTGTTATGCTCTGGGAAATCCTGGGTCCTAGCATTCATGTGGATATTACTTTGACACACACCACCTACCTAAAGATTGCTGCAGACCACATACACCCCTTCATGGCAACGATGACAGTGGCCTCTTTCAGCAGGATAATGCACCCTGCCACACTGCAAAAATTGATCGGAATGGTCTGATGAAAATTTGAGTTCAAGGAGTTGCTTTGGCCTCTAAATTTTCAAGATCTCAATGCGATTGAGCAGCACCAACAAATTCGATCCATGGAGGCCCCACCTCGCAGCTTGCAAGACTTAAAGGATCTACTGCTAATGTCTTGGTGCTAGATACCACAGGACGCCTTCAGGGGTCTTGTGGAATCCATGCCTTGACGCATCAGAGCGGTTTTGGCACCATGGGGACATCCACAATAGTAGGCAGGTGGTTTTAATGTTGTGGCCCCTATAGTGAGAATATAGAACACATGCTTGAGGAAGAAAAAAAACAATTTTTTATTCAGAGGCCATGTGCAATTGGTTATTTATATGTTCAAAAAGTAATATGAAATTCTGATAGCTTGTAATGTAAATCAGTGAGATTTACAGTATATAATAGTATAACAGACTATTTACATTAATTTACATTAAAATACAGTAAATATCAGTTGTCACTCTGTATCTCTTATTAAGATGATATTTAAATACTTAGTTTTATATTCAAAGCTCTGTATTTTTTATTGTGGGGGGCAAGCATATAATTCTTTCACATATAATTATAATATAATACATATATATATAATTCACATTATAATGTTCTATTATTTTGGAATTTAAAAGTTTTTCTGGTATGTCTGAGTTTTTGGGGTTATCATTGTACTGAAGAGTAGAGCCTGTGGTTCATTTGATGATTGGCCAAATAGCATTACGATATTTAAAAAGTATTGGCTGTGCACTTCTCTCTTGCTTGGTTAAATACTTTAGTACATGCAGATGTGCTTGTGCTTTTGATAACTAGCTTGTAAATATGAAACATTTATAATGTAAATAATAAACAAAAAATATAAGAAATATATTACATTATAACATATGTGTTGGTTGGTTTATTTTGTGTTTATTTTGCACGAGTAAATATATCTGTAATATATTACACATGTATACCATATCTGATCACATATACATCTATATATTATGACGTGTATTACTGAATATAAAATTACATACATTATGATATATTAGTAAATTCTGTCACATATTTTTCAGTATATGAAAAGTGTTCAATGTTCGACGTGTTGTGCATTCAGAGATACTCTTCTGTATGCCTCAGTTGTAATGAGTGTTATTTGAGTTACTGTTGCCTTTCTATCAGCTGGAACCAGTCTGGACATTCTCTTCTGACACATGGCATCAACAAGGCATTTTCGCCCACAGGACTGTCGTTCACTGGATATTTTCTCTTTTTCTGACCTCTGTAAACCCTAGAGATGGCTGTGTGTAAAAATCCCAGTAGATCAGCAGTTTCTGAAATGCTCAGACCAGCCAGTCTGGCACTAACAACCATGCCACATGTCTTCCCCATTATGATGCTCAGTCTGAACTTCAGCAGATTGTCTTGACCACCTACATGCCTAAATGCATTGAGTTGCTGCCATGTGATTGGATTAGATATTTGCGTTAAAGGCACACTATGCAGTTTCCGTTTTTCTCAAACAGCGACCCCTAGAGTCGCTGTGGAGTACTTGTATTTAACGTTACTGTCGTAAATACCACTCACGCAGAGCCGTCTCTGCACTCTTCCGACCGCGCTTTCTTCGTTTTCTTCGTCGACTCTGCCATGATTCACGTCTGAAATGCGTGCTAGTGTCTTCCATAGAGGCTACTTCATATGTTGTTGATGTATGTGACATCGTGCCGTAAAGCAAGTCGTGATTCTCGCGAGATTTGTTGGGGAGCCACCTCTCAAACTTGCATTGCTAGTTTTGCCAGCGGCGTCCCATCCCCCCCCCCACACACACTTTGCTATCGGGATGATTCGCCCTACTACGAGTTTGTTTACCATCAAAATGATTTAGAAGCTGTTATATTAAGGTACAAATCTTGCGTAGTGTTCCTTTAACAAGCAGTTGAAAAGGTGTACTTAATAAAGGGGCCAGTGAGTGTATATTTCAAGATTGAGCCACCCATCTTGACTCTGTCAGTCAAGAAGATTGTAAGACTGATGTCACTGCACCCCCCCCAAAAAAAAATATCTCCAAGAAAACATTTTTAAATGCCTTGCCTATAAATGAGGCTTCAACAGGCAGATGAGATGCTGTCTCCATCTGAATTGTGTAATCCCAGTGTTGAGTATCAGTCCCACAGGAGCATCTTATAACCACATCTCCAGGAATTCCAGAGGCGTGTCCCGCCAGGTTTGGCTGAAGGCCACATTTCATGAGATGGCTGTGTAATCCAAGCAAACCCTCCCGCCCTGATCCTGTCAACACCCAGTGTCCAACGCTCCTGGAACTACTGTCTCAGTCTCCAGTGTGTGACGCGTCAGCTTCTGGAAGCGATGCACACCTCAGATGGATTGCTGTATTGTGTAGCAGATTCAGAGATAGATGGTAGATGCTTAAAATGTAACCTGATTACCAAGTGTAGATCTTGTGTGCTGTAATGGACAGAAGGTACTGGTGGTGGTGATGGGAATGTGATGGGAATTTCAGTTCAAAGAGAGGAGAATAATGAGACCATATCACTTACACACTGCATGTGTTCTGTGTACAGTGTTGTGGTTCACCCACAAGATCATTGGCTGGGAAGAAGGTTGTCCTAAATAAATGTTAACAAACAGAAAATGTGATAACATATTTCATTCCTTTATTTATGTAAGAGTCATTTATTATGAGAATCTGACTATTCTGGTCGTGTTTTGTGTTTTTTTATTTGTTAGAACTCATAAGAGTTTGAGAATCAGACTAGATTGGTTATGCTGTAAATTTAGTAGTGGTAGTGCGCCGCCACTGTGTAAAAATGCCACAGTCTTTCAGAGTATTTTAGTATGCTAAAGAATGCATGTGCAAAAAAAAAGAAAAAAAAAAAGGTTAATGGAACTGAACATCACTGAAACATTTATGAGTAAAGGCCTGTACACACCAAGGACTATAACTATAGCTACAGTTTTAATAATCGTTTTAGGGAAGTCCACACCACATATAGCCAAATGAAAGCACACAAAGGAACAATATACACTGCGTCAATATACACTTCCCTACTATGTAGTACACCAAAAAGAGTACACCAAAAAAGTAGTATGTCTGAATACATATGCTGAATTCGGAACCGCATACTAGCATATACTCTTACTATTTCTGCCATAAAAAGATATGGTAAAAGTAGTAAGAGTAGTACGCTAGTATGTGCTTCTGAATTCAGAAGATGAAAAGTCCCTGGATGACCTACTACTTCCGCCGAGATTCTGGCTTCGTTAAGTATGAATGCGAGCCGTACATCATCCGCCATGTTGACGTTATCATGTGACCTACGACGTTATGACAAGCACAGCAACTTAAAAGATATGAGCGACAGGTTTAACTCATGTAAATATCTTGTAATGCCTGTACAAAGGAGACAGGCAGCTGTGCGAAGATCTCGCCTTTGCAGAAAAGTTGATTTAATTCTGGGAAAATGTAAGCATCACTCCTTAAAAATTAAGATTACCTTAAAATGAATTCCATTGCTAGCCCACCCCAACACTTATGCACAATAATAATGATAAATGCTGACCAATACTTAATATTACTCTTTTCTTTTTTTTTTACTGAAAATGATATATTTTTAGTAAAACAAGCTAAATGTAATTTGTTTTGTCATATGCATTGCCATAGCTATGCATGACTACACTAGATAATTGCAGTGAACACATCTCAATTTTCAGTGAAGCTATGAATTAATGCATTATTTAATTTAATTAATTATATTTTATTTACTGACAACAATAGGAAACAAGAATAAATGAGAGAAAGATTTAAAAAAGTAACCATCACAATAAATAAATAAATATATATATATATACAAGTCAACAACACATGAAACAGCTTTATTCATACTTATTGTTCTATCAATCACATATTTACAGGCGGTGACACCTACATCCTACTGCCATCTCAACACAGCGGTTCTCATTCTGCGGCTTTATTCTGATGAATCAGCTGACCACTGTTCCCACCTTCACCTGTCACCTGTCCATCATGTCCCTCATTGCTGCAGTCATACTGGAATCTGCTCATGGAAAGGGACATCGAGGCTTTGCCTGAGTGCACCATCTCCCTAATCACCTCATACAGAGAGCCTGTACAGAACCCTGTGAGACTCGTCTCCACAGCAAACACCCCCGTGAGAGAAGCATAGTAGAGCGAGCCTTTAACATGCTGAAAACAAGGTGGTACTCTATTTTCTTCATGGCCAAAGGTGAGCCGTGCCTTTGTGCCTGAGGTTGTTGCTTGCTGCGCTGTGCTTCACAATCTGAGGCAATAAGGACCGGTAGAGTGATGGAGGGTCTCGTAAGGGCAGGTGGAGTGATGGAGGGTCTCATCCATGGCACCATTTCCAGGATTCAACTCTGGTCTCCTCATCCTCAGTGATGATGATATACCAGCATGCAGGAATTTCAGAATCCTACAAAAATGCACAAAACATAATAAAAAACAGACATGTTAACAGCACAATGTCATTTATTTCTGTATAACAAAATTATTATTATTTTTTTATTTCAGGCCCCCCCCCCCCCCCATCCGCCCACAAATGCCTCCGTCACCCTGCCTTGCATCCTCTGCTCCACCACAAAATCTCTGCAGCAAATGCGCAGAAATCAAGAATCAGAAAAGTGCTGTAATAACTCTGTGTGAAATTACAATAATTAGAATAAACTACAATTTAAGATTTAAATAGATTTTTTCATTCATTTTTGTAGTATACTCACTCAAAGCCTTCATGAGCCACTCTCCACCAGATAAACACACGTGTTCATCTGTCCCTGTAACATCCAGACAAGATTCACCTTACCTCTGTGATTCATGAGCTCAATAAACACACATGTTCATCTGTCCCTGTAACATCTAGATAAGATTCACATTACCTCTGTGATTTATGAGCTCAGTTAACATTTACATGTTGAGGTTGATGCTGATGTGTTAACTCACTTTCTATGCAACATAAATGTTCCTCAATTTATCAACAATACCAATGGACAAATAAAATAGATAGGCTAGTTACTTTATGTGGATTTGTTTATCATGTAATATAAGCAGTGTTGACAACAGTAAATTCTCCTTCACAATAGGACACATATATCACTCAGATGTCTATTTACATTTACATTTACATTTATTCATTTAGCAGACGCTTTTGTCCAAAGCGACTTACAAATTGGGACTAAATTAAGCGAGTCATCGTGAAGAGGCAAAAACAACGCAAGAAGTGCTCAAAATACGAAGTCCAGGCATTATTCAGAGTAGCATACCCAATAAGCGAGAATTTACAGGAAAAGGAAAAGGAATTTTTTTTTTTTTATTAGGTTAAGTGCTCACGGAAGAGATGAGTATTTCATGTTGTGATATGCTCATCTGCGATACTTATCGACGATTTTCCTGTCAGATGTTACTAGACATTTAAAATAAGCGTCTTTAAGATGTATATGGTTTATGTAAATCCAATTAAGAGACGTAAGTGTGCTTACTGGAGCTCCCCTGTTAGCTATACATAATAAAACGTGTTTTTACAGCAAAATCACTATACTGTCTAACGTCTTTACACCTTCAACAGTTCAACTGTTTACAGTAGTTCAACACATGCCGTGGCCTGCTGGGATAAAGTATCGATCTACAAGCTCTTCAGAATCTGGGCTGAAGCAGTAGGCCATCCAGGAACTTCTCGCCTACTCTTACTGAAGTACTAAAGTTTCGGAAATACTACTCCTTTCACGTGTACTGTTTTCTCCTACTATATAATAGGAAAGTAGGAATATTTGGAAGCTCTATTAGTATACGCACATCCGAATCTCGCGAGGATTAGTACGTCACCAAGGTAATTCTCGCCTACTCTTTTATGGATACTAAGGATTCGGACATACTTATTCGCTCGCCTACTGCTTTTTCCCTACTATATAGTAGGGAAGTATGCGGTTTCGGACGCAGCCTCTGAAGTGCACATTCGACAGACATAGTGCACACATGGGAGGGGATTTATGAATGGAAGTGAAGCGATGGAACTGACACTGATAAGTCATGTGACCGTAACATCATGGCAGATGTAGTACGTCCAACTTTTATTCATACTACCCATATTCATACTATAGAGCGTACTTTTTTAACGGTATATTCAAATAGTAACAGTCAGTATGTGATTTTGGATGCAGGGATGATCCATGTTGCTCAACAATATGAACATTGACAGCCAATCAGAATGCATACGACTTTAAAGAGCTCAAGCATTTAAAGCAGCAGATGGGATGCAGTGCATGCTTAGAATAAACATAATGTTATCTTTTAGTTATCTTTATCATATACCACTCTTGGTGTGAACCTTAAAGTCAGCATGAAATGGAAGTTGCAATATTTTCTTCCCAGGTGTGACGTATAGTGAATTCAGGTTAATTGGGACACCCCAGTCATCCCAATGTCAAAAAGTTTCCCAGTTAACCTATTCGAAAACAGCTTATCTACAAAAAACAAACAAATTTAGGGTGGGACTTGATTGTGATTGGATCCTTGTCATTTGCTTTTGTGATCTCATGTGAGTGACAGGTTGTCCCACCCTCGTGCTGGTAAATACGTCATTAGAAAAGAGATGTCATTGCAAGAGGGAGGGGCAGCTATTTTAATTCAAAATTTTGAGGGTACATGAATTTTACAAAAATAATAATGTGCACTCATAAATGATTTTTAATAAACACAATACTCCATAAAATATAAGAATTGTCAATTTTGATTTCATGGTGACTTTAAGTCTTCCGTAAGATGTGCTACATGTTTTTACATTGTACTGGAAGGTTGAAATACTTCCTGATAGTAAGCTCCTTTTCTTATTTAGAAGATGTGCTATTCCTCATGATGTGCTGCTGATCCTAGCACAGATTAAACAACCAGTCATAGATAATCCTATAGGTCTACCCCTGATTTTTAGAACAATGGGTTAAAGTAGGCGGGTTGTAACATAGGAGGCGTGTCTTGTGCTAAGAGGGGGCGGGGCTGGAAGAGTTCGTCACCCTCGTGTGTTTGAAGCAGTCAGCTGAGCACAACTTGTGCGGACGCGGCTCTAACCTCGTACAACATGCGGGATCACAAGGTTTACGTTTAACTCTGTGCACAGTTTGTCATTCCAACGTGTACAGAAAACAATCCAGTTAAACACCCTCCCTTTAATTCAACTTCTCCGTTCTTTTCCCGTGAAGATTGCCAGTTTGGAGGTGAGTAGCCTATACCAGACTGTATGTGTTGAGAACATATGGTTTCGTGCTCATGCTGTATCTAGAGATATCATATGGGGATATGATTTAGGAACATGAATTTATAGTGTTTTGTATGGAATATACATTAAAACATACCCGCCAACAAATTAGTAGCTTACATTTGCAATTGGGTCGACTTGAAGTAAACTTGCACAGATAACGTTATAGATTTTGTGAGTGAAACGGTCTCGAATAGAGTCGGGTCTAATAAACCGGTAAACTTTGCGCAGGCGTGTTTACAAACAACTTCAAAATTCGATGTATTTTTAGATCGTATTTATAGATTGTATTTATAGATGCACTTCTAGGTCTTGCTGTGAAGTTATCTTTTTTTAGGGTTGGGATTTGAGAACCAGATATATTTTAAAACAAATTACTGGAACCGAATGATTGTCATGATGTGATTTTCATGTTTGGTTAACGGTTATCGGACGTGCATTCTTCCGCCGATGCGGATATTGGCCGTTTTAACGCGCAATTTAGCACCGCTACTGCGAAAACATCGCGAAACACCAGGGTAGTCCGTGCGAATGGCTTTCTTTGTAGTGAGATAAAAACATAGAGAGCAACCAATGTAGTCCAGCTCGCCAAATGAATGACTCAGTCCTGGAGGGCCACTTTAGCGCCAACACTGATGAAAACTCACCTGTAGGCTAACTTTCAATCCTGAAGACATTGACTAGCTTGTTCATGTGTGTTTGATTAGAGTTGGAGCTTAACTCTGCAGGAGAGTGGCCCTCCAGGACCTTATTGCCCATCTCTCATATTCACGAACCATTGACTCTCATGAGCCAGTTCTTTCTTTCTTTCTTTCTTTCTTTCTTTCTTTCTTTCTTTCTTTCTTTCTTTCTTTCTTTCTTTCTTTCTTTCTTTCTTTCTTTCTTTCTGTTTTTAGCGAATCAGCATCATAGGGGCGCCATTGGTGTAGTCAGATTCCAGAGCGAATGACTCCTTATGAGCCGGTTTTTGTACTGATTCAAAAGTGGTTATGAATCGTTTGGTTATTCAATTAATCTGAATATTACTTGCTGAACAGTTGTTACTTTCGTCGGTCTCGTAAATAAGCGAGAAAAGTTACTGTGTTATTGCGGGGACGTGCGAGAGTGTTAATCACTGACTAGTTGTTATGACCACTTGTAGTTAAAGGTAGGCTATACATTGATTTTTATTGTAGGCTAATCAGTGCTAGTTTATAATGAATGAATGTAACGTTTCCACGTTTGTTTAGTATTTTTATGTTTAATGTATTGGGACAATTATTGGATTGCATTTATGCCATCTTTAAAAAGTATATAGCACACCTTGAATGATTGCATCCCTTTTATTTTGTGTTTGATTTATGTTGAAATCTTACATGATTTTTTGGAAAGTCCTATGATTCCCATTCTAAATTCTGATGCAGAAATTGCACATTTGGTAAATTTTTTCACCTTGAATTAAAAAAAAAAAAGTTTAACTTGTGTTTCTGACTTTTAGATTTGGTTTTAAGAGAACAGTTCTAATAATCTCATATGAGAGGAGTCTCAGGCTTATGGAAGCTTGTTTTCCGCCACAGAATAAAACATATTAAAAAATAATTGTGACTTTTTATCTCACAATTGCGAGTTTACATTTTACAATTCTGACTTTTTTTCTCATAATTGAAAGATATAAACTCGTTTTATAAAATATTGCATGTTTTAAAGTCAGAATTGCGAGATTTAAACTCTATTGCATGTTATAAAGTCATAATTGCAAGATATAAACAATCAATTCTGACTTTTTTTCTCCCAATTGCGAGTTTATATCTTGCAGTTCTGACTTCTTTTCTCCGAACTGTGAGACAAAACTCACAATTGTGACTCGAGTTATAAATTCGCAATTTTTGTCTCGCAGTTGCGACTTTATATCATGCAATTCTGAGATAATCAGAATTGCAAGATTTCTCTCGCAATTACCTTTTTTATGTTTTATTCTTTGGCGGAAACAAGCTTCCATACATGCTTGACATTGTTCTACAGTCAAAGTCCCTATAAGAAGTCTGTATATAAAAGTCTTTGCAACAGTGTGCTATAAGACCATCAACTACATCATTATCTTACATTATGGGATTGTGCAAATGTTTGATTTGCATGTGTCACAAATGCAAATGAGCTGTTTTTCATTTCAAACAACTGCTTAAAGATATTGTCCAGAAAAGTTATGTAATATTCTTGTGCAAGAACTCTCTCTTTCTCTCTCACACGCGCGAACACAAAGGAGGTGTATCTTTTTTTCTTTTGTCAAGGAAGGAAGGGAAGTTGTTCGGTGGTTCTCTAACAATAGACTGGCCGAGTGCAGGGGTTGGATTTTAAAAGGCATGTTCAGGCACACATATATGAGTTTGTCATTCTCTCTCTCTTTATCTCTTTCTCTCTTCTCTCTCACCTCTTTCTCTCTCTCTCTCTCTCTCTCTCTCTCTCTCTCTCTCTCTCTCTCTCTCTCTCTCTCTCTCTCTCACTCACACACACACACACACACACACACACACACACACACACACACACACACACACACACACACACACACACACACACACACCTCAACTAGAAATGTGTGGGTTTTATTTGGCAGAGATTCTGCAGAATGAAATGAAGCAAGACGACAACTCCAAATTGCCGCCTCCAGGGCTAGAGAGTTCAATTTAATGTCATTTTAGTTCACAAATTCATATACCTAGTGCTCACTACGGAGAATCTTGATAACATCAAGCAAGTCAACATATTCTTGTTCAGATGGCACAGATTACCGTACTTCACTTAACCCCATATTTTTGGGCACTAGTTTTGTCTTTAAGCCAAGGTGACATGTTAGTATTGTTAGTAGTCATAAAATTTGTTATATAGTTAGGTGTTTGAGATATACAGTATCTTAATGTGAAGGTTATATACATTGACAGTGATTTGCGGCATCAAAACAAGACGTTTTCATCTTTATTGAAATTTTTTGTGGATGAAAGGATAGCAGTTTCCTCCTTTTTCTTCTTTATATCTCTCTTTATCCTCTAGTCTCTCTGATGTTGTCTCCCACCATCCTACTTTATTTGGCTACGTTCCCTCAATCTTTAGCACCAAATGTAAGTGTTCAATTTCATCCTAAAAATAAAACAAATCAGAATGTACTCTGCAGTCCTGTGAAACAGCAGTTAGCTTGCTAAGAAAAAAAAAAAGATAGATGGAGAGAGAAAAAAATGTGTAAGAGTAGTTTATGCACTATTATTAGCATTGGCCACAAAGAGTCTTGAGGGGGAAAGAGAGAATAAGCAAAAGTGCAAAGGTTTAGAAAGGGAGAGTAGTTTTACATGTGCTCTTAATTTAACCGTTGGTGACTGATCCAGACCCATCGTGTTTGTTTTGGTCAGAGTTGCTGAAGTCTATACAAAAGTGGTTTCGGTCAATCCAAAGCCGGTTTATTTAGAGCAAGAGTGCACTAAAACTACACATGGACTGTCATCCAACCCATCAAACTCCACTGGCTCGCATGGACAGTTAGTGGGAACTCGTGTCGGTTTGCATTGCGCTTCAGTCTGTCTCCAGTCTGATTTTTCTTTTTCTCGCTAGCTCTTTTGTTTGTGTGTGGTCACACGGGTGGTCCATGTTAGAAAGATTCTGACCTGATTTTGGAGTCTTGGAACACACACATACCCAGCTGCCTCCGATGGACCGCCACTCCGTCACAGGGCAGTAGCTCTTTTGATCCCCCCACCGTACCATTGCTGGCTTCCAAAGCCTAAAGATCTTCCACGCAAGCCAATACGACACAATGCACTGCTCTAACTTTTTCCCATTCACAGCCAAAGCTTAACCTTTTTTGTTTAACTTCCATTTTTTTTAATCAATTCCTGTTGACCTTTAACCCAAATCACCTTATTAGGCAGGATTACTATTATAAATGTAGAAAACAATTAAATATCCAGTTTACAACAATATATATTTAGTATTGGTCAATAACAGATTAAAAAACACAGCTTGATGTGTTAGAAAATGTGTCTTGTCTTCAGGCAACATTCCTTCAAGGTTTGGGGTGGAGTGAGAGACACTTCGAAGTCTTGGAAGGTTCAAGACATTTCTGTCTGTCAGACTAAACTATAAGAAGTTGTATTGGTATTTTTACTTGGATATGGTTTAAGGACTTCAGAGAGTGGCCGTAGTCTCTCAGAATTGAATTTTTTTACGAAACACTAAAGCGGATATTAATTTATTTAGTCAAGAAATGAAAATAAACTATCTGTTAATAAATTCGTATAATTGAACTCGATATATGTTTTCGGCCAAAAATGATGTTTTATTGCTGTTTTTGGCCAAAAATTTATTTTATCTGTTAGTAGCAACCAGTACAGTTTTATTATACAATCTTGGCTAAGAATGTATGATAGATTACCCTTATGGCTGGGCGATATGACAATATATAGTGTGGCGATGATAATAAGTGTCTATCGTTAGAGATTTTACTATATTGTTTATATTTAAATATATCCTTGTATCACAGTACCACTTAGGCCTATAGTTATTAACTCTTTGGAGTGATGAAACGCATATGAAGAGCAAAATAAAGAGCAGGACATGCATGATGTTAAAGGAAAACTCCACCGTTTTTTTAAATAGGGCTTATTCACTTTCTTTCCTACATTTAGATAGGTGAGCAAATGCATTTTTGTCTCAGTGCATGCATTGTTTTAGTTTGACAGGGTCGGCGCTAGCTTAGCTTAGCATAATGAATGGAATCCTTTGTTGCCAGCTAGCATGTCCTGAGTAAAAGTGATATAAAAAAAAAAAAAAAACCCACCTAATTACTTCTTGTGGCCTGCGTATTCACAACAAGTACAAATAGTGATGCAGATTAACACTAGGCGATTTCCTAGGCAGATATTGACTTGTATATTAAGGACTATATTAGGGGGAAGCACAGGCGAAGCACTGCTACTTGGGCGTGATATCTCTGCGCCCAAGTAGCAGTGCTTCGCCTGTGCTTCCCCCTAATATAGTCCCAAGTCAATATCTGCATAGGAAATCGCCTAGTGTTAATCTGCATCACTATTTGTACTTGTTGTGAATACGCAGGCCACAAGAAGTAATTAGGTGGGTTTTTAAAAATTTTTATATCACTTTTACTCAGGACATGCTAGCTGGCAACAAAGGATTCCATTCATTATGCTAAGCTAAGCTAGCGCCGACCCTGTCAAACTAAAACAATGCATGCACTGAGACAAAAATGCATTTGCCCACCTATCTAAATGTAGGAAAGAAGGTGAATAAGCCCTATTTCAAAAAACGGTGGAGTGTTCCTTTAAAAAGAGTTTAATTGCAATAAGCCATGAAAAAACGTTGGTACCACGTACCACGTTAGGTACTTTTACATGACAATCATATGCTTAA
Source organism: Abramis brama (assembly GCF_963993115.1). Taxonomy (NCBI): domain Eukaryota; kingdom Metazoa; phylum Chordata; class Actinopteri; order Cypriniformes; family Leuciscidae; genus Abramis; species Abramis brama. The sequence continues at coordinate 12,984,299 of NC_139974.1, forward strand.
AACAGAGAAGTTTTTCCTTTGAGTTTTCCACGTACATGACACCATTGTCAAAACGATCCCCATTCAAACAGATCCGCTGTATTCTGCTGCCAGGCCATTAGATGGTGAAGAAACACTATAGATTGAACACGTAATAATACGCATGTGCATGACGTCATCGTCTTCAGAGATTCGCGTTTTTGTTGTTTACACGGAGATCGTTTTCAAAAACTTTGTGTAAACGAACAGCCAAAACACACAAAAAGTTTGCCGTTTTTAGTTGAAAACGGTGTTGTGTAAACAGCCCCTTAGTTCCTATTTTTAATGACAAAAAATAACTATATTATCGTGAAATTAATGATCTTCTATTGTGAAATAAGATTTTGGTCATATCACCCACACCTAATTTCCTTTAAAAAACAAGAATAATCAAATAACACTTTTAAATATAATATATTTAGCGAATATCCATTTTGTCTTACTACTAATATCTTTATGCTTTGAAATTCACCTGTAGCATTTAACCTGTACCTGTAGCATTTTAGTCTTAGTGTTTTATTTTTTAATTTATTTAGACATAATATTGGCCATTTATCAGTTACTGGCTAAGAATCCAACTGGTCTATTACTCATTGGACTTTACATAACAGACAGATACACTACTGTGACTAGAGCTAAAAGACTTGCGTGTTTCTTTCTGAGGCATTATCAACCACATGGATATTGAAGTCACCGAATTCTACACATATGTACCATTTTTCACGCCATCCTATTGATTAGCCCAGCTGTAACCCTGTACAACTACGATGTAAAGAGGAGATGGATGAGGCATCCTGGCATTTCCCAGCATACGTTACAGCACTTGTTTGCATTTAGAATAGTCAAAGTTGCTTTAGACATGAAGCTCAAGGTATCTTTATCTTGGTTTTTTTGGATCCATTTGACCTGGTTGACATTCCGAAGGGCAATATTCATAATGCCTGTCCTTTCTCTACAGGATTTCCCAACCAATGATAGTGGTGGTGGGTGACTCTTGATGTAAGAAAAGAAAGTAGGTTTCAGACTGACTGGTTTTCTTGTTCTCCTAATTGAGCAGTCCAGAAAGAATGGTGCAACTCTTCTCTATTATAAAGGAAAGAGGGCCACTTGACCTGTGTTTATGTGCATACTCTAGGGAGGCAGAGGACGGGATACTCTAGGCCTTGAAATTCCTCAGAAAACATGAGAGGCGATGGTGGGATACATTCACCCGGCCTCTTAATTTGCCTCTCTGATAAGACCGTGGCACATCAAGCATTTCACCCATCTCTAAACAATGAAATTCCCCCGTAACAGCTTTGTGTATATTTCTCATTATCGAGTCTGGTTGTGCTTTGCTCTAAACACAGCGGTTCTTGTTGGTTCTTGTGCAGAGCTGTACCCAAAACACTGGTGGACCATATCGGTATGTGGCAGCTTTATATAGTGTCTGATATCTTGACAATAACAGGTTGGGTTACGTAACTGAAACAATAGAGCCTCTGTCAATCAGCACTCAGAACTATGGGAGGTGAAGATAAATGAACTGGAGCCATTTGAACTTGGAAAGTCATTTTTTATCATTTTTTTTGCAATGGATTTCAACATCAAGTTTAGGCCTCTGTCTCTTTTCATTCTTCCAATCACCAGATGATGCAGAGAATGAACCTTTGTGAACCTAAAAAGCACAGAGGCAGTTATGGAAAGTCAATTTGTCATGCATCTGGATTTCACACAAGCTTTAAAACCTCAACCATGGCGATTTCACAAGTTTCATCAGTATTTGCTGTTAAAAATGACTTCATTATTGTTGTGGTTTTCAGATTATGAAATGAGGTTTAGTGTCCAGAAGTTTTAAACACATGCAAGTGGATTGGAAGACCTTTGTGTCTTTAAATTCATCCCCTATAATGAGGGGGGCCACTACTACAGCCAAACACATTCAAATCATCTTTGAATTGTCTACCACCGTTTTTTGCATCCCACCATAAGTGTTATAATAAGATGTTTAATAGTCTGCTTTTGAACACAAGAACTGCGTGATTTGCCTAATAAGCCCAATTTTATGGGCTTCCTCAAGATTAGCCAACTAGTCTTTTCAAGGAAACCTACTAGTAATTTTTTTTAAATTTACTTGATTTTCATGTGCCTGATTGAACTTTGCTGGCCTAATAGAGACAACCTAAGAGTGTGGTCTCAATCATCAGCCAGCGTCTCTGTGTGAATGTGCGTGGTGAATGTTTGTCGCTTTTCTTCTCTGTCAGTATAATGAGCTTGGCCATTGATGCGTAGCGGGCCTGAACGGTCTTTCAATGCTGTTAATTTGAGGTTTCGGTGCCGTGATCATGCTGTTCAGCTGCTCCAGAGTTGAGCCTTGAGTCCAGCTTTCAGCACCACATGTTTGGGCTTACTGCTCCTCAGTTTGGACTTTCATTCAATGCTAAAGTACCCTGTCAAAAAGTGCTTCTGTGCTTCCAAGCATGTTGGATCAATATATCCGGGATTGAAATCCAAACACCATTTCACTCTTTCTCTTTCTCCAGATCTTTCTTTCATTTTTTTCCAATCCATTTTCTTCCTGCTTCACTTTTTTAAACTGTACTACTACAGCACAGTCCCCATCTCTCAGTCTCTCTCCAGATAAGACTGAAATGGTGAAGTGCTATTTTAAGTAGGAGATTCTGTCATGTAGTATGCTGTGTCAAACAAGCTGGCTGTCAAAGTGCTACAGCAGACAAAGTATTACAGTCTCTCACAAACTGCCCATATCCTTATCAGCAGCAGCATATTAAGTTTTACCACATACCACGTGATTAGATCTATAGTAATATAAAGTGGTCAACCGTTATATCACCAAGGCCGAAATACAGCATTTTTTAACTATCCGCATCGGCCGATACGTTTTTCTGTTTGGCTGATGTGTCGGAAGGGGGACTTTTATTTTGACAGCGCTGAGAACGCTAGCACCTGAGCACACAGTGCTTCCATTCTCTGTCTTCATTAGTTTACTGTCTTTATTTAACAGTTCTGTCTAATACTAGAACTGTTAAACAAGTATTATAGCCTTTGCTTTTCTGTTATTAGTAACAGAATGTTTAAGTCACCTTAAAGTCCCTTTCTCATCTACCGTCAGCATTCAGGAAATGCGCATTTATATAATTTAAACAAGTCTTTGAATATCTAATAAACAATTAATTTCGCAAACCTTTCAGGCTTTGTCGAATCCAGCTGTGAGATCTTCTGAAGTGGGCATTTGTAGCCTGCATGAATGTGTGTACTCTGTGCGTAATGGTCGGTCCGTGCAAATTGAGGTGTTAGTGAGGCCAGCAGGGGTTGCTCACTCTGTGGTCTGTGTGGGTCCTAACGCCCCACTATAGTGATGGGGACACTATACTGTCAAAAAGCACCGTCCTTCGGATGAGACGTTAAACCGAGGTCTTGACATAAAAAAAATCCCAGGATGTTCTTTAAAAAGAGTAAGGGTTTAATCCCCGCATCCTGGCCAAATTTGCCCATCGGCTTCTATCCATCATCATGGCCTCCTAATCATCCCCTTGTGCTGATTGGCTTCATCACACTGTCTCCTCTCCACCAATGAGGTGGTGTGTGGTGGGCGTTCTGGCGCAATATGGCTACCGTCGCATCGTCCAGGCGGATGCTGCACATTAATGGTGGTTGAGGAGATTCAATTCACATTTATGTATAGCTCTGCTCTTTTCACAACACGCATCATTTCAAAGCAGCTTTACAGAAAATGCATGTGTCTACATTACAATTTAGTGTGATCTGTTTTCAGTGGTGACTGTGTCCAAGTAATGTATTTCAGCAATACACATATACAAATCACGCAGTTAGCTAACAATGTATAATTTAAGGGAGAAAAAATGAGCTCATTAAAGTAATTACTATGAGTTGTCAACATAATGATTACAATATATTGAAATCTAGCTTTGGAACATGTTGATTCAGAGTTTGTGTCATGTGAAGTCCTTGCAGGAGTTGGAAACATCTCTTTACAGGTGTTGGGTCATCTGAAGTCTTCGTAAGAGTCTGGATCCAAATCAGAACTGACATACTCTAGTTATCTCGGGATGGGCAATTTGAAAATAATTAGCGTTAGCTGCTGTTCATAACTTTAGGCAAAGATAATCATGTGCATTTGATCTGATATAACTGGAGTACAAGCTTATGAGATGCATTAACTGCTTGGCTAAAGAGATGCATCTTTAATTTAAACTGGGAGAGTGAGTCTGAGCCCTGAACATTATTAGGAAGGCTATTCCAGACTTTAGTGGATTCTTTAGTGGACTTCGATATCCTAGGTACTGCCAGAAGCCCAGAGTTTTGTGATCTTAAAGAGCATGATGGATTGTAGGGTTATAGAAGGTCCAGTACTTTGTAATCGATATGGAACGTAATAGGTAACCAGTGTAGAGATGATAACATTGGTGTTATATGGTTGTATTTTCTTGACCTGGAAAGAACTCTAGGAGCTGCACTTTGGACTAATAGTAGCATGTAGCTAATAGTTGCAACTTTTTTGCATCAGAGCACTTTTTTGCATTTTTTCCCCCCCTTCCATATGTAAAGCGCTTTGAGTACCCAGAAAAGCACTATATAAATGTAACAAATTATTGAATGCGGACAGGAGAGTACAGCTGTCACAGAACAGATGCATGATTGACAAACTTTAAACCCTTGATTTCAAACTATGCTGTGCTATATCCATTTGGCCACTGTCACATTCATGTCATTTTCATTGTGTGCTGTATGTAAAATTAGTATTACCTTGTATTTATTTAAAAAGAAAAAAAAAGATTCCCTCTGGTTCCAGTGTTTATTTTTTATTCATATTTGTGAAAAAATACTATAGTAGCTTTACTGAAATTTTTTCATTTAAAGGGATGGTTCGGAGTAAAATCAACCTAGGGTCCTTTGCACCATGACCTCGAGCCAAACACAGTGCAGTGCAGGCGCTAATGGAACCTAGGCTGCATCTCGTAAATTACCCCACTAATAATGCCCGGAATGGTACCAAACTTCTACAGAAGTACAAATAGGTTCTGTACTCATAAAACGAGGCATTGGAAAATTTGTAAGTACATCAGGAGTTTATTTAAATAACACTTGCCCGATGGCCAATGCTACCGCTAACCCGCACGTCGAGGTCACTTCAGTGATTTGGGAAGCCCGTAAAAGTCCTGGCAGAAAGCGATGCATAAGGATGTAGTGTAACAACGCACAGTTCCAGGAATGCACTAATATTTTGTTGGTAGTACCAGTTTGCAACAATTATTAGTTAACACTAATTTGTCAACACTTCGGAAAAAAAATAATAAAAAAAGTGGGGGTGTTTGGCTCGAGGTCATGGTGCAAAGGACCCTAGGTTGATTTTACTCCGAACCATCCCTTTAATTAATTTCTTTTAATTATTTATTTGTAATTTAGTGAATATTAAAGGTGCTCTTCTAAGTGATGTTGGGTGACGTCACTTCTTGTTGATGTTCGAAGTATTGTCAAACAAAACGGAGGCTAGCTCGACCCTCCCTCCTCCTCATCCCGTCTCCTCCTCATCCCGTCCCCTCCTCCTCCCTTCCGTGCTTCCTGAAACAGTCATGAACCATTTAGAAAAAACAAACTGGATTTACCCACCTGTCCAGCAAAAACAGAGCCACTTGAATGTCGGATTGGAAGCCCTTCTGCCGGCGGAGTTCTCGCCACCTTTTGAACGCTTTTCCGATGTAAATTCGGGGCTTCGCGTTCCTTCTCCTTTTCCCTATTCTTTGTTATTTGTTCATTGGAACGTCGTGTGTCGGCCATATCAAAATTCAAGAGAATATACAATTTTAACGTTAATCGTTGTTAGGACATCTCTCCTCTAGCTAACTTCTCTCTTCATGCTTCTCTCTCCTCCACTCCCCACACACCCCCCTTCATGTGCACGCGCACTAACCCCACAAATCATTCTTGTCGGTTATTGGCTGGAACACTGTTTGTTATGTTTTGTGGTCCAGGCTGGGCCAGTTTGTTTCTCTTGCTGTTTGTGGAGTCTGGGCTGTCTACAGAGACCGTGTTTTTTTTACAGTGTGTTCAGGGGACAGGCAGCTAGTGGATAGTGAGGAGATGTTTGCTGTATGTGACAAAAAATGTTTTGGCCTAAAAAACGCGTGACATCACTTAGAGCACCTTTAAGTAAAATAAATATGAACTTAATTTCATCAGTTGTAATGCATGTGTTTTTAAATCTTTAAATTTGTGATTTAGATGCATATATTGGCCAGCCTTCTCTCTAAGATATTTTACGGTGTTGGCCATAAAAAAAAACAATATTGGTCGACCCCTACTATTAGGTGCCTTGCGGGAGCATAGGAACGAGTTGAAAAGCAAATTTTGTGCAGTTTTATTGCTTCCATTAGAGCACAAAAAATATCTTTGGATCATGCTGAATAACATGATCATCTGGTTTTACAGAAACTTGTGGAGATCTGTTTGAGATTTGCTGTCATTAACATTAAAGAAGACATACCAAATACTAAGAATTAATGAGGTTTATATAATTTTACCCATGTATGTTTATTGAAAGGGGAATATTTGCCTTTATGCAATTTTTGGTAAGTCTTTATAGTCTAAGACTATAAAGCTTATTTTATTGGAATGTCCTGCTTTAAATTATATTAGGCAACATTCTTATTCAGAAAGTACACTAACAGACATTTTTAAGAAGGTTTCTCCTGACTCAACTGAGTTGTTCATTAATAGCTCACTGATTCAGTTTCCAGTAAATGAAATTTTTCTTTACAACTTGAACTTGAATGTTCTTAACTTAAAAAACACTGATTTGTGAATGAACACAACACCATTTTTAGCATAAATGTTGCAAAGTGGTTGTCACTGTTTTTATTTTTAGTGCTGATCCCAACTGAGATTCAAGATATTTTCGATATGAACCAATTCTCTCTCTGTCTTTCTCTCAGGCTGTTGTGCAGGGATTTTGGAGGTGCATGTGACGGCTCACATCACTTGCGGCGATTGTGATCATGACCTTAGCTGGATGCCCAGACTACTTCCTCCACCATCCAAACTACCAGGTACACTCTAGTGTAGTTGTAGTGCTCTGGATTCTACAGAGCTTTCAAGTTCAGCAGGGCACTGTGTCAGTGCTTCTTGATCGTGCTGTAATATCTCTTCAAGCAGAATATGCATGTAAAACCCGAATGCTCACACGCACATGCACAAATCCTCCTGAACCAGCATAGAGGGACTCATCTATTCAGCGCAGCGGTTCCCAAGGGTTCTGTGGCATGTCCGCATGCCTTTCGTCGCCATGGCGTTGCCATGGTGCCACACAGCTGACATGCTGACATGCAAAGTGTTGCTATTTATACCAGGGCTGCACAGTCAGGCCTCTCTCTATATTTGACTCTCCTTATCTTCTCTCTCTTTCTAATATCATTCCTTTCGTTTTACCTTATAAACTACCCATCCCTTCCACAAACTATTTCTTTCTCAGACCCTCCCCCCTTTTTCCTTGATGACCCCCACCCAGGTCTCCTATAAAGTGGATGGTGCTTGTGAACCTGGCAGAGCATCAGTGTATACAGTGAAGGCAGGGGTGCGGGCTGCCTCACTGCAGGGGGTTTCTCAGAGCCACAGGCACCTGGCCCGAATCTTCCCTAGCACGGGGACAACACAGCCCAAATATTCACTTTAAGCAAACACAACCCAGGCACCCTGGCTTGCACTGTGCTCCTGCTTTTTGACTTTTAAATGAAAGCATTAAAGCAAAGCATTTTCTCTCACTCACTCTATCCCTATGACTTTTTCTTTTCTTCCTTTCTTCCTCTGTCTTTCTCAATATGTATTCTTATCTGAAGTGTACCTCTTAGTTTTAATCTTCAATCTTGAGTATTTTTGCTGCAAATTGTGTTCAGTAAGTATGTGTCATCTGTTATGTCTGTGTCATCTGTTATTCCTCTTCTTTAGTTAAGGTTAGGGAAGTTATGTGGAGAGTTGCAAGTCTTAAGTTGCTTGTAGTTAATGAGGATGAAGATTAGGGTCAGAGGTCATAGGTCAAATGGAGACTTGGTATTGTGTTTCAGGTTTATAGCAGGGTGTCTGCTCACCAAGAGCCAAATGGGAAAGTTGAGTAGTTGTTTATGTTTGTCAATGCGTTTGTATATCACAGCAGCGCCTAGAATGGCCAAGTTGTAGCTTTCGAGGTCAGAGGTCAACTCCTAAATGCTTTGGGTTTCTAACCAATCTTTGTTAATAGCCTAGGCTCTGCAAGGGTCACGTGACCTGCCTTTCTAGGAAATTCACTGCCTTTGTTGCCCTGTGGAATCAGCTGGGGGGTTAAGGTTTACATAACGGACACAAGGCCTGGAGCCTGTCCAAGTACAACACACATATACACACACACCCTCTCGCATTCCTCTGTCATCCCCTGCTACAGATCCTGGTACGTTCCACTTTTGTGGTTCCTTGAAGAGAGTAAAAAGTATGTAAAAAGCTTTAAAGTTTGAATTTGAAGTAATATGGCCAAGATTAAACCCCACTTAAATGAGAGGATATAAACTGGACACTTTCTGTTGGTGTCGGTGAGCAGCATTTAATGACTTTTTTTGGTCTTTTAACACTGTGCAAGATTAACAGTATGCTGGCTAAAGCATTAGAGAAGCTTTCTCAGAGCAGTAAATTTCCCTTCCTGTTTTTATAGATGTTTTTCTCTTTTCTGAGAGCTGGCTGGCTTGGTGCAGCGTGAAGAGAGAGCAGAAGAGAGAAATAGAAAGAAGGCAGGGAGAGAAGAGAGCATGGGGACCTCTGGCAGAGGCTAGTTCCTGGAAACTCGGCTTCCATGTTCTTAGGTTTCCTAGAAAACTGGAAATTGAAAATGTGGCTTTATTTTTCTTTTCTTGGACTACTGCTTCTAGCTTTGTGCATTATGCTTTGAATTATATGGTGTGAGATTGTGTGTGGTTTGAGAGCACTAGAGCCATTGCTGTGTGCATAGTTTGCCTTTTTTGCTCATAGTTTTATGTTGATGCATTGGGAATGATGATTGGGACTCTACACACACACACACACACACACACACACACACACACACACACACACACACACACACACACACACACAAAAATAAATATGTGCATGTAATTACTACTGCCAAAGACACATGTATATTTTCCCCCACATTGTTTCTGTTTTGGCATTCAGTACCCATCTCCACATGCAGTATAAGATATACTGTATTTGTCCATTGGCATCAGTTTGTTTAAGGTTATACACATATAAATTAACATGTTATTTGACTTTTTCCAATAAATGACCTATTTGATGTATTATTACAAATCAGGTTTACATTGCAGTATTTGACTTATTTCCAAGTTATAACTGGGATGTAAACCAGAACATTAAAGGAATAGATCACCCAATAGTCCATCCATCCGTCTGTAGAACTATGCACTTTCTGTAAAGCTGCCTTGAAACAATACTTATTATGAAAAGCTCTATACTAATAAACATGAATTTAATTGAAAATGTAAAATAAACAGATTTCATAAATCACAGTATTCAGGTATGAAATACTATAGTGTATAAATTAAATATAGATTAATTATATTAAAGCTTAAGATGTTATTTAGTCAAGAGCAGATTTCAGCAGTTTTTATTTATTTATTGTTTTGTACTTTAGTTAACATTAATGACACAAGACAGGTACAGCATATTAAAGGATTAGTTCACCCAAAAACGGAAATGATCCCATAATTTACTCGCCCTCAAGCCATCCTAGGTGTATATGACTTTCTTCTTTCAGCCAAACACAATCGGAGTTGTATTAAATAATATCCTGGCTCTTCCCAGCATTGGAATGGCATTGAATAGTGCCTGAGTTTTTGAAGCTCCAAAAAGCGCATCCATCCATCATAAAAGTAATCTATAACTCCAGTGGTTTAATAAATGCCTTCTGAAGAGAAGCGATGGGTTTTTGTAAGAAAAATATCCATATTTAAAACTTTATATACTATAATCACTGGCTTCCGGCAATGGCCGTACACGCGTTCACGAGAGAGTCGAGTTCCGGCAGAAGGGTGACCTCTGACCCCGATGTATGTAGGACGTAACTCTCTTGTGTGCACGCTTATGACCATTGAACTTTCTGACCTCCTCCTCCCTTTCTTTTTCTTCAGGACAATGTTGACCGGACCCCGTCTCACAGACCGTCCAATCTCATTGGTTCAAGCTTCCAGCAGTCCTCCAATCTGAACTCTCCTAATCACACAGGTCGGTTATTAAAGGGTCCTTCAGTACAGAAAAGTTCCCTTGTTTTTTTTTCTGTACATTAATTTACTTTTAATATGAAATTTAATATTATGAAGGACAACATTTAATTGCATTGCACAAGCAGCATTGTCCTCAGTGGCATTGTGCAGGTCACAGGGTTCTGTAAGGTCACAGAGGTTACTGGCGACCCGTCCTGTAGCTGCAGCGATTCTGTGCACTTAAGGTTGTATATCCTCCACAAGCTGTGCAAGCCAGGGCCTTCCCCAAATCTCTAACCGTTTTATAGCTGTGAGCAAGGCTGTTGGCCACAGATCTAGTTGTGTACATGAGTGTGTGTGTGTGTCCTGCTCTGCTCTCCAGATGCTGCCTTGCTTTAACGTGTCACTACCCTGAAGCATATAGATTTTTCCAGAAAGCCACAGTAGGCTTTTGTGTGTAGACATGTATACATTGTGGTCTGGGCACATTGGTAAGGGTTGTAAGAAATACTGACATCCACAGACCACCAAAAGGGAGAAAAAATGCTGGGGAAAAAATGTTAGATGTAGGGCGTACTCACACTAGGCACGGAGCGCGATTGTCCGAATTTGCGATTCCAAATGAGAGCCTTCCCAAATTCAGATCAAAAGGAGGGTTAGTCATATTTAACTAACTTCTGGGGATGGATTTGTATAGTTCAGTAAACACTGTCATGATGGGGACTTTTCATTAACTTTTACTGTTTATATTCAGTTATATAACTGATAATGATGTTTTCTTTCCTCTACTCTTAATCCTCACACAAACTTTTCTGCATTTTTAGATGTTTAATAAGACATTATTTAGTCTGTTTATTAAGCCGTTTTCCTCGTGGGGACTGTTGAGGCAGTATCTCTTATATACACACACACACACACACACACACACACACACACACACACACACACACACACACACACACACACACACACAGCATGAAAGCCCATAAATCTTTCTTGTTTTTTTTGTTTTTTTTGTTCTGGTCATCTGTGTCCAGCCATTGGGTGTGTGTGTGCATATGCGCGCATGCTTGCACTTACATGCCTGTTTGCACTCTATAAGTTGAGGCTAGAGTTATATGAGGTGACCTATATTCAGTACACACAAAGAGAGAGAGAGAGAGAGAGTGATGGAAAGAGTTGGGCACATGAGGTTGGACCATCTTCTGACACAGAGTTCCACAGTGAGGAAAGAGAGCTGAAAGAAAAACAACAGGAAAGAGACAGTGTGTCTGTATTACGCTCTGAAGAGGTCTCTGTATCCTCTTTATAAATTCACTGCTGGCTGGGAATCTTCCATATAGATTTCTGATGAATATTTGTCATTTGTTCTTTAACTAACTGGCCATTTTTTTTTAACTGTATTGTTGGTTGTTAATAACATAGTACTCTATGGTAATGTTAGTGTTTGTTAGTATTGTGTCTTTGTCAAGTCACCTTCATTTATATAGCGCTTTTAACAATGTAGATTGTTTCAAAGCAGCTGTACAGTGATAATAGGAAATTAAAGTAACAGAGATTGTTTTGGCTTTACAGCAGCTCAGGAATAAAGTTATTGTCCAGCTAAAGTTAGTTATGATTGATTCACTTCCGTTGCAAAGATCATTAGTTATTAACTTAGGGGCCGCTTGCACAACATCATTCTAACAGAAAACCCTTAATGCACAACAACAGTGCCTGGTGGCTCGAGAACGTAAAACTTGAAACGGGTTCCAAGATGCAAACGTTGAAAAATGTTATCTCTGTGTAAATTTCAAAAACGTGAATCTGTGAAAACGGTGACGGCGTGCACATGCGTATTACGTGTTTAGTCTATAGGTATGCACGTTTGAATATATACACTCACCTAAAGGATTATTAGGAACACCATACTAATACTGTGTTTGACCCCCTTTCACCTTCAGAACTGCCTTAATTCTACGTGGCATTGATTCAACAAGGTGCTGAAAGCATTCTTTAGAAATGTTGGACCATATTGATAGGATAGCATCTTGCAGTTGATGGAAATTTGTGGGATGCACATCCAGGGCACAAAGCTCCCATTCCACCACATCCCAAAGATGCTCTATTGGGTTGAGATCTGGTGACTGTGGGGGCCATTTTAGTACAGTGAACTCATTGTCATGTTCAAGAAACCAATTTGAAATGATTCGAGCTTTGTGACATGGTGCATTATCCTGCTGGAAGTAGCCATCAGAGGATGGGTACATGGTGGTCATAAAGGGATGGACATGGTCAGAAACAATGCTCAGGTAGGCCGTGGCATTTAAACGATGCCCAATTGGCACTAAGGGGCCTAAAGTGTGCCAAGAAAACATCCCCCACACCATTACACCACCACCACCATCCTGCACAGTGGTAACAAGGCATGATGGATCCAGGTTCTCATTCTGTTTACGCCAAATTCTGACTGATCGAGACTCATCAGACCAGGCAACATTTTTCCAGTCTTCAACTGTCCAATTTTGGTGAGCTCGTGCAAATTGTAGCCTCTTTTTCCTATTTGTAGTGGAGATGAGTGGTACCCGGTGGGGTCTTCTGCTGTTGTAGCCCATCCGCCTCAAGGTTGTGCGTGTTGTGGCTTCACAAATGCTTTGCTGCATACCTCGGTTGTAACGAGTGGTTATTTCAGTCAAAGTTGCTCTTCTATTAGCTTGAATCAGTCGGCCCATTCTCCTCTGACCTTTAGCATCAACAAGGCATTTTCGCCCACAGGACTGCCGCATACTGGATGTTTTTCCCTTTTCACACCATTCTTTGTAAACCCTAGAAATGGTTGTGTGTGAAAATCCCAGTAACTGAGCAGATTGTGAAATACTCGGCCCGTCTGGCACCAACAACCATGCCACACTCAAAATTGCTTAAATCACCTTTCTTTCCCATTCTGACATTCAGTTTGGAGTTCAGGAGATTGTCTTGACCAGGACCACACCCCTAAATGCATTGAAGCAACTGCCATGTGATTGGTTGATTAGATAATTGCATTAATGAGAAATTGAACGGGTGTTCCTAATAATCCTTTAGGTGAGTGTATGTGTGCAGGCGTGTAGTCTTTCTTTACAAATTGACCTCACCAAATTACTTGCCTGGCCTTAAAAATTCATAATACTGAATTTTTTGTCGCTTCCGCGTATCTATGTGAACCAGAATTATTTTGACAACGTTTTATCTGTACAGAGGTAAAGGGAAGGGAATGAGGCCTTCACAGGAGAGAGACTAGTTGACACTTCAGGACTGCGTTGTCGTCGTGACTCGTGTCCCGTGTCCAGGCGCAGGTCCTTCATCAGAATGGGATATGTCTTGGATCCAGCGGACTGTGGTAAACCTCGGGATAAACAGAGAGACTAATATTAGCGTAGATGACATTCTTCTTATGATGTAACGAGTACATCAGGATTTATGGGAAGTGGTTCTGGCTGACCTAATCTATACAGCCTAACATTGAATTATAGAAGTGTGTCTTCTTCCCGGACAATGTTAGGAAGACTGTTCCAAAGTTTAGGTACTAAATAGGAAAAGGATCTTCCGCCAGCAGTCAATTTTGATATTCTAGGTATTATCAACTGGCTGGAATTTTGAGATTGCAATAGATATGAAGGACTATAATGCGTTAAGAGCTCGCTCAAGTACTGGGGAGCTAAACCATGTAGATGTGAAATGAATGAGAAGACAGGAAGGGAGTGTTTGGAAAGGCATATTTGGACCACATAGCGCTGAGAGCAGTAAATGGAAATGCTCTTTGACACTCACTTGTACTGGTTGTACCTCTTAAAGATCTTGTACTTATTGTACTTCATTGTTTTAACAGTCCTATTCATTGTATGTTCTTGTTTGTGTGTTTGCTTTTAAAAAGACATCTCTTACACATAGGACACTTACTGAGCTCTCTTGTTACATACACAAACTTGCGCTTGGACACATGCGGAAGTGTGTGGGTCTGGGGTATGTACGGAATGCACAGTTCGGACGCTGCTGGTATTCTAGTGGAAGTCTGAAGCAGGTCTTTTAGACCTGATTTAGCCTTGTAAATATTAGCTACCTAGCTAAGTTAAAGTCGGCATGAAATGAGAATTTTCTAAATGCATGTTATAGATTTTTAATCTTATTGTAAACAATTTATCCATGGATATGTTTCATTTAAAAAAAACAATTAAAATTCATTCGTAATTCAAAATTGTAACTACAGGTGACTTATGCAGGACTCCTATTATTTAGTCCACTTAAGGCCATGAGACACCAAGCCGAGATAAAATAACTAGCGGCGACGGACTACAGGTGGCTGTCAACTAGAATGTGCATTCTGTGTAAGGAAATAACTGTCTACATCAGCAGGTATTAATAGTCTATATTTGTCATTCAAAACAGAAACTAGGACTGCAGATATACAAACCCTAATCAAAGCAGTGCTTGCTTACCATTTTGAATATCAATCATGCAGATCTCATTCTAAGAGAGGATTTGTAACGCACACTAAAGTTCTGTTTATTACAAGCACATGCTGCAGTCATGTCATCTGATGTTTTAAATGCTCAAACTCTTAAGTTGGGTGGATGCTGATTAGCTGTTAATGTTTTTATCGTTCATCAGCTGGAAAAAATCGTTTTGATTCTGATTATATTGTTCCTGTGCCATTATCAGTGTGGACTTTCCTATTCTCATAGAATGATTATTAAAACTTTAAATTTATAGTTATCACCATAGTTGCCATCCTTGGTGTGAACGAGCCTTAAGTCAATATATGAAAAATTGTTCCTGTTATAAAGTGAGTTAGCTTAGCTAAATGTCCTTTTTGGATGGTCTACAAATAGTCTACTGATAGCATGGTCATCTCGCTGCCTTCTTTACTAGCCTGGATCGATACAGATGTCACATTTCATCAATGATAACTGTTTGACCTGATGAGGGAAAAGCACTTTGGTGGCCCACATTGCACTAGCATTACATTTTAGCATGATTTGCTAACCTTTTAAACGCACCAGTTGTTAGAAGAAATCACTCTAGGGCCTTAAAAGCTTGGTTTTTATGGGTCTTCATTGCACAGAGTGCTTCTCAACTGACGGGTCATGACCCAAAAATGTGTCTCAGGGCTGTTTTAATAAGGTTGCGGATGGGCAGATGAAAAACAATGCTAAATGCTAATTATAAAATGCAGTACTGTGTTTTTTCTTCGGGACCTCAAGTGGTGACCCTCAGTTGAATCAATAGGTAAAGCATTCCAGTCATCAAGTTAGTGAAAATACGCATGCCAACTATTTGAACCTGTCTTTCTTGCTTCATTTAACAGGCATGTAGCGTCACATGTGGCCGTTATTACAGAGTAATCCCACAAACCACCTGCTGTTCCTCCCACAGCACAGAATACATTCATGGTGACCTGTTTTCTCTGTGAGAAAGATTAGTGGAATATTTGGTTTTGGAAATGTCAGTGTAGTGTTGAGGGGTCACATCTCGATGAGTCTATGTGAGTGTGACTTGGATAAGATCAGGTCAGGGAACACTGGGAAATGTGACCAAAGGGCTGATCATTTGAGTGTTTATTCATTTAACTTGATACTGCCATCTTGTGGCAATTTATTGCTAGTTGCACAATATATTGCATTGTTTTCATGATTAATGCT